>NC_071285.1:21427160-21778732 GCF_943735745.2 Anopheles bellator | reverse complement strand
CTGACTGATCGTCGTCCTGTTTGTCGTCAGGAGACGCTTCTTTGTCGACTTTAGCTGGTTTATCGGAAGACTTCGGATCCTGTTTCTTCGAAGGAGCTCCATCTTTGCCTGGCTTAGGTGATCCTTTACCTCCTTTCTTAGGCTTGCTGGAATCCTTGTCTAGACTCTGGTCAGCTTCGTCATCCTCTGCGTCCGATGGAGCATCATCTGACTGATCGTCATCCTGCTTATTCAAGTTTATTCCATCACTACCTGGTTTTTGCGCTGTTTTTCCATCTTGTTTGACGGAATTCATCAAAAGGTTTGCTACGCTATACTTATTGGCAGGTATCCTACTGCTAGGCGGTGAACTGTCTGAGTCACCAGAGATTCGAGTGTCGAAGCTGACTTCTTTTTCGTTGGCTTTTGACTTCGGTGTGGAGTCCTTTGCCTTATCAGAGCCAGATTTCGGGTGCTGCACAATGGTCGCATTTTCAGAATCGTCCCATTTCGACTTTGGATCGTCTCTACCTGGACTTTTCCTATTTCCTCCGGGCCTTCTATTGCTGTTTGGTCTTCGTGATTCAGAACCATCGGGTTTGTCTTGGTCGCTCAAAGTATTGCCCTTGCTGGACGTTTGCTGAGGGTCCTTCGGTGATTTCCCACCCTTCGGTGTGGCCTGTGTCTCATCCTTATCATCATACGAAGGGGATTTTCTTTCGCCTTCCTCGGCATCGTCACCATTTTCAAACTCTTCCTTGATTTTTTCTGCCATTTTCTTGAGTCGCCCATAAGCTCCTTCCTCGGTGCAGTCGGTAGGAAAGAGATCCGAAATGGGGCCATCAGCGCCATTCCTAAAACAACGAAAAATGTGGCGTTACACATCAACACCCGTATTCGAAAGGGTCCACAGTCCGTACTTACATCAGGGATCGTGCCCTTTCTTGGGTAACTTTGTCTGGGTTCTTAAGATTAATACTGCGATATCCACCCATGTCAGCCATGTAGTGAGTAACGAACAGTTTTCCTTGGCCATCGATGTACCCATAGCAACCGAGCACTGCATCGTCGATCGTTTTCTGGTGTTGAATTTGGGTTTCTCCCTTCAAATCGGCCTTCTTGTATTCGGCTTTTCCTGTGGATTAGATCACATTGCGTTAGACCACAGGCGTTTCGTGATACGTGATTCGATACCGTACCTCCCCTGTACGCCCGTTCCTCTCTAGCTTCGACGAAAGTCCCCAAGAGTACTACGAACACCTAGAGTAAAAATTCCAAAATCATTAATGGATTCATAGTTGAAGGATGGAAAACATGATATTTAAGCAGAACGAAGATTGATATTTTCACTGGCATCCAGGTAATCGGACTTCAGAAGCATACGGAACGCTTCACGAAACGCTTAAAGCATTGGAAACACTCCGTTACAAAGCGCAGGCTTAGCTTAAAGTTCATTGCTGTTCTTGCCAAGCCAACATTAAAAAATGATAAAAGTCGTGCAAAAATAAATACGGCTGTAGTTTGTTACTCTAAGATATGAAAAAGAGACGCAAAAAGTTGGTGAACTGTAAGAACAAAAATAAACATCCTTGTCGCGATATTGCGATAAAAATAGTTTGCGAAACGTCTATACCAAGTGAGAGATGAAAAATAAAAAAAAGGAGAACCAGCGGGATCCTTAATCCTGATTCTATGACATTTGCTGCCTATGCACCGAAAAACCTGTTTAGCTGATGCGCAAGAGACGCATTTGGTAAACGATACGCTGTTTCTAACGTTACGTCATCAGTCATCGATTCTTCGCAAATTAGTCTCAATTAAAATGTCACTATGCCAATTCATCTTGGAAGCTTCAAACAGTGGTCAACATAAGTTCCTCATTTGAATCGCGATAGCAACCATTAGCTTAAGCAAAAGTTTTACATAATAATGCCGCATAATGACATACATAATGCCGATGCCTGCAAAACTTAAGTTCTTATTAATAATACCACAAAGAACAGAAAGCCGGCTCTCGGGGATTAATTCTTGATTTCCAAAATGAAACTAAATTGTATCGTCATCAACAACAAGCTGAGTGCTTAATATCTTAATCCTGTATGCCTGTCTCGTGTCTGTCCGTTATGTTTATCTGTCTATTCTTACATACAAGATTACACATTGGTCACTCATGGTCTAATGCTTATGGGATGATAAAAAGATTTACATAATCTATAATACATAATTTACATAAAAATAGAGGCTATGTAACTTGAAGTTAAACTGCGGAAATTGGAAAAAATCAAATGTTAAATCATTGTTTCATAATTTTACATACAACGGGTTTGCGACCGTGCGAATGTTATTAAAGGCAAAATGTATTCACAACATCATTGAAGATTGTGAAAAGGCTGATTGTAGCTCAACAAACCATATCCAACAACAACCGAATTGTAGAATTTAAAATGTTATGTAAATTATCTTCCAAGAGCCACACAAATTGAAAGTCAATTTTACCGACGAAAATCGAGTCCTTTTTTTAACTACAACTAAATTATTGATTATTAATGAAATCATCCTTTACTCAAGGGCATATTTATGAACAAGGATAATCACACCTTGCGTAAAAAGAAAATCATGTTTTTGACAACACACTCAGAAGTATTGGGCCTAAGTCACCGAGTTAGGTTGGAAATTCGCTTTTCATGCAGCTAATTCTTCGTAATTCTGTTCCTAGTTATTTCTTAGTAAAGTGATTGCTTCACTTAGGTTAAGAATGTTGCCTCCAAAAACAAGGCATTCAACAAAAATTATTAATGAAAAATGCCAATATGCCAAGTTCACTTGTAATGAAAAGTTCGTTTGTAGGAAAAAAATCCACAGAACTTTCAGGTGAATATAATCAAAAAAACGTTGCTCTCTATTTAAATTCAAGAAAAAATGTTCATGTTTCCTCTGCATTCATTTTCGCTGATCGTATCGTATCATACTGGTGGCTGTACTCCGTATAGCACCAAAGAAAGCGACCCGTTTTTCTAATAAAATCCGTATTTTCCGCACAATACTGAGGTTTTCTGGAATTCCCCAACTGAGCCAACGGCAGACACATCGTCCAATGCACCGGTTTGCACAACACACAGCTCCACATCGACGATCTGCACCGTACCGGGGGCGACATTCGACCAGCCGTGAGCCGGTGACACGGTGGCCCCAAATCTTATCGGCGCAACAAAAAAAAATCCACCACTTACCAACACGTAATCCGGCCGCATCTTCGAAGCTTCGAAGGAGCTTCGCTGCTCCCAAATGTCGCCTACACGAAGCGAAGTCCCAAAATGCTTGCACCGCTCACAAACGTCACAGCACAAAACCTGCAGAAAGCTAAACCCAACTCCTGGGCTACGAGGAACTTTTTGGATTGCGTTGTCCGACTTCTGCGAGCTCCGAAACACAACTGGACACCGGCAGACAGGATCCACCGCGTTTTGATAATGCTGCCCCTGGGGCACTAACGTAGTGTGTGCAGCGGCCACCCCTTCCACTGAGAGAAGCAGCCTTCGTTCCCAAAAAAAAAAATCTGAAGATGATATGCTCTGTGGCCGGCGGATCGGTTTACAAGGCAGCATAATTTAGAATCGGCTGACGAAGAATGCAAGAACGGACGCGCGCGATCCACGCGATCAGGTCCGACGATGGGCTTTCCACATTTTATGTATCCTTTTTCCGTTCCGTCTCCGCAGACTCACCACCAGCTCCGGACTCTTCCGGACCTGCCGTACCCCGGACCGGTCTCGTCGATGTTCAAATTATTCTAACGACCTCACTACCCATCTCGATCGTGGCCCTGAACCCCTCGCTGCGTTGATGGTTCTTACTCGCGGATTCTTATCGAACCGCAGCTCGATTCCCCGAAAACATCCTTTTCTAACACACGCAAACACCTGTTTGGTGTACAATGTTTGCACACACGACCGGTATCGCCGAGACCGACCGACCTGCGACCGGCCTGTTGCAGAAGAAGAAGTGACCACCGTCGCCACTGGACCAGTTTTTCCATTTCGGTTCCTTATGACGATCCCTCGGGCAAACCCGTTGACCTCCACCACGACGAGGAGCATCTTCCAAATTACGAATATTATGCGTTAGTCTTCTTGGCGCTGTTTTGCGCGTTGTGACTTCATCCACCGCGAGCGGGATTTTATGGTACCAGTAATTTATGGCCGATCATTTACCATACCACCATGCGGCGGCGGTGCGATTCCACTAGAGTTCTGGATCTTGGTCTCTCTCTGTGCCGTACGGGCGGCGCTTCAACCCGGCACTGACGAACTAGTTTATTGGGACCGGCAATAAAACGATATCCGCTCCCACCGGGAAAGCTCCAGCTGGAGTTTCTTAAGCCTGTATATCACGAGTCTTTTCAAGTCGACCGCGCGTACCGGCGACACTTGGGGAGTGTTGCGTATACCTCCGATTGCAACGCTTCCATTACTTCAGCTGGTACCAGCTGGTTCCGGACGAAAACGAATCTTCTTCCAGTGGCCGTGAAAGTGAAAAACAAATCGGTCATTGGCACACAGTCTGGGTGGCATAGGCTGGCGCATAAAAAGCTTGCATCCGCAGAAAAGCTATCGCACACGCAACTGGCACAGGGTGCCTCAGGCAGTCAGAGTGGGTTCCAATAACATTAACTGGAGCCGATTCTCTTTTGCAGTCAATCAACATTTGGTGTAAAGTGTTAAGTAGGGTAAGTGGAGTGGAGAGCACTGTTTTTGACGAAGCTGTGTCTAATGGATTGTTTAAAACTCCGATCATTTAGCCTTTGGGAGCGTTCTTTCAACGTAAAACGACGACGTTTTTTATTTTGACTGGCTGTTCAGTTGATGCTGGCTACCTCAGACTCACTCAGACGACCTCAGTGCAGTGTATACGCTTCGCCAAGCTCCGATCGGCTGCTCATGTCATGAGAATGGCGGACGACGAACTAGCCCGCAAAGCCATCTTAGGTCATCCAGAGAGGACGTAGAAGGCCCCGTTTGGGTCAGTTGAAGCCGAAGTCTCTTAAATTGACGGCCCATAACCTAAATAGAGCTATTTCCCCGACGGACCAAAACCCGCATTGGTTGCCTTATGTTTGTGATCGGCTTTCGCATAATCGGTCGAACACGTCGGATCATGGACATAGAAAAGCTAACTGTAGCATGGCAGATACTCCTTTTTTTCGAACACTTTTTTTAAAAGTATATTCTCGCTTAAAATTCACCCAAAGCACCCTGTAGATAAGTATGAAACCACCAAACACGGGGTTGGTAGCAAGTGTTTTTGACAACAAGTCGTTTTCCAGTTCAGTTTCATCGTGTTGCGCCGTGACATGTAACCTTGTCACTGTGCCGATCGTGATGTATGCCATCTTCTACTCTGTGTATCATTTCTGTGAATTTTTTTATCGGATTTCGCTTTCTGCTCATTATGCAGTCTACTTTTCCGATACCTAACATCTGCTCGATTCTTTCTCGATTCTTCTTTCTGGTGGCTGGTAAAATATTTGCACATTAACGTCGGCATCTTTATTTTTTCTTCTAATCGCTAATACGCTTTGTTTTCGTCCCATTCGTCCCATAACGTATGCTATTCCGAAGCACGTGTGGCACCGAGCACCGAAGAAGAGCTAAGGAATTCACGAAAAATCACTTACTCTTGTCCGGCTGTTGTGAATGCGTTGACTTTTTTTTTGCCACCACCAATAAATTGCGAGGTAACCTGAACTTTTGACCTTTCGGTTTAGTGTCGAAGCTTAGAGATTCATTAAAAATTCACACATCACCACAGTATCCGCGGATCGGGGTGATCAACGACAGAATTTGAATATTCGAAGCAATGTTCTAGCCAGCGGCGAGCGATTGTCAAAGCTAAATGGTCAATCACTGTTCCAGGAAGAAAACAAAACAATTGGTTTCTCTACAATAGCTCAAAAGTTCCAAATCGTGGGCCCATTGTACGATTTGGTTCCATTGCAAAATTTAACTTCAGACATTAGATGCGCTTTAATTGCCGACGGCAATGGTTCATCGTCGGGTTTACCGTCACTTGAGATGCTGGAAACCCTAACAAAAAACGCATCTGAGGCCATATACATCGTGACTAGTTGACGGTTCTTACGAACCGAAAGAAACTTAATTCACTGCCTTAATACGGGATCACAGATCAACACACGAAATGTAACCACATGATGCGCCACTGGGTTCAGTTTCAAATCAGAAGCAGCACTTATGCTAAACACTTACGTCGAAACACCGCCCATTACTTTATGCTCCTCCTGACGAAACTTAGTCAACAAAGTAGCCCGCTAGAACATGCTTTGAGCGATGCGATACGTTTGCGGTGCATCGAAGGGTTACTTCGGCATCGGCTGGTAAACGCCTGAAACTATGCAATTCGGTACGCTTTTGACGCTTCGAACGGGCACTGTTCAAAAGGTAGACCGTTGCAGAAACGAAGGATGTTATTTATGATAATGGATTAAATTTATTTATTTGTTGGTGATATGAGAACATGATGAGTGCAATCGCTTTATCAACAGGTTATCAGCCTGTTAATCATGATCACCAAAAAAAATCTCGATCGGTCTCGGAGCTTTGGGAATATCGGATTCGTCCTCGGAAGTCAATTGCCGTTGAATTAGTGTCCAAGAAGTTATCCGCGATTCCGTAGGCCGGGTGCCGGGGTTCCGGAGATAATTGAAACTAATTCTCCGGCTGTGGAGTTACAGACCCTTCCCGGTTGGAAAGGACCAGAATTAGAAGCGGTTGGTGTCACAGTGCCCACGTTGCTGCCCAGCTTTTACGGTGTGATATGAATAAAACTCTACGGCTCCATCTCCTCTAATGCGTCGACATGAATTTATTTCATTCCTCGATATACCTAAATAATTTAACAGCACTACCGAGAAGGTGGAAAGAAATAGTCGAGAGCCAAAACCATTACACGGGCCACAGAGTGACCCAAATCCACCCGATCCCACCGACTACTCTGGCAAGTGCTCGGTGCGCTCTTCTTGTTCGCGTGTTTGACATCGGCCCAAAGTTAAATCACAGCATGGCGGCAAGAAACAAAATGGCTGACCTGCCCGAGATGGCATCGAGCTTCGGCAGAGACACCCGGGGTGCTGATCCCTCTCGCGTGTAGATAAAAACCTATTCGATGTACCTAAAGTAAGATGAGTATTTTCTTCGTTATCGGCTCTTCGGCCCATCGGCCCTTGCGACTACTTCCGCCCGAAAAGGGTTCCGGTGTCCGGTGGCCCGTCAAACGGGGTCGCTACTGTCGGTGGTGGCCGCCGGGCACGGAGCCGCCGGGCGCGGGCTCGCTGCAACACCCAGGTACCGTCGGGCTTCTGGAACAACCGCTGGGCAGGCAGCTGGTCCAGCGAGCGTCCAACGCCTGTCGGTGGCGGTGGAGCCGGCCAGTTGAGATTCGCCGGAAGCCCACTCTTCTGGGTGTGACAGTTGGGGATGTAGATGACCGGAATGAAGCCGAGGTAGCCGGTCGGTTGGCCCGGTTGCTGCTGCTGGTTAGGCCGCTGATCGTCGGGACAGTTACAAGGCGCCTGCGGTACGTTCGGCGGTGGGTACGGGTACGGTACGAAGAAGTACGGATACTGCGAAACGGCTATCTGGTAGTTCGGGTTGCCGTTGTTGGGATTATCCGGTCCCGGCCCGGGACCATTCGATGCAGGCGGTGAGCTCGTGTCGATCGGCTTCGTCGGAGGATGAACACCGATCGCGGTGCTCGGGGATCCCGGAACGGGTGTTGCTGGCTCCGGACCTTCAGTGGGGGGCTCCGTTGTCGTACCTGGCAGGGAGCGGAACGACGCCGTCAGTACTGCAGCAGAGTCTCGGGTTGGGTCTCGGGTTAAAAGCATGCACTAACACTACAGTCCCACATCCCAGCACCAGCAATGTAGAGGAGAGGACCCCCAGAACGGTGTTAGGCCTCTCGGGTGGTGAATACTACCTTGACCGCCGGTCGGAATCGAGATGGTGGCGTTGTGCGTTAGATGTGCGCTGCCCTCCAGCCCCGACGTGAGAGTGCCCTCGATTCCTGCGCCCACCGACGTGGCGCTACTTACGTTGACCCCACCGACCGAGACGAGCCCGGTGTGATTCAAGGAGCTATCGATCAAACCTGCTTGTACGCCGACCTGCACACCGGTGCTGCCCGCCACGGACACGTGCTGGCCGTCGATCGAGTTGTGGCCAGCGTGCGAGATCTGCGTCCCGCTGGTCCCACCGGCCGTGACGGTCGTAATGTGCGAGTGATCCACCGTCGTTCCGAGAATCGTGGCCATACCGTCGACGTTGGCCCCTGCCTGCACTCCACCGGCTCCGGCACCGGCACCGATCGTTCCGGAAGCGCTATGGTTGGGTCCGCTGTGAGAACCGCTCGCCTGGCCACTCACTCCAGCCGCAGACACGGCCGCACCTACGGAGAGACCTCCTGTTCGATGGCCACCCCCAAGCCACAAGAGCGTTAGTCATTAGGGAGTCATTGGGAGTTCCCCCAGCAGCAGCAGCTTCCGGCAGGTATTTACCGTGCGGTCCTCCGAGGCCCAGCGTTGCCTGCAGGCCCCCCTGGCCCGGCTTAAATCCGAACCCAATTTGTACTGGTGTGGTGCAGTGGTGTGCAGTGTGTTTCAGTGTACATGTGGCGAGTGTGGCCCCGATGGTGGCGTATGTTTGTGCGTTGTGTTGTGGGTGTGACATGTGTGAAAAGCGCAAGTGTTTGTGTACGATTAGTCTCTGAGTGGTTAATACGATTAAGCTGTTTAGTAAAGTACCATGGCATAAAGTTACGTAACTTCTTACGACTAAGTATCTAAGGGTCTAAGAGCAACACATAATGGCGGAGGAGTTATTTGGTGTCTGCATTGCGCCACACAATACTTTACCTCCGAGTGGCGGTCGCTGACCCTGCGATTGGCCTTGCGACTGCTGACCTTGCGATTGGCCTTGCGATTGCTGACCCTGCGATTGGCCTTGCGATTGTCCTTGCGACTGCTGTCCCTGTGACTGCGTTTGGCCTTGGGACTGCTGACCCTGCGATTGTCCTTGCGACTGCTGACCCTGTGACTGCGATTGGCCTTGGGACTGTGGTGCTCCTCCTTGTTGACCCATTCCCTGTCCCCAGGAAACTTGCACCTGGACGTTGTGCTCCTCCGTGTTGCCGCTGATCGGTTTCTGGTGTTGGCCCTGATGCTGAGCCTGGAACTCGCCCTGCGACAGTCCCTGGTGACTTCCCTGGTGGCTACCCTGGTGTTGGTTGCTTCCGCTGATCGGTCCCTGGTGCTGGTGCTGGTGTTCTCCCTGTGACGGCGAGTTTTGACATGAGAAATTCTTCTCTTCTCTTTTGAAAATTTCTGATTCTTAGTGAGTCTGACCCCTCAACAAATGAGTCGGTCTGACTTTCCTACACCGACTCTAATCGCCAAACAAATTTTACTACTGAGACACTGAGTTTAAATTCAGATTTGCAGATTGATTAGCTTTGATCTGCAAAAGGCAACTATAGGGGTATAACGGTGCTCAATACCGCGAATAAGAACATCTCCCTCGTTCTGTAGGAACGACTAATCCCATACGTTGATGAAATAGTTGACAACTATCAGGGAGGATTCGCGAGAGGAAAGTCTACCACTGATCTTCAACAGATCAGATTTTAACCATGCGACGGATCCTTGAAAAGATGATTGCGTACAGTCAGAAAACCTAGCACCTCTTCATTACATAACTGAGGAAATTCGCGCTAGGGTTCTAGCAGGCAACATGTGATTCTACAGTCTGAGAAAACTATTTGGAGGGCTGGGTTTATGTAGAACTTTCATAATACCCCAGTATTCACATACGCATTTGAGACATGGACTCTATTCCAAAACTGATGAAACCCTCTTAGCCACGCCCTAGAGGATATTTCTCAGATGTGTGGAGGGACAATCTAGAAGTCAATACAAGAGCGAGCTGTACGAATTGAGATCGTCGTAAAAATTCCCTAAAATTCTTTGATGCAGACCAAGACCGCTCGGCGATTGTAGCCGAATAAGTAATAAGGATAAGTAGGAACCACCCATTAAGCTAACCAATTCCTTACCTGGTGCTGTCCACTGTGGATACCTTGGTGACTTCCCTGGTGCTGTCCTTGATGCTGCCCGGAACCAAGGGGACCCTGTTGGCCCACCTGGTGTTGGCCTTGATGCTCCCCACTGTGGATGCCCTGGTGGCTGCCTTGGTGTTGCGATTGATGCTCCCCGGAACTGATCGGTCCCTGGTGAGATCCTTGGTGTTGTCCCTGGTGTTCTGAACCATGATGGGTTCCTTGTTGTTGCCCTTGTCCTTGCCCCTGCCATTGGCCTTGACCTTGTGTTTGGCCTTGCCCTTGTGCTTGGCCTTGACCTTGTACTTGGCCTTGCTGTCCGGAGCCGCTCGGGCCGTGGTGGCTCCCCTGGTGTTGCGATTGATGTTCTCCGGAACTGATCGGTCCCTGGTGTGATCCTTGATGCTGTCCCTGGTGTCCTGAACCGTGATGTGGTCCCTGGTGTTGTCCTTGCCCCTGCCCCTGCCATTGGGCTTGCCCTTGGCCCGGATATTGACCTTGTGCTTGGCCTTGGCCTTGTGCTTGACCTTGTCCTTGCTGCCCGGAGCCGCTGGGGCCCTGGTGGCTCACCTGGTGTTGGCCTTGGTGCTGCCCGGAGCCAACAGGACCCTGGTGGCTACCCTGGTGTTGGCCTTGGTGCTGCCCACTATTGATGCCCTGGTGGCTGCCTTGGTGTTGCGATTGATGCTCCCCGGAACTGATCGGTCCCTGGTGAGATCCTTGATGTTGTCCCTGGTGTCCTGAACCATGATGGGTTCCTTGTTGTTGCCCTTGTCCTTGCCCCTGCCATTGAGCTTGCCCTTGATCCGGATATTGACCTTGCACTTGACCTTGACCTTGTGTTTGGCCTTGGCCTTGGCCTTGCCCTTGTCCTTGTCCTTGACCTTGGCCTTGCCATTGTCCCTGTCCTTGCCATTGACCTTGCCCTTGCCCTTGGCCTTGACCTTGTCCTTGGCCTTGTCCTTGGCCTTGTCCTTGGTTCTGAACTTGACTTTGGCTTTGACTTTGACCTTGTCCTTGGCCTTGACCTTGTGTTTGGCCTTGACCTTGTGCTTGGCCTTGACCTTGTGCTTGGCCTTGACCTTGTGTTTGGCCTTGACCTTGGCCTTGCCATTGTCCCTGTCCTTGCCCTTGACCTTGCCCTTGACCTTGTCCTTGACCTTGCCCTTGACCTTGCCACTGACCTTGCCCCTGGTTCGGTTGATTGCTTCCTACGGGAACATGATTAGTAATATTGAGTACCTGCAACGGAGTGCACACTAATGGAGATTAATGGGATTATCTTCCCGGCTACTACCTTGCGTAGGTCCGCTTCCACCGGTTGTGCTGGGTCGGTGTGTCGGTGCTGTGGTCGGAGTGTGTGCAAGAAAAAACAGAAACAACGAACGGTGCGCCATGACTACGTGCGTGCTCTCTACCCCGTGCATCTAACATCGCTGCGAGTACCTGCCGGACTTTGCCCGCGTAGAAGATCGCCCTCAAATCCTTGCCCCTCCCCCCGCGGAACGAAAGCTTACCTGGCGTGGGACGCGGTTGAGGTTGAGTCGTGCCTGACGTTCCTTCAGGGCGCATCCCTCCCGGAAACATTCCGCAACCCTTCGGTAGATACAGCTCGGTCCACGGTCGCAGCTGTCCGCGTTGCCTCTCACGAGGTTCGTCCTCAACAATGGAGCTACCGGGGACAGGGAAAGGCACACAATCAGGATTCCGTCCCTAGCCTTCCCGGACCCTAGCCACCGCCACTACTCACTTGCTGTACTGCGTCGGGGCGTCGACGAATATCTCGACCGGCCGATTAGGTTCGACCACTCGGTAGCCGTGCGTGTCCGCCACGTAGTGCGTGACGCGCAGCTGCCCATTGGGATCGATGTACCCGTAGCAGCCGTACGTGACTCCGTCCGGTCCGCGCGTCTCATGATGGAACTGACCATTCGGGCCCACCTTGTAGCCGTACTGATAGGAGCCTGCAAGTCAACGGTCAAAAAGCATCCACCAATCATCCGGAATATGGAAGACATCTTCTCTCTCATTTTGCACTTACTCGTGTTGAAGTTAGCCTCGTGGTACTGCGTTTTGCCTGGTTCATCGATGGCCACTATTACCTCCTGCTGGGAGTTCGCAAAGCGGCCGAGCAAGGCTAGGGTCTGTAAATGAAATAATATGGACACTGATTTCAACAAAATATCACAAACCTTTCGAAGCGCTTAGATCAAGTTGGATTCGCCATGACTCTGTATTGTAAGCTCATATACTGTTGTTTTTTTTATTGAAATAATTAAGTAAATAATTCAAAACCAAAAGAAAGTGTATTCGTTATTTGAATTAAATAATGAAACCAGTGGAAAAAGTCTAATGAAGAATGGAACAAAGGAAACAATGAAACCTATGAACTGGAAAATCTAAATTAAATTATGTACGAAATAAAACTAATTTTCAAGCACCTTCTACGGTGGGGATGCTGTAACACTTTCATCACACGCAGTCACGTGAAACGGATGCACACCACGCGTACACAGCACCACGGTTCTTGGAACTACACCGCAGTCAGAGGGTTGGTAGTTTTCCCCATTTATGACATTTTCACACGATCAACAATGGTCGGGCTGAAAGCAATACGGGGCAACGACGGGACCTAGTACTTGCATGGGCACATGTGGTCGGGCACCTTCACCGTCGGGGTTCTAATTGGAATGATAAACTTGCACTTGAATGCTGCGTTCGGCGGTCCGGGTGACCCCAGGAAGATCCGGGTTTCTGATGAATTTCCGGATTCTTGTGTAATGGTTGGTCGCAGCACACGACGATGACGCAAACGCCCAAACCCGGCTGGGCTATTTACCCAGCCAGGTGACAGCCATTTCAGCGGTTGCTAATGGATTTGGAATGTGCCCGAATGAAGACGACTGCAAGCAGAAGGTCACGCTCATGGCCCATAACGGCGATGGCATTTGGAAGAATGGCAATTTTGAGCAGATTGACAATCGATCCGCTTCGTAGTTTCTTTATCTATTTTGTATTTTTTTTATTGCAGACTGTTCCGATGCAATGAATAAACAATCCGATCAACTATTAAGGCTTTGAGATCCTGTCTTAAGAAGATCGTTATTTAAGAAGATCCTTCCGCAAAAATGAACATTTTTTTACTTTCGTTGCAAAACATTTGCGTTAGTCATAAACTTGCATGATTCGAAGGTCAGCAAATATTTAAGCTGAATTCATCGTAAAAAGGTCCAAAGGTGCGACGTTACTACCTTCGAAATGCAGTGTACTAACCATGAACATTCCTATCACTTTTGAAGACACTTCCTTCAGCTATCGATGAGAGGCTCTCCTTTTTCATTTTCATAATAGGCGAGTGTGTTTAAATTCACCAATCCCAACTATTTGACCGAAGTCTGCTCCGTCCCTCGATCCGATGTCATCACAGCTCATAATTGACAATCGAACGATATCGAGACGAAATCGGATGGCAGTCACCAAGGTAACGCGCGATCCGTCTCGGTACCTCGGGAATCGCTCAAGGTGCGCGCACTTTCCTAATCAGCGGGCCATCAACACTGCGCACACTGCGTTCTTTTTCGCCGATCTGACATTTGCGCCCTTCTCTTTTCGGGGAAGTCGGTGCATAGGACAATCGCTCGACTCGGCAGACACTTCGCCCGCAGAACGGCCATATCAGAGGTTGGCACGGTGTGCTGGGTTGTCTCTCCAACCGATTTGACATACAATTGTGTTGATGGAGTCCATCCGCACCGAGAGCTCCACACGCCAGCCAGCTGCCCTCGACTGAACGCGTACGTTAGGCAGCCACGATGGCATTGTTTTTGGTCCGGGGTCTTGGTCTGGTCTGGCTTCCCACCACGGATACATGACTTTCGCATGGCACGTTCGCCTTTCGCGACGATTCTATGCTAATCCCCCCTCCTGGTGTACCACCGTCAAAACCGTTCGCAACTGTATTCTGAGTGGCCACGAGGTGCTAACCATCCTGCGTAAGACAATACACCAGCGAAGGATCTCGCGATTATCTCGGATAACCTTTCCGGGCGACCAATGCCAAAGCGGTTTTGAGAAAAGGTGTCGCTTTCAGAATCGAATTCCCATCCAATGCAGCTGGTCGATCCTAAACAGACGAGAATTCCCCGGATATCCCGTAGCTCTGGGTCCAGCCAGTTAGCACAAAGGTCGTGTCATAAAGCGCATCAAATCAAGACAAAGTGTGGTGCATTAGGAAATCCTTCTAACCGGCCAAGCAATCAACAGAGAATGCTATTTAGCTGGTATGAATCGATTGCTTAATGCTGTGGGTCATAAAAGACCGAAATAGTGGGGAGAAAATGATTTATTTTTCCATTATGATAATGCACCATCTCTCTCCGGGAACACCGTTTTGAAACAATAGAAGAGATAGAAACCGAAACATCGAAGGAATTTTAAGCTATACCACAAGAAGACTATGTTTTGAAAATGTATCGTATGTATTTGAACGTTAGAGCAAATGTATCGCTTCCCAAGTGGACTGCTACTTGAGGAGGATTAAATTAAAAGCTGAGCATTTAAAGATTAATTTCATCCCTATTTGCTATTCAATTTTAAAACGTAAACCGATTGACAATCGATTACATAGCCATGGTACGGACCAATGTGCGAAAGTTCGATGAGTACCTTTCAAAGCTTGTAACTTCAAACTGGCCACCATATCCTTGATCACCAACAGTCACGGTATGTAAACGAAAATCGTTTCTCCTTTACCAGCGGAAACAAATGGAAAGAAAAAGGATATTTGATTTTGGGGAAAGCAGATTACCCGCTAAGCTTGACTTTTTTTTTCGGTTCGCTCGTGCACAATATTTACATCTGCAATCTGTTCCGTTCCGGGGTATGGCTGATCTTTGTGATTTATTTTTCAGACGGTTTTCCTGGGATATTTGGTTCTCGTATCAAAAGCCATTTTTAGTCACCGGCTCCACCGACGAAAGCCGACTGCCTTGCCCCAGTGCACGCGCCAGTACATCGGGTTGAAGGGCCGCCGACCTGGCTTGTCAGTCGAGCTTATTTTGCCAACCGCCAGCTATCCTTCCACGAATCGCTTTCGGATTTCACATCAACTGTCTAGGATCTAGGATACAGCAGCAGTGCAGTGCGGCGTAGGCATCAAAGCGAACGGCGGGCGTCGTTTGTTGTTCGGTCGGTGATATATTTGTGTTTCAAACCGCAAAACACTACCGCCAAAAACCGGGGCGGAAACCCCTGCTAGACGCCAACCACGCCGCGCCTACACTTCAAGTCGCTTTGGGACTTCCTAACTTTTCTTTTTTGCCCTACTGGATAACACCCAACTCACGCCAGACCCGACTTCAACGGTCGACGTGCTGGCGTGACCCACGTCACGGACACGCGATGAAAACGGTGCTGTAGCAACTAGTTGGGGCGACTCGGTGTGCCGGAAGTAACGCCATAATCCTACCAATGATTGGCACACTCACGAACACGGGGTGGTTTGCTCTTTTCTTGGTTCGTCTGTTCCAAGTGATGCCGTTGCCGGTCTGCTGTATCCTTTTCACATTAGTCTATACCTACCACCAGTCGGGGGGTGCAACCCCTTTTCCGGAGCGTGAAAACTTGAAGCTTTTAACGTCTGTTGGGATGGAATTGCTTTTGAGGAGATGGGAATGTTGTTTGAACAAATATCAGATCGGAATCGAAGTGGCTCGATTACCGCTCGTACCACGTTCTGGCAGGGGCAAATGTCATCTTGGGAAGCGAAACGGATGTTCCCCCTCGCAGCATTTGTTTGTATTTGTAAAGTTGAGACAGATAGGTTTGTAGAAATCCGTTTTGTGATATTCAGTTTTGCTCGCTTTTGCTGCTTCAGATATTTCCCAACCCCAACTTTTCCACTCCAATCCATCGGCCAGCTCACCTCCTATCATTATCGAACTCACGCCAGCTGTGGCGATGCATCAGACCTATGTTTTGACTGAATTTTTTTATTTTTATCATTTGTTTTCTTCTTTTAATTTGTTTGCTTTACATGTTAGTACATGTTTTTAGTACATATATTAATACATGGTTGAAAATACAACCAATTTGTATTTGTTCTGTTATCCTTAGACTTACTTAGCTTTAGTTATTATTTATTTTTTAGTGTTTTTAATTATTATCAGATCGGGTAGAACCGTGTACCAACAAAGCTACCACAGCTACCAGAATGCAGAATGCAGAATGCAGAATGCACCACCAGAATGCAGCTACCAACAAAGTTGATGCATTATAAGGGTTTAAACTGACGCCTTTCGAATAGAAACTGATTAATCGGTGCAGCGAGGCGGATGATCTTCGAACGAACCACTATATGTTTAAGGTATGCTTTCTCATAAACCTGTTTTAATCACTCGGGAACTCAAAAGCGATAATGGTTCCAATTCTAGGAATTCTATTCCACATCTTCCCAAAACGCGACTCTGGCAATCCCTAATCCACACAACACCGTTTCGTACTCTCCAGTTTCGATTTCAGCTTGAAGCAATGGTCCACAATCGTACTATTTGCGCGATATGTTGTACATTTGAATTCAATTAATGTCCCGCACTTATCGGGAGCTTGTCCGGGACGCTAACAAGCCCAATGCCACTGTCGATAATGTGCATTCTGCATTATGCGCACCATGTACCCCGCTAATGGAGCAGCATTATGCTATTTTGCGGCTCTCGGCCAGCTCGACCGGAAAATCGATTAATTGCCGTTTGTGCAGCGAAAATGGTCAAAGCTGTTCTGGCCGCAAGTGCCCGCTAGGGATTCCTCGGACAAACAAACGCGTCTTGGCGAGTAAGAAGATAGAACTGCTCAAACAGCGATAGGATGCGGCATACCACCAAGGGCAGTGTGTGTCTCCCGAAACTTCCTTCGAGCTATTTTTCTGCCCAGCTTGGTGTCTTGGGTGCCTCCAGCACCGGACTGTTCTCTGCAGCATCACGCTCCGTCGGGAGAGCTTAATTTGCCGCATTTTTCTTTCGTCACATGGTTCGCCGGTTCGATCCTCGCGGCTATTGAAATCGGAAGTAAGTAGCTATGAATTCGCACTCACAGACGCGCCCCGTTTGCTGGAGGTGGCAAATGTTTCATTCTTTCATTCCGGTTCTTTTTTGCGTACTGGTTGTGCCGGCTAATGCCGTAAGAATTCGCTGCCCGCGTCGTCGTCGTCGTCGGTGGTGGTTTTTCTCTTTTTGCGGCGTTGAGGACGTTGGTGTCGTAATTGGTTTCGCGTTCGGCTAGACACGTTCCGCCGACTACGCCGCCACCAAAACAGAAAAACCGGAATAAGCTACAATATTTACCATCGTTTTTGGCAGGCTATTTCTATGCGCCGTACCCCGGCGGCTAAGACGGCTTTTCAATCGCACCTCACATTTTCCAGGCTTGACACGCTCGTGGAAAATGGGCAAAATGAAGCTGCTCTCAGCCGTTCCACAGGAGATAAGTCTGCCGGTGACGGTCCCCTAAGTGGACTAAGTGGTCCCCAAAACGTACAGATGTTCCTCAAAATCACGAACACCAGAGCCACGAACGTATCGCCATCAAATATTATTCCTTTTCTGTTCCATTTCTAAGAACTGTACTTAGCGGCTGTTCCTTACAATCGGAGCAGCTTTGATTCGCTTTAAGGAAGAAGTGATCCGATCAGAGCAAACAATTGGACAACAGTTTGCCGACAGCAAACCGAATAGCGATGCATTGACCATACTTGCCCAGGAATCGGTGAAACGAATGTTTGCAGTCTCAAGGACGTCTCACTTTAATGGCCAGGGTTATCACCATCAATTATTTTCTTTTCCTATTTTTATTTTATTATTTTTTGCACCTTTTATTATAGTTATTTTGTGTGCTTTTATTATTCGTTACTTTATTGCTTTTGTCCATATTTTACTATAAATATTTTACTATTTCCTTTCGATGTTGCTCCTTTTTTACCTCCTATTGTAATATGTTTGTTATTGCTTTTATTTATCAATTGCCAATATTTATCTGCTAAGCAGTATTCCTTTTATTTTCTGATTAACAGTAACGGACAGCTGATGTGAATTGCTTCATTTATCTTTTCCAGTCCAATAAAAAATTCAACACAAGTGCCGTATCATGCCTTTCTTTTCCATTTAACTGTTGTCATTTAAATTAGATGGAAGCAACAAAGCTGGATGCTGTAACTTTCCGCAGCTGCTTATCGCGCCGCACCACTGTTAGCTTTGCACTTTGTCTAATGGGCCTCTATGGCACAGATATTGCGAAACCTGGACAGTAAAAGTGATTTTAATGAGCACAATTAGCCGGTCTTATTAAAGTCATCCGCGGCGAGTGCGAGTTAGTCAACGAAACCGAAAGTCACCGAAGCAAAAACTGACCCAATTCGCGAGAAGTAAGTGGATCTTCACTCTTCTGGGGCTGCGACTTTGTGCTAAAGAAATGAGGGGTCACGATGCTACAAGCCGGAGGACCATAAACAAGCTCTCCCGGCACGTGCCCGGCACGGATGCGTTGAATTTCATTACTCATTTTTTTGTGGAAAGACCGGCACGCGATTAACATTTAGTCTGGGCCCATCCCACGAGCTAAGCAATCGCTCACCAGTGACGGTTGGCCTAATGCGAACGCCGTCGTCCAGGACGGGTAAGTAGACTTCCGTTTCGTGGCCTTCGCTGCGGCAGCTTGTGGCGACTCGCATGACGTAATGTCGGCGCCTGAAAACGGATGCCTTCTCCCCCACGGATTAGCAGTAATAAATTGCTGCGCCAGAAGAAGTGAGATTGATGGAGTCCAGTCGGAGGCATCCGTGTGTCCGTACCTCGAATGGATTACCAATGTTTAATTTCGTTTTCCGCTACAATGGACAAACATCGAAGACGTTACGTACGACAGTTGGAGACAATTTTAAAGAGGCCGGTTCCGTTTACCGAGACAATGGCAACATTCGTGGGGTGCCCGTGCATGAAATATGATAGGATAACTAGAAAAGAGCGAACCATTCGGATGCTGCCACCCGCTACACGCTTGACAAATCCGGCGGTAGTCACATCCGACGTTTGTTTCTGAATTTCAGGAAGATAAATGGCGTGTCATGGGCCTCTGGCCTTCGCTAGTCCGCTTGGGCGAACCCTGATGCTCCTGGCATCAACTGCCAACTGCCGACGGTTGGCAACCGGATGCCCTTAGAAAAGCGGGCAAAGCAGCTCGCAGCTTTCGAAGAACGACAGAAGTACAATATTTATTTCGCGTAATTTCATTTCAGTCGTTCAGCCGAAAAAGACCACGAGCCAAGCCGAGGTGACCCCCGGCCGGGAGTTGCCATGGGCCCCCGCTGGCAGGGAAGGGATCCGCGTGCGCTATCGGAGCGTAAGATCTTATTTGTTTTTTGAGCTCATTCTACGTTTGGCAACAGGCGAGAGATGGCTATTTTCTGGCGAGGCCGCAAATATTTGATCTTCCCGCCACTCGACGGCGAGACTCGAAAATCAAATACGCGTCCCGGAGCCCGGAAATAAACCGGAAATGGGGCAGTAGTTGAAACATTACATGATGTTCCATCATTAGCGGTGCCATTATTTGACAGTAGAAATCAATACATTTTTGCTTTGTCTGTTGCCTTTACACACAAAGCAAATACTCGCCAAGGATTCCACAAGTCTCGGCGCAAATCAGGGCATATTTTGAACATTTGAATTCATTTTTTTTTCTTTCAGTAGTTCAAAATAATCGTGCCTCGAGTTTCATGGAGAATTTAAAAAAGGATCAATAGTGATTTTATCAAGGAAGGGCTTGCTCACTGAAGGATAACGGAAGTGATACAAATATTAATAACATACACCGAATCATATCTTCAAAAGATGAAAGCATTTCCAAATTTTTAGATCACCTATTTCTGGTAAGCACGCAGCATTAGCTGCTTCCGGGTAGAAGGTCAGCCATCGGCGTGTTTTCGGCTTCAAACGACGATCGCAAAACAAGCTCCAAAGCTCCATAATCATATTGCCAATAATTTTCCAATTTCGACCAAATAGCACCATTAACGTCGTTATCGTGATCCTTCATCGTGTTTGGCTTTGGGAATTCCCGTCGCATTTTACATAACAGACAGGCACAGGCAAATCGTTACCCTCTAACCTTATTCCAAGTGGCGCTTAATGTGACGCTGGTATGTGTGTGTTTAACGTGCGCTTCTGGGTGGGTGGTTTCGGCAAAGCACATAAATCAATTACTTTCAATTTCCATCTCTTTTTTGTTTTATTTGTTGCTATCGGTACACGCACGCAACAACGCACAGGACCGAGAGCTCACTAACGAGCGTGCGGCATCAGATCAAGCTTATCAAGGTGGGTTGGGCTGTGAAGGTGGCTAAGGTGCGAACGCCCCCGGCGCGGATGGCACACTAAGCGGATGAAGAAACGGTTGAAGAGTGTCTTCCCGAGACGTGCGAGATACACGTCATCGGAGGATGCCGCCGAGATGGTTCTGGCAGCACGCTCACCGTAAGCTGTTCCGTTCGTCGTATCCGCTCGCCCGAGCATAAGAATCCGACCCGGCAATGTTTTAACATTCCTCTTCGGTGGGGTACACGTACACGAGAATCTTCAAGTGTTTGTACGCAATGCTGGGCCGGATCACCGGTGAACGATGAAATTTTAAATTCATTCACTGGCTGGCTGCTTGCCGTAACTCGCTGTTTTCATGGCGTAGCTTCACTTCACTCATTCTTGTTTCATTTTGTTTGTTGTGCAATTTTACTTATTTATTATTTGCAATGCTTGTAAATTTAATTTGCTTAATCAGAAACGTGTGAATTTGTCCTTTTGAATGTTTGGTTAGATATTCATCTGTTTTGATTGTTGTCATTAATTAATATCTAACCAACCAAGCTTTGTTTTATTCACGTCTCTTTGTTGCTTAGTTTTTTGTCACTGTGTTTGTTTTCTTCCACCCTTTTTGGTTTGTGTTGTCTATTAACAATCTGTTCATTTGAAAATTGTGCTTATTTATAGTTTATTGTATCTTCTGTTGTATTTTCTACACAGTTCAATAACATTTCTGTCCCGCAAGCGTTTTGTTTCAACTTAAGCAAAATACATACATTTGTGTGTACTTTTAACTTTTGAAATCAGTTTAGGAAGGGCATTTATAAGTGCTGAAGCTTCCATAAAATAGAAACGATAAAATCTAAGCATTTCAGACTGTGTGACAAAAACATCAAAGTATTAAATCGGCAATCAGATAAGCCCAACATTTCTATCAACGCGCCGTCGCTCGGGCTACTCCACCTCGGGCGCCTCTTAAGCAACAATGTTTTTCGGGCATGTTTTGGTAGGTTCCCCACTAAACCACGCCACGCAACAGCCCCCCTTTTGCCAAACCCACCATCATACCGGGTTATCCTTCACATTTATCTATATCAGTGCGGCTGCGCAGTCCGCGTTTCGGATTTACGTGCACGTCGAGAGGGACTCGTGCGTCCAAACGTATGCCTCACACGGATGTACGGACTTCGCCTTCAGAGAGAGGTGAGTGGACGTAAGTGAGTGACTAATGTCCTAATGATGACTTCAGCACCCCCCAAAAAAAATACAAACCCCCCGAGCGAGGCACTCGAGAGGTCTCGCGCACACTTGAAGTGGGCGCTGAATTAAGAAGAAGTGCCAAGAAACTACTTTCGTCCCAATAAGGTTCCGACGGTTTTGCCGACGATGTGGATCAATGTGGCCAACCTTTTGGCGGCGCGGAGTGTGTTGCGGATGATGTTTTATCTTGCGCACCGATTGCGCCATACAATGCGCCAGCGAACCGATCGAACCGGAACCTTGAACCAGCCGCGGAAGACGCTGGAGATGGTTAGTGTTGGTGATGCCGATCATGATGTTGACCAAACATTTGAATCCCCGCCCCGGGCCGGTTTGAGAAAATATGCGTCTCCGGGCGCTGGTAAAAGGTTGATCGTTAACGATCTTGATTGAGCATCGTATAAATTTGAGTAATTTGTCGTAAAAGTGACGGGAGCGTGATGTCCCCCAAAAGCTAGCGGCCCCGAGTTTTCGGTGCCCCCACTTGAGCAATTAGTGATGCCAAAAATGGGATCA
Source organism: Anopheles bellator (assembly GCF_943735745.2). NCBI lineage: Eukaryota > Metazoa > Arthropoda > Insecta > Diptera > Culicidae > Anopheles > Anopheles bellator. The sequence goes on along the minus strand of NC_071285.1, from coordinate 21,756,509 downwards.
CGGGGTCTTAGAGCGAAGAAAACAGAACGTTAATCGTGTGCGGTGTGCTGAAACGCTTCTCAGCGGTTCGGGGCCAGTACTCTACCCGACATTTCTGATTGCGATATTGTTCGCGGCGCTAATGGCAGGCGCTAAATTAATTTTGCTTTATTGACCCTCCTGAGAGCGTCAGCGAACGAAGGCTGGTAACGAGGTAAATTAATCCGGCATTGTGTGTGTCAATTTTTGTTATTCATTTTAAAGCACCCGAGAGAACGCAGAATGAAAAATCCACGGTGTCAGGTGGTTAAAACCGGCGCCTTCCGCAAACAAACGCGCGTTGCGACGCGGCCGATTGCACTATCGGAACCTGTCGGGCTCTGTACGGGGCCCGGATAGAATCCTACTAAAGTGGGAGGCCACGAGGGGCGACAAAAATGAAATTAAACAAAACCCAAGCAGCGTGTTCCTAACGTCATCGCCACACGCGGCACAGAGGCCAAACAAAACCAACAACAATCTATAGGTTAGTGTTTCTTCCGAAACAAACACACACCATGTGGGAGAAAAATGTGGCCCCATCTGGAGGGAGCCAACCGCCACACCACCCCATCGTCATCTTCGAAGCTCAACCCCCGGCAAGGACAGCGAACGGAGCAGAAGCCAAGAGCCCAAGCGGCATGGGAAACAACGCGTGAAACGTGCGTAAAGCCACACCTTCAATGGTTGATGTGAATTTGATATGTCCGGGCGCTGGCCGGGCGCTGGCCGGGCGCTGGCCGGGCGCGGGGAATGGCCCGTTAATTACGCCGGCCCGCCGCCACCGCCGGGGGCCAATAATTTAAATAATTTTCAATCACACCACGGGCAGGTCGTTTGTAAACCATTTAACCACCCGGATTGCTCGGTCGTGCTGGGTGAACTGCCCAGGTTCACCTCCGGAACCGGCGGTTTCACACACCGGTAGCTAATCGATGGGTGAAGTGATACCCTCGGTCTCTCTCTCTCCGTGTCTCTCTAGACGGCTGTCGGGCTGTGGCTATGGCTCACAGTCAGCTGTTTGTTCCCACCGGGAATTGTCGGCGGGCCGGCAAACCGTGCAATCGGCTTAGGAGCACGTGGTTCCGTGGTGTCAATAGACCGGGCAGGCCGGGTTTGCTTTCGAGCCGGCCAGCAGCAAAACATGACATAAGCCTCTGTTCGCTGGCTATATAGAGCTGCGTATTTAAATATCATTAGTTATCAATAAATTAAGATACTAAGATATTTCGCACATAAACTTGGAATAGCATACCTTAATGAAACAAAAAAAGGGAAACAATCAATAGTGTTCCAAGATCCTATTGACGTAACCGGAAGAAGCCACACACTAAACGGTAGCTAAAGAGGCCACTAAAATCGCACGGTCGGCGGTTTCATACATGATTAAAGAGGCTTAAGCGATACTGCGTGGAGTGGAGTCAAATGTCAACAAATGGCTATTAATTTAAATGCCACATTAGCGCCGCCACACTCGTACGCGAACTGGCCGCGTCCAGAATGTCAACCTGAGAGCGTTGTTTTCCGGCTCCGGAAAGTTTAGCAACTTTCCATATCACGAAAGCAAACAGAATCGAAGCCATCATTTATCTTCCTTACGAATCGGCACGGCCTCGACCTGCGCGTTCGCTAAGGTGGTGGTTTTTGTTGGTGAGGTGAAAGGAAAATTATGAGCAAAAGCAATAGCAAAAAAGCTGGTAAAAATGGAAAAAGCATTGCATAAAAGTGCTGGTCAGAAGGATTCTGAGCGGAATGGGAAAAAGTGAATTTCTTCGGGTGATCAGTTTTAGATTGAAATAATGATGTTAAAATTGGCAGTTCGGAAAATCCAAAAAAAGTCCTGAACGTTTCATTTGAATCATGCGTTTGGCCCATGAAGTTTGAATTATGTTTACTGGTGGCATAAACTGTTCCATGAAAGCTCTAATAAAGTTGACGCACTTTGAAAGAGTTTAAACCCAAATAACTAAAATCGAAAGAACTTCGTATTTACTAGATAGGATTTTCTTGAACATGTTTTTATTCTCTGCACTAACATTGCCTCTGCAAAGAATACGTTGTTTGGTGTGATAAGATCAAGGTCAATGGACTAGATACCTTTCGTAGCTTGAAAAAAAAAATTATGGATAATTGAAAAACTGTCGACACTCAGAAGGAGCTATCGTTGAAAAGGAAACCATAAATTTGGAAATATAAATTCAATCGGAGTCGGAAATAATGCGATAATAAAGCTGTGTCAGAAACTAATCTACAAAGTGCTGTATCATGAACTATAAGTTACTAACAAGGGGCGCTGTTGGCCATGACTGTTCAGCCATTGGGAGCCACCGCCACCCAAAACCGCACCGGTATCGAAGCTCAAACGCGGTTTGGTAATTTTCAAATTTATGGGTTGCCGTTCTGTCACAAGCCAACGTTTCCCACGCAACCAGCCGGCAACCGGGCGGCAATAGAACGGCACCACAAAGACAATCACACCGCACACACCGCCGGTATTGACAGTAAATTGCAATGAAAAAAAAACCAAAAGCCTAGCGTAAATAAAGTGTCTCTCCCAAGGGCATCGCGCCGCAATTAAGATCAGCTGGAGGTGCTGCGCTGAAGTACTGCTGCGAAGCAGTGCAAGTGCACCCAACGCACCCCAGCGGAACACCCTTCCCTGGCGGGGGCCCCCACCGATTTTCCCAACAAGGAGTGGATGATGCCGGACGTGCGCGTGCGCGATGAGCACCAAAGCGTGTCATCGAAGCCAATCCCAATCCCGGGCTGTCAGCGGCTTGCCCGGCGTCGCCTCACGTATTTGTTCGCCGTGTTGCATAATTGGCTGGGCTGTCTGTCTGGGCCACTCTGTCCTACGAAAGGCCAGGCGCCCGTGCGCACATCACTATACGGCTGCGCACACACCAACGCACATCACTCTCCAGATTCCGAAGCCACAAAACCAAACACCAAAAATTCAAAGTCAACTCCGTCCGTCCGTCCGTCTGTTCCTCAGCTTGTTACCGTAGCGCCGCCGGCGAGTGGTTAACCCCACGGGGCGAAACACGAATTTGAATCCACGACCTCGGTGGACGCCGGAGACCCCCCTCAGCCCGGCGCAGCCAGTTTGGAAATGCCGAAGAAGACTAGAAAAACGGCGCAAATCTCTCCAAATCTCTCGGTGGCGGCCCGTGGCGTGTCGAAATGTCGCGCGGCGAAGACGTGCCCCGATGGCGTAACCGACACCGGCGTCGTCGTTTGGGTTCGTCGCTTATTGAATCTCCAAGCTGCGAGATCATCTCCCGGGTTGGAGACTTCCGGAGATCGAAGTCTAGTAATTCCTAGTGTCGGGACTACCGTTCGACCTTTCCGACCTATCACAGGGGTTCCCCCTTCCAAGAGTCTCTCTCTCTCTCTCTCTCTCTGTATGATCTTCAGTTCAGGGGCTCAGCAATCAGCTGTCACGATCGGGTGGTCGATTAGCACCTAGGGCGAAAGATCACTCACCAGTAGCGCCAGCCAGCGGTGGCCGCTTCCTTCACCGGTAGGCCACGGTGATGCCATATTGACAGCAATCAATCAGCGAAGCGACTCAAGCGCCTCTGTCAGCACACTCTGCCTACTGTTTACGCAGCTCAACTACGACGCACCGTAATAGCTTCCCGATAGGTCACTCCGGAGAGTTCTTAGACCCGGATCGGCCGATGTTGAGATTCCCCTCGGCGTGGCTCGTGACGTGCTGGACTATTCCTGGCTACCGGCTGATCGGTGTATCGAGATCGTATTTTGGTCACGCAACACACTGCGGGAAAGTGTTATTCGTATGCCGATCGAATTCTAGAGACCACTAAACACAGACACAAACACACACTGCCCGACGACACGCACTGTATTCTAGACACACGGCAGCGGCGGCACCTGAGGTCCGGGTTCGGTCCCATTCATCATCGCCAATTCAGTACTTCCGAACGGAGAACGGAGCGTTCTGGTGCTGGCTGATTGTGGACTGCATCGTCCAGGGTCTGCACACGGCCCTTTTTATATCCTGCGCAAAGGATCGCCGGTCGTCCGGCGCTCGAGCCGGTTTCGTCTTCGGACACCGGTCCAGAACGATTCGTCCCGATCGTACGGTAATTCGCGCCAGCTTCCCGAAGAACTCCCGAGTCCCGATTGTGAGAATGGTGAGAAAACTCACCGCCTGCGACGAATGGCGAAAAGATCGCGATCACGTTGGAAAAGCTCTCCGGACGAGAGCGCGAAGTGTACGAGTTTAGTCGACCGCACGATCCGACCGTTACACCGTTACTGGCGCGAAGATTGGCAATAGTTTTCATATTTAAACACCGCGTAGCGAGCGTAACGCTCTGGCCGCCTTCACTCTCACGCTCACGATCGCGATCACGCTCTCTCACGCACTCAGCTCACGTGCGTCGCGATGTTCTCACACGAAACGAATGTTGGAGGAAGCATTCGGGGGGATTTTTGGGGACAGATGATGGGGACGCGTTAGAAACACAACACAAAAAATAAAAATAAAAATAATAAAATAATAAAAATAAAACCTTATGATAAATTTTAAACTACTTATTTTTATCGATCAGATCGACTAGACTCGTGATAAGTATTTGGAAATGAACACTATTCCGTCAGGTAGTCCAATATTTTTTGTCGACGGATACGCAATGATCAATCCAGGCAACATCCAGGTAATTGCCGTTCGTTGCCAAAATTCTGATAAACTCAAAATAGGTCTTTATAGTAGATATAGTGTAAGGAGTGCATGGCCACGAGTCGAGGAAATTACAGGGTTATTTAAATGCAAGTTAAAAAAAAATTATGATTAAAAAAAGTTTTAACGATATTTTTTATCGTTAAGTTGGTAATTTGCCATTATGTTTCAAATACATTAAGTTAAGAGGTCGCCTTGGGATCTGTGGCAACCGTCGATTCGGATAAGATAATTTTCAATGCCATTTTTGCCCATTTCGGAAGGTACCTCCGCCATAAATTGGCAAAAGTTATTTTTTAAATGCTCCGAAGACGCAGGCTTTCCAGCATAAACACTATTTTATACGCAGCACTCACAATCGCTCATGATCGCTTATGTTGTGTGGTTTGTTCAAATCACCTATCTTCTAAGTTCTTATGTTCAATTACATGTTAAAAAAGTGTTATCAATTGTAGATGTCGCTCAGAATTGACGGTAGTGGTCCTCCATTCGTCCTATGACACCGCCAGCCCATAATCCGCTCCATAGAGTCAAGTTTTATAGATATAACGGCCTCGCTTCAATCGACTCATTATATCACGTTTGGGTTGACAGCTATTTTGAAATCTGTAAAGTACCAGCCTTGTAATTTCAAGACTACAAAATGAATAAGCCTGTATTGTAGCGTACTATAAAATCGACTGAATTGAGAATCCAGTGAGCACTTCGCCGTTACCGTTGGCTTCCTGGCATCTCTCGCGTTGCGCCAACTAAATCCCATCTGACCCCTGCGCCTGTGTCGTCCGTGAGTCGACACTCTCTCTGGCAAGCCCGCTCAGGACCATTTGCTGACAGAAAATTATAGTCTTTAACGAACGATTAGCTTCACCGAACGGGTGGAGCCAATAAATACCCACACACACCGGGGAAGTGCCGCCGGAGCGCCGGCGTAAGCATTATGCGTCTGGTCTCGGGAGCAACCTGGATAGATTTGCTCGTTTTGGGGAATTTGTGAGCATCATGTGTGTCTGTGTGGGTGGGTGGGTGGCCGTCTGCAAACCGGACGAAAGGTCATCGGACAAATCTACAATCGGCCCACAGACACGATCGGCGGATCCATTGCGAAAGCCCCCAAAGGTGGAGCAGTTTTATGGGCGAACTTTTCGTGGTTTGGACTTTCGTAATCCATAACGTCCAGTTCGGTCGTTAGGGAATCATTCGGGTTTGTTTGTTTTGTTATAGATTTTGAGTATTACAAAACAAAGTCGTTCGTTGAACTTAACGTCGGAAAACTGGTCAGAAGTGGTTTAAAATGTATGATTTTGTTAAAACATTTTGTTCTAACGTTTCGTTTCCCTTTGAAGTATTTAAGTTGAGAAGCCTTTAAATTTTCAAGACCAAAGCGAATTCCTAATTAATATTACGTCATTCGATTGCGCAAAATTGAACGGCACATTGTTGACCATTCACCAGTCACCATCTGCAACCGAAAGTGGTTCGATTGTGTTGCTGAGGAATTGGTCCTTGAGCTTACTCTTGCTTTAATCAGTATGGCAGCCGTACATGGGACCCTGGCTTACATGGGTTTTGAAAGATGGACGTTGTTCCAAAAATTATGGTAGGACAACATAAAAGATGGGCGTTGCTCAAATTTTGCTTTAAGAATAAAACTATTGTCTTTTTAACTCCGGCTGGTACAATCCGAATGCACTGATAGAACGTGAGATAAGGTTTATTGAAGTCCTCTTATTTTTCGATTTTCTTAACGTTTGATAGAAGTTAAAAATCAGTTAAACAATCCGCAAGGCCGACCTTCAAGCCGGCAATAAAGTGAGAGAATTTAGTTACTCAACCTCAAACAAATCTTTACGAAGCGTTGAAGTGTTCTTTCCGGGTGTAGCCTTCAACTACACTTTGATCTCTGCGTTTGGACCGAGTAGCGAGGATAACCTTAAACTCTTTCTTAAATTCGATTCGGTCAAGTGTTAGCTTCGGCATCGAAAAGCAAGCAAGACTAAGGAAAACAAATTCTTTTTCCTTGTCCGTAATGGGGTGCAAATATTAGTCTTCATAAGATTGTTTCAATTCGAATCAATTAAACTCAACGTTTTGAGAAATAAGAGGCTAACAGAATGTCTTTCGGGGAACAGGATAACTCGCTTCAACCGCTACAAGAATTACCAATACTTCCAATACTTGTTTCAATAGTAAGGCCAGGTCTCTTGTTAATGTACGTTAGTTGAAAGAAAATTAATTTCGAGACATACTAACTAATAAACGCTATTAAGCGTGTTACGATCACGCTAACGCTCCGCCTTTTTCTCATTCTCGCGCAGCTCACCTGAAGGATGAAGTATTTCCTGTTTTGGCATAACTGCCGCGTCGGTTCCATTGACCCGCCGTCAGGGACGCGTAGGAAGGAAGACGAATTTTTCTCACCACATTTCACGCCCCAAGTGGCCGGTTGACGTAATGAGTCACACACTCGAGAACGTCTCGACCGAATGGAAACTGATTCACCCAAAACGGGTTCAGGGCGCATCCCACGTGGCTCATCCGGGCCGTCAGATGGAACCGTTGGGCGACCATCATTAGGCTGTTAGGCGCACTACGCACCCACCGGCACCGGCCCTTAATCGCCCTTTCTGTCAACACGCCGCGCTGACCAGGAAAGGATGCAGGTCTACCGCCCGTATCGGCAACTCTATTAATATCGCCTCGCGAAATGGATGACGCGAGGATAGCATTCAACCGCCTTATCCGGCCTCCTCCGGGATTATAGAATGGAAAATAGAATGGAGGTTGTAATTATTTCTCTAAATTACCCCATTTAAAATCACATCTGGTCGCTCGCACGCACGCAGGTGACTGGCGAGCGTGCAGTTTGCGTGCTCGCATCAACGGCTGGTGCGACTCGCAGTAGCGTATTCCTAGCAGAGCCCCGTGGACCGTATCCGATATGACCGGCTCCGTCCGAGGAGCGCGGTTCCGATGATAAGTTAAGCAACAAACTAAAGTACAAGCCCCGGTGTGTTTCGTGAGACAATCGGCTAGAGTAGTCGTAGCCCGCCATTAATTAGCTAATGTCCACCCGTGTTGTCCCGGACTCTGGTTGTTGTGATCTCGGAATGAATGAGGCTCGCGGCTAGGCTCAGCCCGGGCCGGTTTGGGACGGACGCGGACGGGATGATCCGATAACGCTTCTTCGGCCTTTCCTGGCGGCTCTCCACTTGTCCGATTTATTTTCAATTTTTCCTCACATCCCAAAGTGCCGACGTGGCTGGTCGGTGGTAAATCCATAAATCAAGTCACTTACGCCTGACAACGCCCGTGCGATTGTAGCCACCGGCAATACTATCCGTCGTCCGCTTTTATCCGCTCAATTAAAATAGACTCCGGCGGACCTCCGGCCGGTGCTAATCAGCATCGGCTAGAAACAGGACCCGTGGACTTCCCACTTTGCCAGCCAAGCCAGGGCCGGGCAAAAAGGGGACCCGATCGGATGCACCCGATAAGTCGGCAACTGATTGACACGCTGCAGGCAGGCTACACAATGCGTCCGATACGGCATGCCAATCAACCAGATAATCGGAGCCAGCAACACACGAGATGATCGCATCCACCACCAGACGAAGACGATCGTAGCGGATCTAGAACTTCCGTTTCTGGTCGGACCGCAACTCCAGTCAGAAGAGGGACCTTCACCGGGCCCGAAATGTACCGTGCGTGGAACGAACCACCGTCAGGGACGGCTCTCCGTTCGCTACGCCTTTGCTCCGATCCGGGCCCCGGATTCGTATGATTGATGCCCGCTCGACCGACGAGGGACGTCAATCTGCCTACAGTGCCCCATCATTGCCCCGACTCGCGATCCCGACGCGTGGGCAACATTCACTTTTATGCGAACCACCACCACCACAATGAACCTCTAACAGTCGAGCGATCGAGTGAGAATTGGGAGCAGGAAGCAGAGGAAGATCGGCAGATCCGGCAGATCCGCGCGACTCTTGCTCGGGCGAGAGCACCTTCTTAACCTTCTAAGGCGTTGCGAACAAAACAAAACCAAATGGTAAATAAATATCTCTGAACCATCTCTGGTCACCGGTTTATGGTCACCGAAAGAACAATCCACTAGATGCGCGATGGGGGGGTACTTGAAGGCCGGCCGGTCTAGAATAGGGATGGAAGGCTCAAACTCGCATCGCAATCGCGTTTTAGACACGTTTCAAGCATTAGCGACCCATTTTGGGGTCTGCCATCTGCCATAAAGTACACATCATTTCGGCTGATGGAGACACCCGTTTAATGCTTAATCTTCGAGTGGATTGAGAGGTTCGTTAACGTGCTTGGCTTGCTTGAGAAACCTCCGCGCAAGACGTTGTGTCTAGTCAGTGTCCCAAATTAAGTACCATTTCCAATGCCCCAAGTCCAGGGGCCCGGTCCAGGCTTGGTCAAAACAAAAATCTTCACCTGCGCGGGATAACAATTAGCGGCATCAAAGAACCCGGGAACTGTGGGCATGTTCTGCCGTCCGATGCGAAGTGCTAGGTTGTTCAATAGGTTTTGCGCTTCAATAACAGAGGACGCTGCCATTTTTTTTTCTTATGTTGGTGCACTCTTCATATGAACGTATGTGAAATGTCATTTCAATATGTCAATTCGTTTTTAAATTAACAAGCAATTTATTATCGACGTGTCACAGTATATTTACAATGGAAAAAATCAAGTATCGTGCCAGTGATGGAATTTTTATTTTTGGAACGTTCATAAGCAAAGGAAATACATGAACGTCGAAGGCGTCCAAAAACAGACACAACACATGAAATCATAGAAAAACTACAGGATATCGTATTGGAAAATCGTCGGATCACTAGTCATCTTATTGAACAGTATAACCAATATTTTGACTGAAATGTTGGGTTTCAGAAAGCTGTTTACAAAATGGGTGCCGCATTCGCTAATGGAACTAATGGAAAATGGAACAATTCACCCGATCACAAGAGCATTTTGAAGATGACAAGAATCCATGAATTTAACGTCGAATTCTTATGTCCATCGTATTCACTAGATTTAGCCGCTAGCGACTTCCATCTGTTCCCAGACCTAAACAAATCATGCGTGGAAAGCGTTATTCCTCGCAAGATGACGTCATAACATCTGTGGAAGCGTATTTTGCAGCCCTCATCAGATTCACACTTCAGAGACGGAATGCATAAATGGCAATCTCGTTGGCGCAAGTGCATTGAGTGTCAGGGAGACCATACTGAATAATAAAATATGTTTCAAATTATAAAATTGTGCTTCTCTTATCGAACCACCAAACTTAATGAACAGCCTGGTGTCGTGTTTGGGACACAAACAGCAGTCCAAAAACAGACGTAAACTAAAAGCCCCAAACTTAGCACGTCATTCTCGGGCGCATCTTCTCGGACACGACGCTGAGTGATGCCCATCTGGCCAATACAATCGATCTCTCGGCCTTCCCCCCGAGAAAAGGTTCATCCAAAACCAATCAATAATAATGTGTTTACACTCATCGGGCTCTGCCGCCGCCCGATCCGTCGATCGGAGGTCCTACTTGGACTCTACCAAGGGATCGCACTTCTGCGGGATCGAATCGATGAATCGAATGCCGAAGTTCCATTCTTTGGTCTTCCTTCGGACTTGCGTTGTGCGCAAACGGTGGATACAGTTACCCTGATAATAGACCGAAACAGTAATCGATGGCATCCGAAAAAATTACACATAATGAATATTTATGACCCCGTTACGTGACCACGCTACTCTGGGGGCTACTCTGGCCCCAGTCGAAGTTAAAACTCGAAGTTTCGGCAGGACTCCACCGTCCGTTTACGGCATCGACTGTCGGCATTCCGGCATTCTGGACGTGGACGGATTTCGGGCGAAATTCTTTGCCCTTTAACAGGCCCCCGGCTCGGAATGGGATGGTCCGAGGGCCTTCTTCGATTCGCTGCGCTCCGGTGGACCTGCGATGGGGCATCACAGGTGACAATGGTTGAATGGTTCGACAGTTAGCGGGCTTTGTGCGTGTCCCGGACCATGTGATGGTATTCGATTATTCATGGCCCCCCCTTTCGGATGGCGTGAATGATGAGCTGTTTATCTTCGTCATCTGCCAGGCCATCTTTTGCCAGTGGAGCAGCAGTGACAAATTTGGGCATCTTTTTTGAGGTTAGAAAACGAGACCAGCTAGTCCATCGCAGAGATTGTCACATCCTTGTGGTGTGAGCTAAAAGAGTCAAGCACATCACTTTCACTTAGGCAGAAAGCGCGTTCTGCGCACAATTAATGGATTCACAGGAGCGCACTTTTCCTGGACCAAAGACCGCACATCTTGCGTCGGTCACAAACGCTTCCCTTCTGGGTGTGCCGAGCCAAGCCAGATTCTTGGCCGCCCTTCAACCGCAAAGAGGGCTGTCAGACAGGAACCGAATGCTGGCCGTAATTAAAGGGCCGCCAGAAGCTTGACAGGTTGCACACCGGTACCGGGGATCGTGCGTGTCGTAGGAAAGGATTAATTTGAATCTCTGCGCCTCGGCAGGAACCTCTTGAAGCGCTCCGATCGCGACGTGTGATAATCCGGACCTAGGCTTCTCTAGGGCCGGGTCCAGAACAACATGTTACACACTCGTGGCGGTGCTCGCGGAGGGCGTGCTCTTCAGTCACACATTAATACATTCTGGAGTTTCAGGCATCAGGCAATTTCCGCGGGCGTCATAATGCAGCCATGCTGCATCGGCCTATCCTTGCTGAAGGCCATCCATCTATGGCAATACTCTGGCAGTGGCGGCGAGATTAATGTGTGTGGCGTTGACCACTGGTTGGCAGCTAGGTCCATCCTGGAAATGCGTTCAACTTTGTTACAGGACGCCTCTGGACTGGAAAACCTCCCACAGGTACAGTGATGTTATCGTTCGAGAAATGGACAATTAGTACTGGGCGAACTGGGTAACCGTAGCTGCGGTCCGATCAGATTGCGGATCAAAGCGGGTTAGGCGGTTCGTTAGGAGATCCTTTCAGCACATAGAACCCTTTGCGACCGGGCCACAGATGGTATCATCTTTCACCCGGAGGTGGGGCTTGTGAAAATAATAATAAATTTTCAATGCCCTCCCGTTCAGTGGCAAACAACGTTAAGGAAACCCTTACGGACCCTTGGTCCCCACCGGGAGGTTGGGAATACTTTGTGGTAATGTTTCATTCCGTAGTGGCCTTTTGGCGGGCGAAAAGGGTTATATCCCTGTTCCGCCCCGTCGTTGGTGCATATAATTCCTTTTTTTAGTGTTTATTATGCCTCATTACGTTGTTGCTTCAAGGGTTTCAAGTCCACCAAAGGAAAAATGTTGATTTCAAGATCAGTCAAGTTCTCCAATCTGGCGAATTGGCGAAATGGCCTCCTGGAAAGTATTGCCACTTTTATTGCTCCCCCCTTAATGCCATTTCACTGTCATCAGTCACACCGGAACCCATTACCTGGCGCGTAAATAGTCCAGTCCGGGGTCCCAAAAAACACACGGCCAGTTATGATGCTGTTGGGGGGCCAAGAAATCAATTCATTCTGGCCCCCGGGTTCCAGGAAGCAAAGGTACGAATTAAAAAATTAACCTAAATAAAACATTCGCTACCGCAAGTGAGGGGCAATCGAACGGGGTCAGAAGATCTCCCCGAAGCATACGAAACAATGAAGTGATGCTCTTCATCTGCATCCCCAAGTCGTCCGCGGGACATGTTGTGTCGTTGAAAAATCATCACCCCGGTCTCTCGCGGAACTTGACTTGATTGCTCCAGAATGCGGACCAGCAGAACAAATGAGGATTTTCTTAAATTACCCATAAATTACTCCGCAATCATAGCTGCACGAACCTGGCATTGTTTTTCTGTGCGTTCTTGCGTCCAAAATTATGAGTCATTTTGGTCCGGAGTCCGGTTGCAACTGGACCTCTCTGACTTCCCAGCGGACCCGTGTGCCCGTGCTGGTGGACATAATAACCCAAACCCGTTTTCTTTGGGTTACGGTTGTCGTTACCCGTCGGACAATTTCAATTACTCTTCGGAGTGTGCTGTGAGTTTGATTACGTTTTATTATCTTCAAACTTGGCCACCCGGTTCCCCGGCTGCGACCACTGTCCGTCGCCAATTAATCACATACCTTCTTAACGGACCCCTTTACCGTAACGCAGTGTGAACTTTCTTCGCCCGTTTCGTCGTCCACAGATTAAAACGGGGTAAAAAGAAAATAAATAAACGGGAGCCACCATTACAAGTGGCCCGCCGGTGCACGTGCAACTTCGAGAACGATTCGTCGAAGGTTGCGAAATGGGTACGCAGGACGACGACGACGATGATGCGCTTCCGTTTGGTCCGATCGCGCAAATTGCACGTTCATCAGCGTGTGGCGTAGCCAATCCGAAAAAGGGAGGCCATTCAAGACGGCAAACGAACGGATCTCGAAATGTTTCGAGTTGGTTTTGGGAACAAACTCCGATCAGCGGAGACTTTGCCTTAGTGGCGAGTTTGAACCGAAAAATTTTGTTCGTGTGCTGCAGATGCTGCCGGCCCTAATCTGATCACATGGACCAACAATAAGATAAGTCGTTATACACTGCAAATAGTGTGATGGGTTGGTTTAGTGGGTTTGTTTTATGGTGGATCACATTTGAAATAAGAGTTGGGAAAAATAAGTTAACAATATCTGTACGATCGATCGATACTTGACTGATAATCAGAGACGAGCTAATATACGAGGGCCGAATTTTCGTGACATTTGACATTCAATTTGAATTTGAATCAATCCGCCACAAACGAGAATCAATCCGATTTGTGAGAAAAAAAAAATTTGGCTTTTGCGCCCCTGCTCACACATCGTTGTTTCTGCGCGAAATTTTGGCCAAACCAGCACACTTATGATGTCAAAACAACTTTTTTTCCCAGATCTGGCCGCTGTGACTTTTTCTTGTTTCGAAAACTGAAGGGCATCATGAAAGTGCGACGCTACGCTACGATTTAATAAACAGCATCGACTAAAAACAGCATCGACGAAGGAGCTGAACAAAATCAGAAAAAATATTTTTTGAAGTGCTTCGAGGATTGGAATAAACACTACAAGAAATGGGTACGCTATAAGCTACATAATATCTTATGGGGATTACTTTGAAGTGGACAAAATAGATATTCGTGAACAAACGAAAATTCACGAAAACCCAAAAGTCGCTGAGACGATATTAAGACGATATGTTCAATGACTGCGGAAGCTTGTAATCACAACATTTTGAAAGAGCATTCCAACACCAACCAACAAACCTAATGAAATAATCCTACCAATAAACCTAGAGATTCCACATACCTTAACAATATAAATAATAATATAAAAACACCCAAAAACGCAGTGTAGCCATTAAACCAAATAAACCTAACCTCCATTCACATGATCCAATCCATCTCTCAAAAGTAAGTATAGCTGCCAAATTATTCGCTTCAAATCGAACCATGAAATAAAAAACAGATGAATAAAATTAAATCCAATCTTTTTACTTACTGACTCACCTGGGCTGCACGGGCGCGCTGCAGAAAAACCCCTCGAATACCGTACTGTGCCCTACAGTTTTTTTTTTCTGTTGAAAGCTAACGAACTCATTTAACGATCGATCGAATTCTATTTTCGGAGCCGCCAATTTCGTTTACTGCATATTGCGGGACAAAAAAGAGAGCCACCGATAATGCCTATGTTTAGCCTCTGCCGCCGATTCCGATGCGAATTAAGCGTGCCACTGCTTCCCGTCAGATTAAGTTGCCGGAACCGGTTGCGGAATCCTTTTTCAAGTAGATAGGGTATTTACGACGGGATCGGCGGGACTGCCGGGACCGATTTTGAAAAAGGGTTGATGCAAAATATATGCTCTACCAGTATGCCTCGAATCAAGTCACCGGCTACTAGACACGTCATTTCTCGTAGCGATGCGTGAAATTGCCCAAAATTTATATCTCATCTGTACGCAGATCCTAGCAGACCCGTCTTTCTCCTGCTCGAAATAAAATTCGAAATGTCCCGTACCGCATCTCGGTCCAGCGAGGACGAAAATCAATCTTCCAGCTCATTACCGGTGATTCCTGTCGAGGGCGAAGCGCTGGTGCAATCGCTGGCCGAAACCGAATCGCATCTCCCGGCTCCAATCGACATCAACGTGACTCGGGCGCTACAGATCTCGCTTCCCCAGCTCAGCTGGCTCCATTACGACCTTGTGCCATCTCGGCTCAAGCTGGCCAACGTGGCCGGCCAGACAGTGATTCTGAGTGCACGGTGGGAACGCACCAGCGGTCCGCCGACCGTGGCCGGAGGTCCCCTGTCCGGACGATATGTCTTTTCGCAGTTGCACTTCCACTGGGGCGCCACGGCCCTCGATGGAAGCGAACACACCGTCGACGGTGACCGGTTGCCTCTGGAACTACACTTAGTGCACTATAATGAGCGGTTCGACAGCCAAGACGCCGCCCGGCTCGTCCCTGGCGGGATCCTGTGTGTGGTGTACTTCTTTAAGCTCAGCCCAACCCCGAATCGGTTCCTCGCGCCGCTCCTCAAGGCGCTGACAGCCGTGCTGCTACCCGATTCAGGCACGAACCTCAAGCCATTCCCGTTGTGTGACCTGTTCCACCCGTTCACCGATGAGTACTTTGTGTACTGGGGCAGCTTGGACAGCGGCACCGTGCGAACGCCCCTTCTGTGGATGCTCTCGCGAAGACAGGAATCGATCGAGTTTCGACAGTTGAAGAAGTTCAATCGGCTGCTAGACAATCGATTGTGGCGACTTGAGGACCAGCCGCCGAACCGGGCGCCATCAGCTGTCTTGCCTGCCCAGGGTCGGCATCTGTTCCACGCGAACCCACGCACTCCGATGGTGGTCTCAACGTTGGCCATGGACCCACCGGAAAAGTACATCCAGGCTACGGCCGGTACGGTAGCGCACTGAGAAGGCCGGTCCCCAGCTGGAGAACAACGAAAAGCTACGAGATTGGCACCTAAATTATCTCAAAAAATGACAAATTAAAAGAAATTCTTTCAAATCTATTTCATGTCCTATGCAACAAATTCCCGATTCTCAATCGCTGGCCAATGTAACTTACAACGAAAAGACGCTTCGAATCGTTCTGAAATCAGGTATTCATAAATTGGGGAATCAAATTTGCATCTTGCAACTTTTTTATCTCCACCCTAGAACAAAATTCTCGAGTTTGATTGTTTCCAAAAGTGCGGCCAACTATTTGGAGCATCTCCAGGTCACTTGTTTGGAAACGAAACAATTTGGCAAAACCTTTCTGATCATCATTTACTTTTCCGTAGCGACTTTGCTGAAGGTGTTTACAGTCTTTCGGCACAATGTTGATGTTTCTTTCTGCCCATCACTTATGACGTATCATTCCACAGAAGCAAGTGGCTTCATCAGGCCAGAGCAATACATCATGTGTATATTTTTAAATTAAATGTTGAAGTTGTTTTTTTTTCTTTAACGTAATCTTCTTTTACTATTTGAGCTTAAAATTATACCATAAAACTGTAAATTGTTTGTTTGCACATTTTTGGGCAAACTTGTATTACATTACTGTCGCTTCGATATCCTGCATCGTGTAAACCCATGTACCAAAGTCCGTAAAACATATTTCTCTGACTCTACCCAACTGATGAGGTTTCATTACAGGCTTACATATCCAGAGTATATAAAAAATATGGGACAAGGTGCCACTTTACCCTTGGCTATTCCAACCCGTATCATATGAAATTCGATTTGGATGGAGCGTACAATACGGGCTGGCCATAAATTCTGGAATTAAAAAAATCCCCACGTTCCGAAAGCAGCTCTGTTACACGCCGGCTGCTAAATAGGGGGCTCTATTTCAACATCATTGATGCCATCCTTTATCAAAAAAAGTGTTTCGGCTAACCTCAACAACCTGAAAGGGCCACAATCTATTAATTTGCCTGACACCATCCATCATTTGCAGTGCACTATGCTCAAATGGCCACTTCCATTTCGATTCGTGTGCATTTCCTTTCCATCCATTGGTTCGGGCAAGCATTCTTCAAAACACGGTGCTATCGGTCACTTTGCATCGACCCTTTCGATTGGTTGCTGTTGGTAAGACTCCGTAAGAGTCTGTTCGAAAATTGCACAGTTTAATATATTTGTAAACACGGTTCTGCACAAACCTAACCCGGCAGGCTTAAGGGCGAATTAACAATTTAACTTTCTTCGGACGACCTTTTCGGGGTTAACCTTGGCGAGGATTATTACAGGTGCCTGTTGAGCTGCAAACTCCCCAATCACGATTCCACGGGGGAACACAAGGACTCCAGCAGCGGCTGCACCACCGATGCAACATGCACATGCATCGATGGCATACTACACGTCCGGCGATCAATTGCCCTGACGAGCCATGACTTTTCCAATGTGGAGGACGATTGTGGAACTTATCGACCTAATCCTTACGCACAACAGTTCCATCAGAATGCCGGACAGAATGTTTTCCCGGAGCAAATCGTGGTGGGGATCGGACCAAGTGGAGATGCTAAAAGGTAAAATAAATTCGAATCCCGACATCGAACGTCGGGTCGTGTCGAAAAATAAAACGGGCGACCGGGTAAGCCAACCGATGCACCGGTCTTGTCATACAGGTCGCTCAACCCCGTCGCCGGGCGATTAGTGGCCGTTTCCAGGGTGGACCAAACCCAGAAACCAGATCATGCCGCAGAGCAGAGACCGGCAACGGTGAAGGGCCAACCATCGGCGAAGTTCAAGGTAATGGATTAAGATATCGTTACACACCTTTCGGAGGCTGCACTTGGTGCCCGGGGCATACAGCGACGTCCACGGTTGAATGGCACATGTTTGGACTGGCCCGACATGAATGCCCCGGAGAGACGGATTACGGAGCCGGAGCTTCGCATGCGAAACTTCCCAAACCCTAGCGCAAAGTATCCGCCCTCAGTCCTGTCTCAGGCCAGCAAGCCGTCTGGCTCGGGCTCCTCCACAGAAGCTGGCGGAATGCTGAATCGAGCATTTGGAGTTGAATGGACCAAACGCGAAAACCACAAAACTCTTTCGGTTTCAACGCATCACACTCGACATCTCGACGCCCAGTCATCCCGGCCACTGGGCGTCGGAATCTTCACCAAGATTTACGGGAGTCCCATACACGGCCATTCAAACTAAATCGATCACGACGAACGGATGGACAGGAATGCTTGAAACTTTTAACAAGGGACATCGCAAGAAGGGCCCCCGGCTTGAAAACTAATCGTTCCGACTCCGCATCGTGCCCGTCATAATTTTAAAAGGCTCTCACGGCCACCTTATCGCGGCTGCACCCGTTTCGTTCCGCTTCATTAGCACAAGGCGACGTTATATTAGCATAAATCAATCGATTTTTCAGTGACCCCACTTATGTTGAGGTTTGCTCCTGGTTGCACTGGCTATTGAAGGGGAGAGGTTCAGGAGTTTAATTGATCTCCGATGATGCCGATGCACCAACCAGAAGCCACCGGTACGAGTGGAGTGCTTAAAGATCAGGCCTTTTATGCCGGCGCGCGGTTCCGATGGGATAAGCTTTTGAGGTGATTGATTTGGTTATTTTTTATCTTAAAAGGACGGACCAAACCGTATTTATGATTTAGTTATTCGTGTTTTTAAAAAACTGTTCGGTCTGCGACAGTGCGTTTAGGAGGTCTCGTGTGTGATCTTTTCGTAGTAAAGTTCGAATAAGGAAGGAGTGAAATCTTTGTATTATATTTTACTTAAATTATATTTGACTTATTTTTAATTTCCATATTTTATTGGAGTTATTGGAATGTCGTTTTAACGCAAAACCCACAACATCAACCCAGAATCGATGGTCAAAGTCTCGCAGCTAACTCGTTAATCTTTTTTATTTGTCAGTTCCTAATAACCATCAACAAGGTTGGGTCAGCTTAGTCCAATCAATAATATGTGACGGTGGTACTAAGCAATTTAATGATTTCCATCAATGAATATCGATCGATTACTCTACCGATTTGTTTAATACGTTTTCGTCTAATCTGTTTGAACGTCCTAATACTATCGTTAAGGTTTAATGTGACAGTGCCAAACGGAATAATAAATTAATTAATCGTTATACCAAACAATTAATAGAGACCAACTCAGAGAAGTCAATTCCGCTTCGCCAAAAAAAAACAATATTTAGCGAGTGTAGACTAATCAAAAAACTTATGTGAGAATCCTTATCAAAATATAGATAAACCTTGAATCCTGAAACTTGAAACCTTGAAACCTTGAAGTATTGGTTTATACAATATAATTCTTACACTTTATACCACCTCTTACAGCGGTATAGGTTAAAACTTAAGCGAGTTAAATTATCATTCTCTTCTTGCGTTTTTGTTTTATTTCCATCAATTTCAAAGCATTTCGATTGGTTTAATCACCTTCTCAAAGTAGCACAGTTTGGAGAATTTTTATTCACTGTTTATGATACGATTTTTGTTTTGCTGTTTTGTTGTTTAAAAAGGTTGAAGTGTCGCCTCCAACAGATTAAGCTGTAAGCCTCCAAAAGCTGTTAAGCTGTAAGCCTTTAAACAGATTACATAAAACGCCGATGGAGCTCAAAATTCACGAAAGAGCGGTGCGCGGTACCACCATTTTTCCAGCATCCATCTTTATGCTCTAATACATGAGTTGACATGCCTATGCTTGTGTCTCTTATTTCAGAGTTTTCACAGAGCTACTTGACAACATTTCGAGGAAAAAGGAAATAAAATCGAACGAAATTTAAAAAAAAATAAAATCGTAAGAAGTACTGTGAAGTAGTAATACTTAAGCAAACAGCTTTCTCGCAACTGCTTATGCGCTTGCTTGACTTTTTATTACGCCACCCAATATAATCCCGGAAAATGACGAATTCCTCATCATGGTCTAGCACCGGAGCCAAGTGTTTATTTTTAAAGAAAACCTATCAGTTGAAGCCACCGTTCAACCTGTTCGACCTGTTCCTACCTTTACTTATATCTTGTATCCTGTATCTTGTAATTGACCGGGATAAAAATAAAGTGAGCCGTAACAGGTCTTTGAGTGAGAGGGAGCGTTATCTTTAACGATTGTCGTCCAGCAAAAAGGGGTAAAAATCGGTCAGCCAACCAATATGGTGGCGACGGTGTGACGAGGATGGCTCCCTTTTTGGCGGAGTTTCTACGGAAACCAACAATGTGTCTGGCTCGTTTTTGGGTGTTTTAGTCCATTGTTTCTCTTGTCGTTTGGGGTTTTATCAATATTCGCATCCACAAAGGCAGCAGCGTTCTTGCTCCTTGGTTCGGTCGCGTACAACCACACCGAGATAAGTCATGTAAATGTTGTTTCTGTCCTCAATAGACAATTGGGTTGTTTTTTGTTTTCCCGGAAAGTGTTTTCGTCTAAGGCGGAGGAACACATTTTCCACCTTTTTCTCTGTGGGCATTAAACTTTTCCGTGCACCGAGCGTTGTTGCTGAGCAATGGAAGAAGAATGAACCGGCCACACATCGCGATGCCGGGACCCATCTCGAAATCATTTCTCAGGCTACGAAGCAGGATCTTCCCGGAAAGTAAAATCTTGCACGAAGGGTAAAGAACCCAGCCTGTTTGACATTGGAAGGTTGTTACCGGGAAGAACACTGCAAGTGTTTTTGTGCGCTGGGGTTTGTTTGTGTTGTGGATTGCCGAGTTGTAAATTGCTACAAAATAACTTGTTCATTATCCAGGAAGTCGAAGCATTAAATACCAGCATCATTTCGGTGCTCGTTTCGGTGCATGATGTTTGTTTTGAAGAAGTCACGAAACGAATTTCTTTGCGGTGATGAGGTGACGCTCACGTTTTTAATTTATATTACTAAACCGCACAGGGTAATTTCTAGAATGCTTGCCGCAGCGCGTCTGTCTGGAAACTTTTGATATGCCGTAGCGAAACAAGAACTTACCGGCATCAGGACGCACTCTATTCCGAGAAACGGAAACTATTCATTTACCAAGAAGATGATACGCTTCTATGAAGTAATTACTTCTATGAACTATTCACTAAAGCGATTGCTCGTCCTGTGGCCCATTATATTCTGCAGCCCCAGCATCAATAGTACTTCTGTTCTAACGGTTTGTCGGTAAACGATAGCCAACGACGTGGACTTCCTCATCAGATTACTATCGTCGGGATGCGTGCTTCTAATTATTAATATTAAGTTTCGCTGCGAGTACACAATAAAAGTAGATTCTCAAAAGGCTAAACACCGCCTCCGTGGAACGACTTCCTTTCAACCTGCACCTGAAACTGCAGTAAAGGACCGTAAGGTTCCCTCGTTCGGTGAGATGATGAAAGATAGCACAGTAGCCTGAAGGCGGTGCTAGACGCACCCGGGGAACCAGAACAAACAAGTCAATTAGTGCACACCGCGATAATTGTGCCACCATAAAGCATCACCCCCTCCGGGGGCGCAACGACCACTCCTCGCCCGTTACTCTAACCGTTAATTAATAATTTGAAGCAAAATGTTATCAATTCCATCATGTCAACGGCGATTATCGGCGGTGTGGCGTCGATTGGGCCATTAAAAATTAAACGGGCATAAAAAATAATGTACCACCCTTTTATGGGGCCTGCTCTCGGCACCCTTCACAACCGAGCGCGATGGGCGCCTGGACGGAACGATCATGTTGCCGGACGGGTTTTTCTTGATGGACGACCTTCGGCGAGAATCCTAAGGTGAAGAGCAAAGCAGGGCGCCTACAGCCCCACGTAGCTAGCTGATCCATAGCCACAAGAAGAAGTGAGAGAGAGGGAGCGAGATAAAGAGAGATGAACAAACGGTATCCTAAACCAAATAACCATAGGGTAACGAAGCGTGAGGGCTACCCTGCTGGGGAAGTCAGAGACGATCTTAGCGATCATCATCGTTCCCGGAGGACGAGGATTTAATTTGCGCTCCGCGCTTGTGGTCTACGCGCGCCTTTATCAATCGGTACGATCTTACCATCATCCTGCCGGACCTCTGGTGCGTGAGGTCTCCTTGGGCGTAGTCCCTCGGGTAATCCTACTTATTAATTCGTGCACATCCTGCCGCCGGGTGCGGAGTGGAGCCACATAATTGATGTGACTGTGTGCGCACGCACCGATTGAGCCATTGAAGTAATTATGATCGCTCCGCGACTCGACTCTGATCCATCCCCAGAGACCAGGCCCAGGCTGTTCTTCGGGCTAATCGATCAGATCTGTTCCGTCCGTTGTCAGCTTCCCAGGGGGTACGTGCTGATGAGCCGCTACCTCCCATCCGAGTCACTGGAGCGAGCGCCTCAGATCTCACCACCGACATCCTGCAAGAGGTCTTGGGCGTAAGATAAGCAAAAACAAAACCCTGCACCGCGGATGGCAAATCGAACGTACTGGCCAGAAGCTGCAGAGGTAGCGACTAGCTTATGGGCTAATAAGCATATAACGAGATGATTGTTTGACTGTCGATGAATATGTTATTGCATTTTAATGATACATCAACTGAACCCCCGCCACAGCGCTCTGATCGTCAGGCCTGATTTCTGAGTTCGTATCTGCGTCCGTTGGCGACGACAGGGGCTTCGGAACGGGCTGATTCGACACACTACATTTGCGCGTTGCGGCTTGCAACATAATGTCAAGGAATCAGCGCGCCCCATAGACTCTTCCCCGGACCGATGGGAGATGAATGGGTGCTCAGGCAGGGAAATATATTGACGGAGCGAAAGGTGACGCTCTCAGCGGAACTATCCGCCTTTTAGCATCGCATCAATCATGCCAATATTGTGTTATTTGCCACAATACTTACGATCGGCTTTACGGACTGCGACCTTCTCGCTGGCAATGGAGAGGATGCGTATAACTCGTGTGTGGATCAGCGCGCTCACCGGCGATCAGCGACGTTCTAACGGCAAAACTGTAAGATCTTACACTTTCTTCTTCGACACACATTGTAGGCCCTTTTCTGTGGCTGAAAATCCATTGATATGTTGATTGATATGGTTCCCGATATTCGCAGTGTGGCGGCATATTTGATGTGAAAAATCCTGTGAGTCCTCGCAACCGATGACTCATCGCGCAGCGTGCTCGTTCTAGTTCAGAAAAATAGAATTTTTTCAAAGAAATCAAATGTTTGTCTCTCTCTCTCTCGTCTCTCACGAAGTGATGGAGAAATGACTTCCTTTTGTAAAGGGTGTTTCATTAACGATGCACTTTTTCATTTGGTTATAAAACAAAAACGGCTGAATATTTTTCGATGCTTGAACTATTATTTGAAAGGTAAATTCTTGACATTTTTTTATGTAAAACAATTTGGGTAAAATGTTCACTGCAATTGACTTGTTATTTATTATTTAAAAAAAAAATTTATTTACATTTCATGCACATTTTTCTTGGCGGGATTTTTCGTTTGAAAATTCAAGGTCAGTAAACTGAGAAATCAAATTTGAAAGCGGGCCCCGATTTGATTGAAATATTTCACGCCAGAAAGCTCGACCCGCTGGCAACTTTTCGCGTAGTTCGAGCAGCATGCCGTAGTCGAGCAAAATATGTCTGGTTCATTGCTTGACATCAGCTGTCAGCGGCGCCATGTTTCTAGCCACAGAACCGGACGAACTTCGGGATTTTCGTAGTTTGAATCGGGTTTGTTCGGGATTTTCGTAGTTTGAATCGGGTCCTTGTCTCTCTCTTCAGTCTGACCGCCTGTATCTGTCGCACGCCTCGCATCATTTCCTCGCTGGAGAGTAGCATAAAGTAGCAACCTTCGAACGGTTACAACACCCGCGGAAAACCAGCAAATTAATGCTGCGGACTAGCAAGCATCGGTTCGTTCATCGTGCACGCAAAAAACTTTCCGCCCCACTCAGCTGAAACTTCGCTAACCCACCCCATCCCCACCGCCCCGTGCGATTGGTCTCGTGATACCAAAAATAAATAGTGTGTCCCCTTCAATACGCGTCCGAGTGTGTGTGCGATTTCATGTTTTTGACCATCGATTGACCGCCCCGGTGATTTATCGGGTTTGCTGTGGCGGCGGCGGCTTCGTCGTTCCAGTGTCCATTCCAGTGGCGAGAGCAACAACAACACATTAGCCGTTCCACCATCGGTGTGTAACACGAGCGTTTCGCGGGCGTATTCTTGCTCAATCAGCGTGTTTAGCTTCGCCCGCAGAACCATTTAAGAGGTGGATAGAATTTCACCCCAACCGCCCTGGCAGCCGAGTGAAAAGCGGTGCCGGAGCCTGTGTTAGACAGAGAGGGAAAAAGAGTGTGTGCCGCGTGCGAAAAGATAACTGTCCGCAGCGTAAGCGATTACGTGAGAACCTTCTGGCGCTGGAGAGAGAGAGAGGGAGCAAAAAACGAAAAACAAAACCAAACATAACATAACTCCACTCTGCCCCCCAGACCCTCCCATACATCATCGCGGGTTGCCGGAAAAATTGCGACGCGAGAATTCACCTTCGAAAAGGATCGCCGCGCGGTGTGAGAGAGGGACGGAAGCGGCACGCCGCAGTGGTTTGAAAGAGAGCGACCGAAAACACTCCAGCCCCAAAATGATTACCAGTAAAACGAACTGATATACGGCTGCGCGCAGCTCGTTAGTCGTCGTCGTCGTGGTGAGGTGAAGAAGTAGAAGTAGAAGGGTGGTCAGGGTCGTTCCAGCAGCAGGGGAGACGAGAGCGCTGATTTCGTAGATCGTGTTTTGTTTTGGGCGTTCGTGCCCCGCGCGCGTACGTTTGTGTGTGTCTCCGTTGTGTTTTGTTTTCGTTTCCTCGTTTCCCTTTCGATCTTCAGTTCGGTGGCCGCCGATCGTAGGGAACGCTCTTCCGGAGTCGCCACAGAGAGAACCGCAAGGAAGCCAACAACAACAAATCCCCACCCGGCACTAAACGGAGCAATCACCTGGTCTTTCTCAACCGCGTTCCCGATTCATGGCTAGTTCTATGAACAGCAGGAATCGCATTCGTCGTCGACTGGCTGCGATATCGTTTCTGTCCAACATCTCGTTGGACGGTACCCATCGGGACACGAAACTAGGGCAGCTGCACGGTGGTGGAGCGGCAGGTTTATTGCTGGCTGGAGGACGGGCAACGGCAACCAGTGCGGCCCTAGTGCTGAACAACAATGATCCGGCTGATGGCGCTGGCAACGGTGGCTCGGTGCTGCAGTACGAAGATGGTGCCGAGGACGGTTCCGACGGGCCTGGGATACGGTCCGCATCGGCGCTGGCGGGCGAAGCGTCCCGCTACGGGGAATCCGCATCCGCACACGATACGGCCAGCCTGAGTGGGGCCGAGAGCGCTGGCACGGTCGCCAACGTCCAGCACGGGCGGGCCCGGGCCAGAACCGGAACGTTTAGCAAAAGCCCCGAGCGCAATGCCGGCCGGCGGATCGATAGCGAGGGCAACATGTTGCCGGCCGGCGGCGGAGCCAATGGTCTTTCGACCAGGAGCACTCCGATGAAGGACCGGTAAGTGCTCCGGAACGGTTAATTATGTAACGATTAAGAATCTCATTCGGTTTCTGTCTAATCATTTTATTGCATAACGTACGGTGCTTATGATCACTTAAATGTTTTATACTTATTGATTTGTAGTTAAATCACAAATCGATGCTCGATTGCAATACTGATTCTTCTTCGTGTCCCCAACCGTAAGGCATTTCTGAATCACCGCGGCGCGTTGTGCCGCTCATGTAATGTAATCGAGGCAACCACCAACACAGACACACGTACGCAAAATGGAACACTTAGAAAATATCAAAACGCATCCGCCGCGTCACGGGCCATGCTTGCTTTGTTCTGTTCCGCAAATTCGCGTGCATCGTGCGTTGAAACGTTTCTTTATGCTCCTTTATGCTCCTTTCTGCCTTTCTTCATTCCGTGTTTTTTCGGGAAGGTTTTTTTTTTCTTCACGGAACTGTAATTGGCCATGCTCTCATGCTGTCAACATGTTGAGTTAGCGTGGCGTAACGATTATGCCCCTTTTGTCCTTGAAAATCTTGACCCGAAACCTTCCAGCGCGGTGTTGACCCGTTGAAAGATTTACTCCCAAATGCCCGAAAATCTTTCATATCGACTATCGACAAACACGCCGCGGCATCTACGTGACCCGCGGCACGCTTCGTTTTATTTCGGCCTGCACACTAATGGCTCCCGTTGTTTGGCCCTTTTCTCTCCCTTCAGTGAGAACTGGAATCCGAACGATGGCCGATTGAACCACACGGCGGATAAGCGCCTACGAGCGAATTCCGCTACGCAGCGACCATCCGGAGCAAAACGGTCGCTGCTGATGAACACCAGCGCTGGACCGGTGCTTGGGGGTGGCGGTGGCAGCGGCAGCGGCAGCACTGCCGGTGGCACCAACGACGATCGTCGTCCCGGCGATGCCGTTTCCGGTGGTGGGCCCGGGTGGCATACGAACAGCAGCACCGAAAGCCTGATCCAGGGCCGAGCGACCAAGAGCGTCATCATTAACGATTCGGCCGTGGTGCAGCGCGAGGTGCGTTTCTACACGATGGACCGGAACCGGGTACCACCGCACCACAACCTACAGGAGGATCGGATCGTGCTGATGTCGAAGAAGGCGCCCTGTCACATCTTCTCCGTGTTGCCGTACTGCAAAGGTAAAGCGTCGACGCGGGCCGAGCTGCGTCGGGAACGCCGCCGCCACCCGTCCGGAGCGCGACCACTGTCGTCGATCAACGACGCTCCGTTCGACGCGTTCCGACTGCTCGGAATCGAGCGGGGCGGTGAAGCCGGTCAGGAAGTTTCGTACGGTTATCTGCTGATTCCGTCGCGAAGCTATCATCGCGAGAAAAAGCATACCACCGAGAAGGGGCTGAAGAGTGCGTTCGAGATACCGAACTTTGCGTCGCTCGAAAA
Source organism: Anopheles bellator (assembly GCF_943735745.2). NCBI lineage: Eukaryota > Metazoa > Arthropoda > Insecta > Diptera > Culicidae > Anopheles > Anopheles bellator. Next base: position 21,729,866 of record NC_071285.1, on the reverse strand, counting down.
CCATGCCGCGGCCCGGTACTACGACACGCTGAACCGCAATAGCACCGCCAGCCCGTCGCAGAGCGTAGCCGTCGGTGGTGGCACAGGAGCCAACGCAGGCACTGGTGGTGCTGGTGGACTGTTGCTCGATGGCTCGAAGGAGTACGACGATGGCTACACATCCATGTCGGGTGTAAGTTGACGATTCTTCCATTTGTGATGGAGCTTCTTGTGCATTATGGTTGTCTTTGCTTTTCTCTTCCTTAGATGCAGTACTCGGCTAACATTCTGGACGATCCGGAGCTGATCGCTGGCAAGCATCGGACACTGCTGACGTTCACGTCGTACGTGACGTCGGTCATCGACTACGTTCGTCCGTCCGAGCTGAAGAAAGAGCTGAACGATCAGTTCCGCGAGAAATTTCCACAGATCCAGCTGACGCTAAGCAAGCTAAGAAGGTAAGCCAACCAGGCCCGCTGTTGTTGTTAGCACACCGGTAGCGGGGACTGGTCGCTGTGCCCGTTTCTAATCAAAAACAAAACAAACCCCGAGTCTGCATCTGCCACTGGACGGGGCGAACTGGTGAGCGATAAGAAGAAACTCTCCTACACGAATATGGACCCTCGACGTGGTTCTTGTTTGGCTCCCTGTCACCATGTTGTTCAAAAGTGTTTATGTTGTTCCTCACAGGCCACCATTGTGTTTCGCTCATTAGGGAGCAGTGCACGAGCTCCCAAGATGGGTGGCCCCTCGGTCAGTAAACAAATCCCGTGGGATCTCGATAGAAACGCGCCGACGCAGCACATGCCACCTGAAATTTGTTTCTCGCGCGCGCTATCACAGTTTATTTACTGATGAAACGTGATTCCAGGCCGCTGGTCCCTGTTTCACTTCCGCCGCCACTCAAACGGCTGTTTGCATGTCACGCGCAAACATATTTCTGGCACGTTGTTTGGCAACGGAGCAAAAATATCTTATCACAATCATCGGGGGCGACATTTATCACTGATTTTAATTCGGTCAGTGTTGCATTTTTTGTGGAATACTTTCTTTGTGTTACTCTGAAAAATACTCGCCAACCCGGACACAGAGCCTCCAGCGTCTTGTGGGCTTTGGTTTCCTATCTTTGCTTACGGGGCGAGAATGTGATGATTTAATGCCATTATATTGCTTCCTTAAGCCCCCCCGGTTACGGGTCCGTCATCCGAAGTCGGTGATAACACGGTGCTTATCAGTCGAAGGCCTTCTGCTTACGTGTCCTCCGACTACCGCCCGTCTAGGGCTCTCTGTGTGAGATTGTTTTGTTGCTTCGGTACTCATTCCGCGCGTAAGACAAGACGGTGAGTTGGGGCGTAAATTATCCGTTAATCGCGCGCATCGTCTAGATATGAGGCCGCCTCGCGGTACGAGACACGTATGACAAGAATCTTCACGAACTCCACTGCTTGTAATCTGTTTGGATTGTTGTGATTTTCCTAGTCACATGATGGTGGCAAGCAATGTTTAAAGTCCTTATAGTGCTGGCTATAGTGCTGGCACGATTGTACTTCCATAATATTATTAATTCAATTTTCTTTGTTCTGGCAATAAAATACAGACCCGATTTACGACCTGCAAGGCAGAATGTTCAATGCCATATCAAAGTCCGCGACTGCCTTTCGGTTAAAAGTAGAACAAAATTTCTGAGAAGAGATTACGGAAGCTTCTCTCTGGTTCAACGAACCCCCCGGCCAGTTCCATGATAAGAACCGGATCACTTGTGATTTGCTCCGTTTTTTCGCCTGAATGCTGTGCGGCCTTGATTCGATCACTTTTTTTGCTTCGAGCATTTTTCAATGACGGTCAACGTCAAGAGAATCGTACCACTAGACAACGGGTTATGGTTATGCCTGCTGAAGGTCGTCTTCTAAATACGCTCACAAGTTGATAACGGCCACTGGCTCCTTTGCTCCGATTAATAATCCAGGTGGAACTTTTATTTCAACTTTTTACCACTTTGCTGGATTGTGTTAAATTATGTTATTTACTTCTGTTTTCATCGCTTGTCTGTTGCAGCATCAAGAGGGAGATGAAGCGCATCAACAAACTGGACAGCCGCATCGACTTTCTGACCATCTCGCAGGCGTACGTATACTTCGAGAAGCTGATCCTGTCGAAGCTGGTTAACAAGGAGAACAGGAAGCTGTGCGCCGGTGCCTGCTTGCTGCTGAGCGCTAAACTGAACGACATCAAGGGCGAAGCGCTCAAAAGTTTGATTGAGGTACACTTCTGAACTAGTTTCGAACTAATTGCAGTTTTTCGCCGGCGGCATTGGTGTTTTTCATTTGTTTTTTCGTTTGACCAACAGAAAACGGAAAACATATTCCGCTTGAACCGCAAAGAGCTGATTGCATCCGAGTTTGCAGTGCTGGTTGCGCTCGAGTTTAGTCTGCACGTGTCGACCAGCGAAATTCATCCGCACTATCAACGTTTGATGTACGAATCGTGAGGCACGCGAAGGTGGCACTGGCGTTTGCAGAAGGGGCACCATGCAGCACCATGATTCTCCCCAAGCCCAGTACTTCCGCGAGGCGTCCATTCCCCGACACCATCCCACCCGGCACCGGCTGGCATCCTTCTATCTCTCACTTCCTCTCTCAGTGTGTGTCCAAAGCAAAAGTATTGGTTGGTGCAAAAAGGAAAATTAATAATGTTATTAAATCACAACGTAAACAGATTACCCTCAGAGCGCGCTTCTATAAAAAGTCGTACGCTGTATGCGTGCATTTAGTAAGATTCTTTCACTGCAGATGGTAGAGAGCGAGAATCGAGCGAAAGGCAAAACGTAGTGTGACGCGATAAGAAAGCGTGCTGCCGTAAGCTAAAAATGTACTGAGCCCAAGACTGTGTTATCGTGAAGGCGACGAGGAGTGTCTTTGCGTAAGGTTGAGATTTTGTATTAAATACAGCAAGAGAGGGGAGATCATCAAGAGAAACAGGAAGAGATACAACGAAATTCACATCACGATCGAAGCTAAAAATAAGTTAGAAAACGTGAGAAGAGTTTCAGAACATCCATCATCATCACAATAGAGCCACAAATCATCATATCTTTACAATGGACCCTTTAAACTTCCTTCCGCAGGGAATCTTCTTCTAGAATGCCTGAAGCTTGGACTAAAGTATACTGCTAGTAAGCAAATCAAATCACCGTTTCGATCAACCCATCATGAAATCAAACCGAGAGCAGCACGTACTTATACGAAAATCTGTTCAAAACGACGTACTTTACCCCGAGACGGGGCGGACGAAGACGAAGTCATCTTATGTATGCGTGATTTTTATTGTCTTTTTTGTTTGATTAACAATGTCTTTTTTGCGGGTGAATGATCGTTTTGAACGAGAAAGTCTATAAAATGTCGACAAACTGAGGCCAAACAACCGAGGGCGCGTTGCAAAGGAAGTAGGTTTATGAAACCCGCCACCAGCTTCTCTGCGCCAGCTCAAGTACTTCATCGATTCGTTATTGTTTTTTGGTGTTCTATTCGTATTTTAAGTTTTTCAAAACTTGAGTTTAGCTTTTATAACTTCACATTTTGTCTGTTAGTAGTTTGCGCCAGTCCGAGGTTGGAAAATGTAGCATTCAAACCCCCAGTAGAGCGTGTACGGCTAAGAACTTAGAATGGGGGTAGCGCCCATAGGCAAACCCCAACACTTTACTAAAACTTATTGGAAAAATATAAATATATACACTTCATGAACTGTTTAGCAATGGCGTGATCGCTTTATTGCTTTTTCCCCTTCTTCCCGGGGCCCATCACGGTGGCCAGATCTTTGAACGAAACCGTGGCCGAACCGCGCTCGGCCGGTTGCGGTTGACTAGCGTGCGGTTTCCAGCCAACGAAGTAAATGATCTGAAACGTTGCCGACACACCGTCGGATCGCTCCTTTCCTCGTGGGTACATGTCCTGATAGATGGCAGCGGTCGCCATCAGCGTATCGCGGCCAACGTGAAGCGGCCGATTGAAGGCAGCATTGTTTTCCGCCATTCCCTGCAGATCGAACATAAGCTCAAACACCGACGGATACCCGACGACCAGTTCGTCCGTGTCGATTGTAAGCAGTGTGAAGCCGCCGCGATTCAACAGCATACCGACGTCGCGGATCTGCGTGAACGGTGAGACGTGCGGTGAAAGCCCACCGCGTCGTTCCTGCTCAGCCAGCTGTAGGGCCGATCGGAGCTCGTATAGAGTGTCACCACCGAACATGGCCCCGATAAACACCCCATCTGGTTTGAGGGCACGATTCACTGCCTTGAAGCAGGCCGGCAAATCGTTCACCCAGTGCATGCTCATGCTGGATACGACCAGATCGAGCGAATTGTCCTCGAATTGAAACCGCTCCTCGTCCATTTCTTTTATACTAAAATCAAGTCCCGGTGTTCCTTTGATTTGTGACAACATGGTGGGGCTTAGATCAACCGCTGTTAACCTCTGGACCGTTTCCGCCAGCACGTGGTTCGTGACGTACCCGCGGCCTGCACCGAGATCGACGGCATTGCTAAATTGCCGCTTAATGTCGAATATTCGATCCGCTAACCGGAAGCCAACCTCCTCCTTTATGTAATCGTACAGCTCCACATCGTCGCTAAAAGAAGACTTAATCAATCGAGGCGGGGTTTTGTTGAAACTGAATCTGCCGGCGGCTACCTTTTCGCAGCCCGTTCACGCTGAGATCGTTTCGTTTTGCGATCGAATATATTTACAACCGGTGTGCAGTAGTGCCTTCGGAAAACGGCCAAACTACCGCCGATGACGGAATTTCTCAACATAGTAAACATGCTTTACACAACACCGAAAGTTACGGAGTTTTAAATACACATTACACCACAATATTTTGCCATCTTTCCTTGCATAACAGTTTCATGAAGAGCCGAACACATTGTAAACAAACAGAATCATCTGCTCCGGAGCTCTTTGACAGCCCAGTTTCTTAACCTTTTTTCCCCAAACGAAATCGAAAGTGCCCGAAATTTTCCTAGCGCGAAAACATATTTACCAAAGTATCACTATGAAAATTACCAAATTAATGAAATTAATGAAATTAAATTAATTAATGAAAAGTATGAAAATGTACCAAATTTTTCAACTGCTCGATGTGCCAACTGCTCGACTATACAGCTTCTGTCAAACCGCCTGTTTGTTGTGATCGGGCTGTTCGGTGGAGCGCAGAAGTTTTATATAATTTGCGCGAAAAGAAACGTCGCCATCGGTCTCTTGCAATGATCCGTATTTCTGCACTGGTAATATAATAAGTGTTTAGACGAATTCAAATTTTACTCCAATCCTTCTTTCGGTCTTCTTCAGCGTCTCAATGCCACCCGCTCGGGCCTGGCTTGCCATGTCCGTTCATTCGCCAACGACGAGTCTCGGCCACCGATGCCAATGATCGACCTGGAAGATAAATCGTTACCGATTCCCGAGTACAAACAAAAGACAAACGAGCCGTTGCAGTTGCAGAAATCAAGGTTTGTTAGCACTCCACTTACGGGCATGATTTTGATTTTGTTGCATTCCCAGACTACTGTACCAGTCGCGTAAACGTGGAATGCTTGAAAATGGTCTGCTTCTTAGTACCTTCGCGGCCAAATATCTGCAAGGAATGGACGCTAAACAGACCAAACTGTACGATCGGCTCATCAATCTCCCGTCGAACGATTGGGACATTTTTTACTGGGCGACCGGCGTAAAAGCAACACCGAGGGAGTACGATAACGAGGTGATGAATCTGCTGAAGGAGCACGTCAAAAACAGTGACCGTGAGCAGCGCTTCATGCAACCGGATCTTTACGCCAAAGCACACTGAACGTACCCGAGGTGGTATAATATTTATTCTGTATAAAACACGTTGTGTTACTCGTATTAAAAACGGTTACTCAAAAACTCTAAACAGCGCTCTGTGTCCAGCGTACGCACTAACAGCGTTCAAAGACTCGGTAAAGATCCGGCAGGTTGGCAATCGGCAGTAAGCACGCATTCTGCGCAAACGTTTTCGGCGGAATAAGATAGTTGCGCACCGCCGGATAAATCACGTGCTCCACCTCCCAGCGGTATTCGTTGTCCGGTTTGGTCAGTGCGATGCGTGAGAAAAACGTGGCCGTTTCACGGCAAAACGTACGGAAACATTCCTCTTCTTCGTCCCACTCAACTTCAGTGGCCAACCGTAGAATGTACATTGGCAAAAATACAACCGACGGAATGTAGTTATCGAGCAGAACCGGCAAACCCTCCAGGTAGCCATCGGGCCGTATCGAAAGGTTAAAGTATTCCTTCAGAAGTGTTGCCTTTTCGACGAGTATTTCAACAATCCGATCGGCTAGCTCTTCAACTGGACCATCCTCTTCCGTGTGCCCACACTCTGGATCGGCCAACCCCAGCAGAGCCAATCGGCGTAGCTCCAGCGGTTCCGATAGCGTTAGTCGTTCAAAGTTCCCGAAATTAAACACCAGCAGCTGATAAAACAGCTCCGCGGCTAGCGGTTGTGTAGCCGTGAGGAACATATTCGTGTCGTACTGTATCAGTGATTGCTCCCTATCGATGGTACCCACGTACGTCAGCTCGCCCAAAATTTTGCGCAACCGCTCATCGCAATCCGCTTCTACGCGTTTCCGCAAATTCAGCACGCTCGTAAGGCGCGTTTCTCTGAAAGAAAAAGAATGACGGGCTCGCTGATAAATGTTACAGATATTAGATGACTTAGGAAACTTACTTAACAGTTTTCTTCTTCCTCGACGGTGAAGGTTGCGTTAGTTTCGGTGCGCTCACTTCAGTTGGCTTCTGCTCATCCTGGAGCTCGCGTTTAACGACCGTTTGTGTCATTCCGTAAAACTTTTCCAGCTTCTGCTCACTGTGACTAGTGCGAACGTACTTATAGTCGAGTCGTGGCTGTTTGTCCGCCTCGCTTGCCGTTTCGTTCATCTTCGTGGAATCGAGCACGGGGTCCGGGGCTCCCGGCAGCAACGCTTGCGTGTACTTACGGGCCGCATTTCCTCCGAGGAGCACCCGCTCCACAGCGGACTTGATCCGCTCGACAATTTCTTCCTCGTGCAGGAAATGCACCTCGTGCTTGGTTGGGTGCACATTAACGTCTACATTGTTCGGATTAAGCTCCAGTGAAATGTAGACGAACGGTGAACTACCTTTCGCCAGGTACACTGAGTAAATGCCGTCGATGGTCTTCTTCAGTGCTCCACAGTCGACCGCCCGGTGGTTGATAAACATCAGAAAGATCGGCTTCTTTTGTGAAAAGTTAACATTCGTCACGTACCCATCGACGGTGAGCTGCAGAACTTCATCCTTCAACACCACCGGCACCAACGCCTTGCCGATGGTGGCCCCGTAGACGAGTCCGATGTTGTTCGGCACCGTCGAACGACCCGGCGTCCGGATGGTGGCCGTTTCACCGTACTTCTTCAGCACAAAACACGCTCCGGGATTGTGGACCGCGTACTTGCTCACCACGTCCGAGATGCGCTGAAATTCTTCGTTCGGCGTCTTGAGGGCCTGCTTGCGCATCGGCACATTGTAGAAAAGCTCGTCGACCGTTATCTGGGTGCCTTGATTGCCGGCGATCGGCTTGATGTCGCCCTTTAGCCGGCCATCCTCGTAGCACGCCCGGTAGGCACACTGCTGGCTCTTCGTCTTTGTCACGATCGTCAGATGCGCCACGTGACTGATGCTGGCCAGCGCTTCGCCCCGAAACCCATACGTACTGATCGACGCGAGGTCCTCAAAAGATTGTAGCTTCGAAGTGGTGAACCGTTCGCAAACGATCGCCAAATCTTCGCGCCGGATGCCGGTACCATTGTCCTGGATCTGGAGCGACCGTAATCCGCCGCCTTTGACCGTGATTTGGATGCTGGTTGCGTTCGCATCGAGGCTGTTTTCGATCATCTCTTTCAGTGCATTTGCTGGCCGCTGTATGATCTCCCCCGCCGCAATACGGTTCACGACCACCTGGTCCAATTTCCGGATCACTCCCGGCTCCTCCATCGTGCCGCACTTGAATGTTTGTAAACAGACCAGCCGGTTCGCGCCCAAGCGCTCGAACTGCTCGAAAAGTGTGCCGCGTCAAACCAGTTAGAGCCATGCACCGGCAAAAGGGGGGCTTTTTCTACCTCGCTTTTCAACCTGCGAATGCTATTTTGGTTCTATTTTGTTTCAGTTTCGCTCCCGAGCTCGAGCTCGACGAAAACAGTGGTCGCGTGAACGCGTGGCCGACGGCTGTTGGATTTTTCTTTTCCCTGCGTGAATCCGAGTATGTAAGTGCCAAAGAAAATGTGACACGGGTTGGGAGGAGTGGGGTGCTGCAGTGCGCCGGGGGCAAGTGTGAACGTGAAAAACGTGGCGTTCGCGCCGTGAGTGTGATCGAAATAGAACGAATCGGAGCGCCGCAGTGTTTTGTGTAAAAGCGAAAAGAAAACAACAAATTTACCAGCCAACGAAAGCTCCGTCCTGGCTCCAGCGTGCCCGTGTATGTGTTTGTGTACGTGTTCTAATCGGTTACTAAAGAAAGGGGTACCTTCCGGTGTTTGTGTTCCACGCTCGAAGAGAAATGCAACGCATCTTTCGCGAATTTTAGTTTGTTGAGTATTGCTGGGATTCGGCTTGGTATTCGCGTGTGGTATTCGAGCCGTGGGGTCGGAAAAATCGGTCGCGAAAAATCGGTCCTTATTAACTGCCCGGCAACGGCAAAGAATAAGCTAATAAGAGCTCGGCGATACTGGCCGCGCGCAGCTCATCGGTTCTGTGGAGGTAAAAATAAAAATGTCAAAGCACCGCAAAACGGTGGCCAGCTGTGACCGCGTGCGACCGGCGGTGTAGTGTATTTTAGTTTGGTGTTGCTGCGGCCGTTACACCGAAGGATCGCCGTTAGAGCGAAAATCGAGTGAAAAATGGCCAAACCGTCGGATACCTCTGCGAATCTGCGGTCGAAGTCTGTTCCCAGTAGCAAACGAGAAAGGCTCCTAATTCGAACTAAAGGAGTAATTTTCTGGATATCAGCTGATAACGTTCCAGATTCTCTAAAGTCGAGATAAACTATAATTTCAGATTCGATTGCTCGAAAACTAACTGACGGCAGGTTACCCATGGTAACCGCAACCGCAGTGAGTTGTGAACCCTATCGACCGTGAGAGAGTACTATCTCACTACCTCACGTGTCTACTAGTTTCGAACCAAACACACGTGTTGCACGAATTGGGAAAAGGAAGCGGACAAGGAAACACACGCGAAATAACACGGCCCGGTTTTTCGTCCGTTCGTTGGTTGGTACCGAGAGGAATATAAAGTTTTAAAAATATGCTTCTCATCTTGAAGCCGAGCCTGACGAGGCAGAGGGGCCAGTTTTTTGGCCTGTGACCATGACACGTTCTTCAACCGCTCAGGGGTGCCCTTCTTGTATGTTTTCATTTTTCGTTTTGGGAAGCATGCGATGATTTGACTGTGCAAAATATTTTGTGTTCGTCACCGTTTCGAGCGGAAGCGATTTTGCTCTCAATCCGTCGTAAGAAATGATGAACAAGGGACAATGCAACTCCTGTGTGCCATTTGCCAACTCGGTGTCTCTTACAAGCATTTTGTTGTTGGCACTGATAGACTTTGAAGCTATTTATTGGGAACTAGTGCGTATGTAACCGTGTAATTTATATTTTTTCCTTTAGCTACCAAAAATTGGCCAAATGGCTCGAATTTTATTTCTGTTTATTCAAACAAATCTTTTCGATTACTCCGTTCATCAGAACCGAAATCCGAACTGCGATTGCTGTCTTAATGTGATGAGTTACTAAATAGAAACAGTAACACCACAACACACAGCATAGCTCAAAGTCTTGAGCCTAAAACTGGAATGACGTCTTCTTTACTTGTAGGTCTGAAGTTCATGAAATACTACCACGGGCACTGTATTTACTCCCGAGAAGTGATGAAAACAAAGACTGCTGGTACTGGCGTGTGAAACCCCCCGGAGGCCCGGGAGTAGGTCGCGCAAACCAAGTCCCACCTCAATTCACGTCCCCCCCGCTAAGTATGGAGTCATTCGAAACCGGTGCCATAGGTTACCGGAGACGACAGTGTGCAGCGAGCTGTATCTTTCTTTCGACGAAGAAACAAAAACGCACATAAAGATGTTTGCTCCCCCATGAGACACCGCCAGGCAATATATGCTGCTAACCCACGCATAAGCTAGATTCAACTGGTGGAACTAACCGGCGTTACCATACGGTACGATGCGTAACCATATCGAACGGCTTTTATGGTTAACGGTTGTGATAACAAACCTTCAAAACCCTGCCCCAGTGAACCGAAGCTATTTGGCCAATTTTATGGCCCTCTGGGAGTACTGAACTGTCATGAATTTGTATCGATTGTAATGATGGAACAGAAAACCACACAAACAGTCATGGTACTGTGTAATGGTAAATATCCTCCTAAATCACATAGTAACTGTACTTTCGGTTTTTAATGCGAGTTTGAACAACTTTTACGAGTGTAATGTATCCGCGAGATAAATGGAAAACGTAATGGATGCACTTACTGGTCCATACATAATCTTTTGCAGCGCGTGAGAAAAATGGTTCAAGATTACAGACTAGCGGGTGAGACCTACGGGGTAATCAGATAGGAAATACTTAATCGTGATGACATCATCAGTGCGATAGCGCTCACGATCGGGACATGATTATGGATTGCTATAATCAACTGATTGCGACATGCTCACGATTTTAGACTGATATTGGTTTTTTATGTCTCTGTACAGGGTCTATCAAACACCGCGATAATTGAGAAAATACGACACAATCAATCTTTTCTGAAGTGAAAATAGAAATAAACGCTTCTCTTTTGTCAGCATGGTTCATGTCAAACGAATAACCAGCAAAGGCTCGGAAGTGAAGTAAATGGAGCAAAAAGAACACGGTATGAGTGTCACAGCAAAGGTGTTGCAAGCACCGCATAGACGCTAGAATTGGGTCAGACGGAAATGACCCATCCCTTGTGCAAATACCACACCTTACACGGGCGACGTGACACGTGTCCTGCGCTGACCCGTCCTAGTACCGGAAACTAGGCCGCCAGCTCTGTTAGGAGAAAGGTCTGCAGTCCGAAAATTGTCTCGTTTATCGTGAGTTACTGCAAGGTATCGTGCAATGTGGCGGGAATGATTTTTTACGATTGTTGCTAGAAGGGCTCATAAAGAGTTCCGCCCCTTCGGGGCTTTTCGGGTGGTGGATCAATATTTGCTGTCGCACCAGCAAACCTTTTTTACACCAAGCCACGTGCAATGGTCGTGATGGAGCGGTGTCTTATACCTTCGCTATAATTTGTTTACAAATTTGCTCAGCGATATTTACAACAATATCACTACCAAGTTGAATGCTTTCAGTCTACATCTTTTGTATTTTCGCTACATTCTACATTAAGGCTCGCATCGATCGAAAGAATTTGAGCCATATTTTTTTTCAAATTTTAAACCGAATATTTCAAAAGCATCCTGTTGGTGAAGGCCACCAGCGGCCGGGTTTCGTTTTTTTTCGTTTCCTGTGGGACGATCGGCTACTAAAAATAGTAACCGCGCACACCGCACGAAGATATTCCACCAGAGCGCGCGGCCAAAGATTGGTGGCCGCGACCGCTACAACTCGGCGCGATCGTCGCGAGAAATTCTTATTTTCGCCTTTCTCATCAACGGCGACGCGCTGCTCATCTTATCTTCATAATTTTGTGCGGCCAAATGTGCTGCCGGTCGTTTGTTGTGCTTACTCTGTGGCGGTTTTGACTGCTTCTAACGCGGTTCACATACACGGGCACACAAAACTGCAACGACGGATTCGGCTGGGCGATCTATTTACGATTCAGTAAACGCAACGGTGTACGATCGCACACGGATGCCCTTGGTGAGATGCGATGAGCCTGCGAGATGCTGCGAATGAGAGTGAGAGTGACAGCCGTGAAAACGGAACTGCATGTATCGAACTTTGATTGTTTTTTTTTAAATTAAGACCCCAATTTAATATTTAAATCTTTATTTTTGCACCCATAAATGGCCCAGCAGCTCGATTCGATCGATTGACCGCCGGAATGATGCGTTGTTGATGTTTTATACGGATTCAGTAAGCGAGCAATCAATACACTCCGCCCAAAAGCGTGAGGACGTAAAGAAACCCGATTTTTCGTGTGAATAGTGTTAACTTTGTGACCGGCCGGCAGTTTGTTTGTACGCTGCTTAGCAGTGGTCGGATGGTGGAGTCCATTAACTGACCTCATCTTGCCGCTTTTGCATCACCGTCCCGGCCCAGGCTGTGAGTCGTCAAGTGCGTGTCAATAAGTAAATTTAACCTACCCCTTTTTCTGCCGATTTTTTCGCTGTGTAGTGTTAAAAATTGCTCAACAGCCTCAAGTATTCTGCTGACCGTATTCCAGCGTTCCTGGGATTTGTTAATTTGTGTACGGGACCATATTGGATATTTATTCATTTCATTTCTTTAATTAACTTTCAATCATCTGAAGCAGCGATCAGTCGACGAAATTGCTTGTTTTGATTGAACGGATGATCGCATCCAAATAAAACACAATGTTCATCCAACTAAAACTGGTGGATTTACTTGTGACGCGCTTTGCCGAACCACACCCTGGGCTGGAGGAGGTTGATTTGAAAATTAATCAACGAATCCCAGATTAATAACCATAAAACCGTATGTGCTATTATCTGCTCCATCGAGGATGCAATCGGATGCGGATTCGATCACGAACCGTACCGTGCTGCGGATCGTGCGCATCCGATCAGGAGGCGGGGACGGTCGTTGCCGTACGTTGTGCATCATTTCCCGCCACGCAGTGACGTGGCCGAATGCGCCAGGCAACATTACCCGTGTCGGTGGATTGCTTTAATGCGCGATCCTCAACCGCGCAGCGCAAATATGTGCTCTTCGTGGAGGGCGGAGCTTTTGCATTTATCCAGTAATCCAGGGAACCATTAAGTATCAAACTTACTCAGCAGCGATTGCGTCAACCGAGGGTTTAAAGGTCGAGTGCTCACAATGGCCCGTCGGAACGGCGTTGGGGCTTGTTAGGGTTCCGAAGAAGTTATATCATGCGACTCATAAATGAGCAGCTTTCGCTGTGTTTTCGGTTAATTTAAGGCTACATTTTAAATTTCAATTTAACGTATCGAACGTTCAAGGCAAAATAAAATCATTTCAAATATTTTTTAATGTTTTATCTACGGAACTAGTGCCTGATTTCCCACGCAAGATTAGGCACCGTAACGCCAACATTTCCTCCGCCGATCACGCGCCACGCGCCGTGTCTGTGTCTCCGTGGGCTGCAATTTGTACCGAGTATCACGGTTCACTAGTCGACCAATTACTGTTTTACTACTTCCGGTACAATGAGCGTCGTGGGTGAACAACAGACGACAACAGACACAAGAGTCGACACAGTCTGTGTAACAACAGCACATCGATCGATTGGCGATTGAGTTTGACACCGCCGAAAGGATAGAAGCAATCACGCGTAACCCATCACGCAACGAGCGGGGCCTTAAAAATCGATAGCATCATCATCAGCAAGATCATCAGGGGCCATCGGACGGCACGGGGGCGCGGGATATAAACTGCAGATTGCGGCGGAGCGAGCATAAACACTGGGCATCATCAATCGTGTTCAGCACGTACTCCAACATCACTCTCATAAATCATTAACGAAACCCAGCGGACCAGAAAGGCACGCCTCGCCACGCTTGCGCCTCGGTCCGTAGACGGTGCGCGATGGCTCTGAGGTTCGGCAACTTATTACTGCCCTCCAAGGCCAATGTCGCCACGCATAGGCGAGCTTTCGATGGATAAGCTAGCAGATCTCACCTCACCTGTGCAACCGCGAGCACCTCTTTTTCTGTTCTTACAGATTATTTAATAAAATGAACCGTGAACACCGACACGACGTGCTAATGGGTCTTTTGGAGTAGTAATTAATTACCTTCCTCTAAAAAACAAAACAGGAAGTGTCTTTCACGGCCCTTAAGCGAAGGTCTTCGAAAATCGTTTGTGCCTCGAAGATCATGTTACCATTTCATGTGACATCCTTGTGAACGAGGGCGCCCCTGATAACGGCGGCGAACGTGTGGCGCTCTCCACCTTATCATGTCAAGCATGATGCCAAACAGTCGTGCGAAACATTTATTTCGGGTCGGTTGAGCCGACCGACGAAGGCTGACAAAACATTCGCGAGGTTACATCTGACCCGAAAGGGTGTTTGTAACTAGATCAATTTAATTCGATCATAAAAAACGAACAACATTCGGTGTAACATTAAGCTGTGTTTTAAGCCACATTGCGTTAACTGCCATTTGTTGTCATTGGTCAACCTTTGCGAATGGTGGTGATTTTTTACGAGAAACGCTTGGTGGGATCTACTGTGGCTTATCCATTACAAACTACTAAACGCTGGCACTAGGAGCTTAATGCACACCTTTACAAGGACCAATCGCATAGAGAAACCCTCAAAGTAGTAAAAATATTCATAACACCCAAGTGAACACTTAATAAATCCACCAAATAATGTTTAAAGCTCACGATAATTCTCGTTGGCCCCAGCAGCAGTGCGGTAGGCTCTGATGTCATCTCACACCATGAGCCATCATCCGTCTCACTGGGTCTGATGCGCCAGCAGCAGAGCGAGCTGACGGTAAATCGTTATTAATAGCCCAGCTAGCCCGAGCCAGAGCTGCCCCAAGCGTTTGGCAGACGTTCTCCTCGCTCGGTGTCTCTATCTCCGGCCGATCCCTGAACACGCCATATCACCCTGGCCCGGGGCAGGAATCAGGTCAGCGCGGTCGGACTGTTTACATTTTGCATCACGCAGCATCACTTCCGTCCACGGGGCAGACCCTCTACCGCAACGACTGGGCGCAGAACGATCGATTTTACACCAACCCTGCGTCAGTCTATTTGCGATCGAGGTGCGTCGAGCGCATCAACTCCCAAACAACTCCCCTGCGGTTCGGCAGCAAGGGAGTAAACAAATCTACTAATTGAAGGTTTCTTCAAAGGCTTCAAATGGACACTATGTTACGGAATTTTCTAAACCACACAAACGCCCGACCAACGACAACCGAAAAAGAAACCGAAATCGGTGACGCAAATCGGTAAACATGTTTCCGTTGCGTTTATGCAAACAGCCAGGCCGCGGTCGGTCATGCTGGCAGCCCCAATGGGGGGAAAGATGGTAAGGAAGAACGCGGAAACGGCGGTTGTTTTAACAGACGTACGGTGGCTAGGACGCGAAAGCCAGCTACAAAAACTCTGACTGGCCGGCTGAACACGTGCGTTGTTGTTGATAGTTCCGCGAACCCTGTTTCTTGTTGTACCATTGTTAATTGGATTATCAAGCAATGTACGGGTAAAGAAACTGTTTAAAATGTCGTTTGAAGTTAGCTCGTTAACACTGTTGTTAGCTCGTTGGAGGTCTGATGTAGGATCCTTTTTTGCAATGAATTTATACTGATTGCTGTTTTTACTTGCTATTATTGTTGTGAAACATTTTTACCCTTGAATGTGACTGGTCTTAGTGACTGTACTAAACGCTTTACATTACTATTTGATTTTATTAAACGGATGAGTGAACCTTTTTAAGGGGTGAATTGAAGAGGCATAAACTGAGGTGATAACTGCTTTCAAGTTTAGTAAAAAAAAAAACTAACCTGCCCTTCTTTTATTAATTCAACCTAACGCGTGCATAATGTACCATGTAAGTTACAGTGGCATCTGTTAATTACATTCAGCAAGCGTTGGACAATGATTATAGTTAAGGTTATAATTTTATAAATAAAACAAGTTGGCACAGATAAATAATAAATATATTCTGAATCTTATAAAAGCTTCGGCGCTAAAGCATTTACGTAACAGTATCCCATATATTAACATGTTTCCTAATAAAACATGAAAAGAACATTAACTTTTGTATACCTTTTTGGGGGTTTTGTGAGAGGGTCCCTTGTCGGTGAAGGTTAATAATATTTTCTCGTACTTTGCAGAACGCTCACTGTTATTAACTGTCTTGCAAAGCCTTTTTTGTAATAAATTACTCGCATTTACCTTTTTAAAATTCACCATCATGGGCAAAACTTCTGTATATGTTTTTCCTATACCAAGCTGGCCAATCTCGTACGATCCTTGCCAAAAATATGGCAACCCCTTTTTTTGGGGTGGGAAACAATTGTGCTTGAGCCGTCGTTACTGCTTCCCTGCACTGGGAAGCCACACGGTCCGGAGACTGTGTCCTTCGCACCAGTGACAGTTGCAGTAAAAGTCGAATGGAGGATGGTTCCAAAAAGTAAAAGAAGAAAAGTTCACGCCAAGGTTGTTGGATTAACTTTGGAATGCTGCCGGTCGGCCCGGAATGGTGGAGGACATACCCAAATCCGCGGTCACCATTAAACGCGTACCAGAAAGTGCGCGTGGCAAGTGAGACGACCGGTTTCTGTCTGCCAAAGGCCTGGCGCTCTGTAGTACCTCTCTAGTAGTAGGTTGCCTATAGGCTCTCGCTGAATCGCGCGCAGTGATATCAACGCCATGTCGCCAACATTAGCCCCCGGTGTGGATTGTTGTTTCGGTTGCAGCAACAACGGATTGAGCAACGAATCGATTCCAAATTCGATTCTCGTTCTCGGGCCGGCAAATGAAGTTTCTCAAGAGCCTCGGGTCTCTCTCTCACACACTCTTTCTGCTTTTTATCCACACGTTGGTTCGTGTCTCGCAATTTGTCGCATTTTATTTGTCCTCGCGTCGCGGGTCCACGCGCGCTGACATAATCGAACGTCTCGCGAGAGAATGGGCGTGTGATGTCATGCTGCAGTCATTGGGTCTGGCGGCCCTGATTCGGCGGCCCTGGTCGGTGGGGTGTTCCAGGACGGTGCCGAAGATAAATTACTTCTTGGTAGGTCCCCCCCAAGCTTGGGGTGCAAAAAGGTTAACCAAAACGGTGATTTATTTTAATTGCCCATTGTGCCCATGGTTCGGTTTGGCCACGACGGTAGGAGAGAGCTGATAATGCTACCATGCAATGATATCACTGATTGCGGCCGTGACATTGACCTTCGCCAGGTCCAGGACACAGGGTTAATTCGGAGAAAATTGTTTAACACTATCAACCTTTTGGTTGATGACCCTCGCGCGAATTAGTTTTGGTTGAATAATTCTCCGATTCTCTTCTCCGCTAATTTGGCGATGGATAAGCATCAACTGACCTCCTATCAAGACCTGCCGGAGTGTCTTTTGTGCTGGATTCTTCCATCATGCTATTCAGCGTTGCATTATGATCGTTATGTTGCGTTAATAAATCGGTTAACACTATCTGTTAAGAAATAGGCGACCACAATGAGATGGAACAGAAATACCGGTCCCATTTTTAAGGCCACAGTCACCGGCATTCGGGCACCTGTCAGCCCCGTCACTCCGTAATCCTTTGGCCGATAAAACAAAATCTCACCACAATATCTACCTCACACGCCATTGCCACGCCGCCCGGAGTAGCGTAGCGTGATTCAGGGGGGCTTCCCGGTAAAGACTTAAGAAATTGGCCGCATTCGAATGGGAAAGAGTTTATTATCGTTATCGGGAGCCGCCCGGTGATCCATAGCGTCGTATATAACTACCGGTGCAGTTTGAGGCTTGTTAAGGTGGTCGGCAGTGCCCAATTAGGGCGGCTGAGAAGCCCGGAAGGAAGTACCGGTCGGGTACCGGTCTCGGAGGCCGACAGTACGTGGCGTGAATTATGCAAAATGCCACCCGGCTGAGCAACGGATATTGGCAAAATTGGCCCGCTTTTTTTCGGTGTGGCCAATCGGGGGTTCAGAAACCTCTCTCCCGGTGGTGGTCAGTGGCCGAGTGGTGCGTTCAAATTCGGATCGCCGATTGAAAATAATCGGTTGATTGGTACGCGGGTTCGAATTTCCCGCCTCTCCGTTGGCCGCGCTCGGATCGTGAAATGGAGAGTTTAATTTACTACATCATCATCCTGATCAGCGGTGAGATCATCGCATGTTGCGCCAAACGGACGATTATTATGATGGAAGATGGAGTAAATGGGAGCTTGCAGATCGATCGTTATTCGATTGACCCTGTTTTTGTATCACACTATACACGGTTGTTTAGTCAATCGTTACAACACGTTTAATCAGATAGTTTCCCTTAACCAAATAAATTTAAATAAAGATACTAAATATTTAATCAACATTAGCTGTTGATATGTTAAATATCAACACACAAATTAAAAAGTCTTCAGGGTGGAAAAGTAATAGAATTTGCCTAAGGAGCATCAACCACGTTTCAGGTTATGGATTTGGTTCTTCATTCTTATTATGTGTAGTAGGGTTTTATGATTGATTCATTCACTACATTTCACCAAAATATTCAATGCACGATTTGGCGTAAGATTAGTAATTAGTAAGTGATCTTGTGCAGATAGATTTACTCTCTCTCCCTTTTGTGTTTTTCTTTTCGGTTAACAAATGAAGTACCACCGTTGGTGATTAATGTTCGGTGTGTTAATGACGGCCTCTTAAAGTGTGAATAACAACGCGCGCCCATTGCATTGCTTTCGTCGCTCGAATACACCGAATACCAAGCCAAACGGTCGATCCTCGATAATACTCGAAAATCCCTCCACGCGTGTGTGTGGGTGTGTGCCGACAGTTTTCCGAGAGTAAAACAACGAAAAACTAAACCCCAAACCATCATCCCCATACATTATCTTGTCAGCTTCCAACACCCGCTCTCATCACGACCATCCTCGACCCCTAAGAACACCCCCTGTACGAACTCCCACCACCCACCAAGACACGAGCCACGGCCACCACCACCACCACCATCGCCACCGCCACTAGTGCAACCATCCGTACCCGTTTCGCACAAACCGAACGATCGCCGACCGGATGGTGATGTGCCGGGGTTGCTGCCGCCGCGCCCAGCTGACGAACTGCTATGGCCGAAGACTTGGCCGATCAAATTGACGATTATATCTGTGTATTTGAAGGAGCCGGTGATCTCACGATGGATACGTTCGTAATGCTACTGTTCGCGCTGATCGTGCTCGTGATCTCGCTCGTGTTCGCGACCAAACTGATCTACGACAAGTATGTCCTGCGGAAGGGCACAACCAGTGCCGCAAGTGATGGCGTCGGCGTGACGACGACAACGACGGTGACGCCGGGAATCGGATCCGCCGTCGGTGCCACTTCGGTGACCGGAACAGCCTCGGCACTGACCACCGGCACGCGGGCTTCCGAGCCGAAGGAAGTGCTCACCAAGAAGGTAATTTGTCCATGTTTATGGTGTGTGCTTCAGTGTTCAGGACATCAGACAATCAAAAATAGGTCCAAAAATTAATTCTCCTGTTTTAAAAAAGTCCACGATCATAGTCCACGGTGCTAGTATCTTCTTTCTTATACCAAACTAGCCATTCCCGGCGTACGTTGCATTTTATTCTAATTTCTCGATAATCCGGTGTTTCACAGGACTGAACTTCCTGGTGACGTATCCGATCGGCTTCCCTTATCGTTTCCCGTTGCTTTCATGACAAAACTCGCAGCTGAATTTCTAAAGTGGGGACGGGTTTGCAACATTTGCCCCTCCCAGAAACTCCCACCTGCACAATTTGGTTTGATTTGTTCGAAAACAACCCGAATTATTCCGGCTTTTTTTGTTACGTTTGTGTAAGAGTCTCCCTCACCGGAGGTGTGGAAGGGTCGCAATGTCCTTCTCGTCAAAATCCTCTCGAAAGAAGACCGGTTCCAGCGACATCTGTAATAGCGCTCCATGTTGTACCCCGGAGTTATCCCGAATTCCCCTGATTAGAAAGAGATGGTAGTGGTCAGATACTGATCGCTGATCGTTCCAGCGATCTTTTCAATAGGGCTCCATGTTTTACGGCGGAGGTAGCCCAAATCCTCCTGATTAGAAAGAGATCGCTAATGGCTAATAACTGTCCTCTTTGCTCTCCCGTCAAAATGAGTAGTCGGATACTGATCGCTATATATTTGTAATCGCAGCTATATTTGTAATAGGGCAGCATGTATTACTGCCGAGGTAACCCAATACCCCCAACACGACTGTCTTTTATATATCAAGATAATGCAGGAATGAATAATCAAAATTGAGTAAAATTCATCAAATTTAAATAAATCATTAAAAAATTCAATATTTTCTTAATCGTCATCTAAGTTAAAAGAGGTAATTTCCCATCCATCCATACATTTTAATGCGTATTACATTGAGATTAATTAAGCGGCAGAAAGAAAACTGAAAATGGTTACCAAAAAATAAAGAAAAATAAATCATTTTGGCCACAATTATATTCAAGCTTCTATTTGATACTATTAACCAAACGTCTTAGACATTGTGTTCGGCATTCGTTTATTTATAGCACGGAAGAAATTGGAGGATCATTTAGATCTTCATAATTTACTCATTTTCCCGTTGATTAAATATTAGACAAAGTAAATATGTGATTAATGAACTCAGATTTGGACTTCATTTTTGATTCAACGTTTTTCATCTGAAAAGAAACAAAGATAGATGAAATTAAAGCGACAGCTGAATTATGAACATTTTTGGGGCCTGTTGCTGCAGAGACTTAAGAAGCCTTTCGATTGGCCTAAATCAAAGATGAGGATTTAGGTCCAAGATTAGGTAGGCATACCAGCAATTTACACTACAATTCCCATTGTGTCGTTTTCCCGCTAGGATGCCATCCTGTCGCAGGTACGCAACGGTGGCAGCGGTGCAATGGGTGGTGGAGCAAGGATTGGTGGTGGCTTCGGTGGTGGCATCGGTGGCGGTGGAGGCGGCGCGACGATCGCCCGGAAACGCATCTCTCGCAAGAGCCCCGGTCCCGAGCTGACGCAGAAGAAGCGACCGGCCATTCCACCGTCCAACATTAACGGAACCGATCCGGTAAGTGACCGCGGAGCCCGTTGAAGCCCATTTGCTGTTTTTGCTTTACTCACGACCTCATCTCATCACATTCCCGCAGCAAATCGTTCAGTGGGCGATCCATCTGTTCCGCTGGCTCTACTCCGACCTGGTGGTGGTGAACAAGCTACTCCAGGACTGGGTGTCGTCCGTTAACACGGCCCTACTGACGCACGTCGAGCAGCATGAGATGATCGTGGAGATTGTGCGCGTCCTACCCGAGAGTCTGCCGCCCAATCTGTCGAGCATCCTGTGCGAAGCGACCGACCAACCGAACGAGGTGGAGCTCCTGTTCGACGTGGACACAACGCCCGTGCTGCAAATTAAGGCGTTCAAGTCCACCAACCAGAAGACGGAAGTGTCCCACTACAAGGCCACCATCTCTCGGCTCAAGTCCCGTGTCAGCGTGATCGTCAACTATTTCGCGCTCAAGGGCGAGATGAAACTCGAGGGCTATCCGGATGTGAGTCGCGAAGGATTCGTGATCGCCAGTGTTTGTGAGCAACGCTTTAAATCCCGATCCGGTTGTAGATCAAAATCATCCTGAACAGCATCGGACCACTGAAGACGGCCAACGCGCAGGACGAGAAGAAGCAGATCGATCTGGTGACGGAGCTGCTGATCGGTTCGATCCGGGACGTGGTGTATCCGGTGGATTTCTCCATCTACTCGACCTGCCCGCGCCTGATGGGCGAGGAGTCCGAGGAGGCCACGTCGGACTATGGCTACGGTGTAAGTTCTCTGTCTGAGAATGTCTAAATCGAAGATTACTACTGAGTGGACCGCATTCGCCCATTCCAGGGTTACTCCGATGGCTACCGTGGTGGTTATCAGGACGATGGGTACGGAGGGGCTCTTTTGGCCTCTCCAAAGAAACTGCTAGTCAAAGTACTGAAAGCGGAAGGACTGCTCAAGGTTCGTATAGCACCAAGGCATTCGCATTACATACTTACAATATGGTTCAATTTTATAGTGTTCCCAACCGTACTGCGTGATCGAGATGGATGAACCGGCCCAGAAACATCAGTCCGCCGCAAAACTGGGCCAGACGCCCTTCTGGGATGAGTCCTTTTTGTTGTAAGTAGCCCGATACACTTTCACTCGCAATGTTTCCGATCATTGAGCATTCTATTCATTTAGTCTGTACATTTAGATGAATCCTTCTATATCTCTACATTCCTTTTTGTTTATCTTCTCTCTCGCTCTCTCTCTCTCCCGCTCTGTGACGTATACTTTCCCGTGTCCTGTAGTGAACTGTCGAACCACTCGACCGAACTCCTGTTCGAGGTGTACGATTCCGTAGCAGTAGGTAATGATAAACCGTGTCCGGCGTCCGCAGCGGACGAGAATCGCGCAAAGGGACCCGATGAGGCGGACCCTCTGCCGGTGTCCTCTTCTGCGACGGAAACTAATAGTGACAGTGTTGCGGTGACTCCAACGGTGGCGCCGGTTACGACAATCTCCGGCGTGGCCGCCAGTAACCGGGTGCCACCGAACGAAGCGGATAGCGGCAGCGATGGTGGTTTAGCCACCGTTGCCGAGTGTCCGGAATTGGTGGACACCGCATCACAGGACGCAACGGACCGATCCGGCAACGTGCCGGATGCTGGTGTAACGATTGCCGCCATCCGTAGTAATGGTCCTGCATGCTCCGATACTAACAAACCCAAAAAATCCCGTACTGCATGTGAGTGTTGCGTTTGCTACGAAAACCCCTCCCAGAAACAGGTATCACAGGGAACCGTTAGCTAACGTAGGCCCAGTATTATGTTCTAGCTTCTGACGAAGGTTGAGTTGTAAAAGAGGTTGTTAACGTTCAGTAGCTGCCAGCTGTTGGCTGAGCTGTGTAAAAATTCCATTTGCATACAGTCTAGTTTTAAAAAGCTGTAAACGGTCAAAAGTACTACATAGTACGTACACGCCTGTAAGTTAATCGATTTTTGACGACTTTGAATCACCCGACTCACGCCTAACTTTTATGTGAACGTGAATGTAAAAATGGTTCCGTATGGAGTGTTGTTGTTGTTAGAGTGTTCATTAATTACATTGCTTATTCAAAGAGATACCTTGACTCGAGCTTGCCAAAAATTAACAATTCTATCGTGAATTCCTTCTACCAGACGTGAATGTAATATCTGTATGTTTACACTTTCAAATATCGCCCCAAAGCTGGCGGACAGAAGTTCCTCGGTCTAGGCTTGGTGGGTATCGACGAGCTAGCGAACGGTCCGGCCACGACGCAAATTCTCGAACTGCAGCCCCGTCCCTACGAAACGGAAACCATTACCGGTTCGCTCACGGTTGAGGTATGTCTTTGAGCGTTTTGGGCCAGTTCGAATTCGCACATTCTAACTTGATGTCTTAAACATTTTGCCATTTAGTTTGTATTCATCGATGCACCTCCAGTACCGGCTGCCCGACGGCAATTCACGCAGCAGTCCATCCACGCGAACGGAACGTCCAACTTTGCCCGCGGTAAGTACATCTTTCGGTTTTCAATTCCAACTCCAACCGTCGCCATCACAAGACACATTCCTCTCAAACACAAAAAGTATCAACTTCAGTGCATCACAGTAACATTTTTGATCTACTTGCTCATTCACGAATTCGTTCAGTGTCGCGTTCGTTCGATGCTCGAACCGAATGTTCGTTGTTCGATTGTCACTTTAAACAGTTTTCTTGCACCTCCCTTTTGGTTTTGTTCCCCATTTCAACAGTTGGTTTAGTTCCGTTCTGTCAGTTTTTGGCTTAGTTATTTTGGTTCATAGTTTACTTCTCTGTTTTAGTTCCCCTGTTTTGATTTAGTTTTTATCGTATTTTGCCGTCCTTGTGGTATGGTTTGGTTTTGGTTTTATTCTTTTGCACACCCCTTTGCCTTTAAAAGTTATACACTTTGTTGTACTTTAAAGCAATAAAAAGGCGGTTAGTTATATGTTTACAAGGTGCACGTAAGGTTTTAAACTGCGTTTTGATGTTCCATTGGCTCTTTGTTCGTGCATCATTTTCTCAATTGGACCGTTCGTATATCGTTATCGTTATTGTAATATAGATTGTCACTGTCACTCACACTCACCAATTGAACTAACGAAACGTGAACAGAGGGAAAGATTTCTAACAAACGAAGTATATTTTCTCACATAATTCCCCTTTCTGTCTATTATCTTTTTCTTTTCTTCTTTTTCTCTGTCTATTGTTTCAGAATACTAAAATTTATATACGCAAAAGAAAAGAAACCTCAAATGCCAAAGACTAAATCGAATAAATCTTAGCAACGCGCGAAAAACACACGCAACCGAAAAATCACTTAAGCGACACGAACAAGCTACTTTCAAGATCGTTAACCACGGCCTCCTCTATGCCTCTTCTCGGTTATTTCGCAAAATTCTTTCGCATCACTTAATTTGGACAGAAAACCAAAATTCTTTGTTCTGTTCTTCACTTTTTGTTGGCCAAATCAGGTTGGAAATTGTGTACGCTAGGATTGGTTTTCTAAGATTGAACATTTCAAAAATAAAATGAAATTGGAAAACTATATCCTTCTGACTGTGCGTAACTTTAAGACTGTATGGATTAAACTATTCTTTTCGAAGGTACTGCGCAACCGGTTCCCTTAGCGACACGCGCATCCACGTCACGTTTGGCCTTTTTCCAGCTTAGCAGCCCAGCTTAGCAGAACCCTCTAGACACACTGCACAGAGTAGTAAGCGAATTTAACTGTCACGCCCCGCTCAAGTTTACACAATCTTCGAAATCTGCCAACCGGTTAATGAGTAAAACATAGAACATCTAAAAGTTAAGAATGTAACTACCACCTTACAGCAAAGCGCAAATTAGTAGTAAAATACAGAACTATTACACAAAATGAGAGAGAAAGAGAGATCTATGTGAGTAAAGATATTTTAGCCTGCCGCTTTCAATTGCTTCCAACTAACCTCACTAATCGGAGATTGAGATTTGTGCGGTTTTCGTTAAAGAATTATGCTTCGTTGCAAAGTCACATCGTAGTAGCCACCGAACTAATCCCAGAGCCTTACAATTTGCTGCCACACTTCTTTGCTGAGGAAATCGAAAAGAAGCTCGTTTCGAAAAATTGGCTCAATCGCATGCGCTTTTTGACACCAAAACACGAACGCCAAAAAAACCAATAATCTTTTGTTTTTTATCCCGAAAGAGCTAAAGGATGGAACGCTTTTCCACCAATCTTAGAAACCCCCTTTTTACGAGTCGTTTCAAACCGACAAACACCCGTTGTGATGGTTCCATGAAGATTGACTTTCAAAGTGTGTTTTCCCGAAAAATTTATTCTCTATATGACCGCGAGAAAAGCGTTTGATGACTTACCCGGTTTGTTTGCGTCTAATTTTTACAGATAAGCTCAACAGCAGCACTCCACTAGCTCGAACCGGCGGCCAACCAGCGATCAACGGAGGTTCCATTTCACCCGCCGCCCTATCATCACCCTCGAAACACCTGCCCAGTAAGACCCAAGCATTGGCCGATCGCAACCAGCAGTTCAAGGCGGCGGAAGCCAATCGACTGGTGAGAATCAATAATATGTTTCAGCTTTGCCTTTATTTCATGTTTTACGCTTCTATTTTGCAGAACAATTCCTTCTTCAAGCCAGGGGCAGCGCACACGCACCTGGGCATCGTGAACGGTGCCAAATCGGAGTCGACACCCGCCTCGCCGGCTCTCTCGTCCTCGACGTCCCACTCGATGGCCGGTAGCCTCAGCAGCAGCGCTCCGGTCAGCCTAGAGACGGCAACCACCGTCCCGAAGAAGCCACGCAACATCTTCGGTACGCTGCGGAACAAGTTGACACCATCGAAGAAATCGAAATCACTGGACGTCCCACAGTACAGCCCGACCGGGACGGGAGTAGGTAATGTGCACAGCGCTTCGTCAACGCTCAGCCGTGGCTCGTCGTTCGATCACAGTGCGTCCAGTAACGGGGGTTCGCCCGAAGCCCCCCCCAGATCTGCCTCTAATCGAAGCCCGCTCGCTCTGTCTCCCTTTCAGGATCAAACATCTTCCGCAATCTCTCGCGCAAATCGTCCATCTCGGAATCGTCCGCCATTTCTGGCATGTCGACGGGCAGTGGCCGCACGTACGTGCACGAGGAGTCGACGTTGCTGCTTGAGACGCTCGAAAACGGCATGATGCGACACTACCTGGTACCGCTCGAGGTGGCCACACGGCAGAAGACCTGGAAGCGGAAGGGCACCAAGTTGCACATCTACAACGACCACACGTTCATCGCGAAACACATCCCGGGGTACGGCTGCGCCATTCACTGGACGGCTCACAGTTGCTCTCAACCGCTCGTTTTACCACCCATTTCAGGGGCCTCCTGTGCTTTGTCTGCAACCGCAACATACCGCGGCGCCCGGGAAAACAGGGGTACGAGTGTCGGGACTGTGCGATCCAGTGCCACAAACCGTGCCACGTTCGCGCTCCACAAGCCTGTCCGAATCCGAAAATTTTATCCATGCAACTGTAAGTATTTCGGCGCCCGGCGCCGGTTGTCGCCCCCCTTCTTGGCGACTTCTTGTCTGGCGGTTTCTTCCTTTGCTGAGAGGAGCCTTTTTAATTTCGTTCCCTCCCATTTTGTTTTTGGTTACCAAACCGTTCACCTACACCCAAGAGCTGCCCTGCCTGTGCTTAGGGATTAGTTTGCCCACGCGGACCCACCGTTTAAGCCACCGCTCTATGAGAGTGCCCTCAACCACCCGCCCAGCGACGGGTGTTCGAGAACTAGCCTTTCGTCGAGAATGAAAAGTCACACGGCTCCACAGGCGGCTTTCTTCGCACTCCCTCTCTATAAACCCTTCTTCTCTGCGCTGTCGGAAACAGCACGCAGTGACACTGTTGTCCCCCTGCTAAAACACAACCACGCTTCACCCGTCGGTCCATCGCGTCGTCCACCACGCGGACAGCTCGACGAAGCCGTGTGTGTCGTAAGTGAAGCGCGTGCGATCGTGTTCGGTGTGCCTTTTCCCCTGATCTTTAGATAGTTTTCGGTACTAACCGCGACTGCGTTGCATTCGCTTTGCACCTGTGTTAACCTCCCCAATTTCCTCATGATGCTTTTGAAATTAGTCTAAACTTTTCCCGTTACCAATTCATTATGCATTTGCTTTTTGCTTCTCCGCGATTTTGTGTTCATTGATTGCTCTTTTCAAGTGTGTGCTTTAGGTGCTAAGCTTCAAATGCTAACATCCTGCTCCGTGCCTATTTTCGCTCATTACAAGGCTCCCCATAAAACTACGGCAGAAACTGACTTCTTTCCTTCACGTTTAGATTACCCTGGCCATGGACATAGAGATAGGGCCCGGGGCCGGAATGATGAGACGACGGTGGTGTGACGATCGGTGACATCGAAGCGAAGCATCTCTGCCAAAGCAGCATTTACGGATGGAACACCAACTCGCGCTACGCTGCGCTACATTACTGTGACACCGCAACACCAGTCTTCAAACAGCACTACCGACGCGCACGGAACCGGAAACTAGAAGATAAGACGTTCTCTTGCAAACAAAGATTTCATTTACAAAAAAAAAATGGAAAACAAAAGCAATCAAATACGGTATCTGCTGCTACCTAGCCATCGAGTGTGGCTGAAAATGTTTCGTTGTGAAAATGTAAAAAAAAGTGCAAAAACATAACTGAAAAAGATTGTAAATTCGCTTAAGCAAACTGAAACCAAATTTCTCGAAACATAACTCTAACGAAACAAACTCTCTGTACGATCGTTCGAACCTACGACTCGACATTTTCTGTCCGCTTTTCTATCATCTGCTATGCTCTGTTCTAATCTTTACGCACAGCAAACATGGGTTACCGAAAAATGTGAAAATGCAGCGCACTTTTTCTCTGTCTCACGCCTTTCCCTATTGTTTCGGCATTATATACCTTGTTGTGAGTCTCCGGGAGACGAGTCATTGGTTTATTGACACCCCCCAAACAAATACACACATATTTATTGTAATATCACTTGTTTATCAATCCGCACACACAAGTACAAATGCGGCACTCTCATACAAATACCCCCCATTGGAAAGTGTGGCATGCTGTAAGGATTCGGCGTATCCTTCGGACGTCGCTCGATGTTATACCTACAGTGCCTCTGGATCGCGATCGCGCGCACCGAGCTGAGCGATCGGATAGTCATTATTTTAGTAAGCGAACGCATGGCCCGTAATGCACAATGATAGCACAACGCACAGACAGTGGGCGCACCATGTGGGCGGCGATAAGATAAATGTGACCAAAACGAAACACCATATTACAATCAACTTACAACCAAACTTCGAACGGAACGGTTTCACCTGGACAATGGATAATGGGTTAACTAACTAATCGTAGTGGTTATTATTTAAATCCCGAACTGTGGCTGCACAGTGAGTTCGTACTAGATGTAATCCCGTAGTGGGGGTTCCGTTGCTGGTTCTGTTTTAAACCTCTTTGACCGTTTTCGGGAAACGCTTGGAGTTTAGTTCTCTGTTGGAATATATGTTTACTCTTATTATCGCCACGTTAATTTTTGTTACCATGATGGATTAATATAAATTTTGTAAATCCTGTTGAATTCAATAAAAAAAACCACATTGAACTGACGGGAGGAGATTGAATGTTTAGTTCATCATCGGTTATATCACCCCGAATACATGAAAATACGAGTAACAAGCTGGCAAGCCGTTCTTCCGTTTGTGTATTGTTGTATGGTATTTTCCACTTCTTTCAAATAAATCGCGGACTAAAACAAATCATTCTTCATAGGTCTACTATTTATTGAATGACATAGTCCTAGCAATAGTTCATCTAAAACATTGTTACACACTAATACCTGCACTGTGCCGGCCGCCACCACCGGACCGGCTGATCTACCGGCATACGGACGTCTCTGACGGATGCCTTGGGTGCACCGTGGGTATTTGGTCAACACAAACAAACACGCACACCAACAGGCGGACACACAATTCAGCAACACGCGATCGTGCGATCACGAAGATCGTGATCCAGCGATTCAGTAAGCACGATGCGCCTTCTCCGCACTCATCACAGTACTCTACGTTACTATCGATATTACTTACTGCACTGATTGGTTGTTTTCCTCGTACTGCACTCAGTGCTAAAGAAAGGGAATATCCTTCTTCTCCATCATCCGCACGGCAATAATAGAGAGTGCATATTGTCACATTTTACTTTCGTTCAATTCCTTTGGCATTTAGTACTGCTCGTCGCGATAGGCATGGAAAAAGCGCACCACAATCTCGGGCAGATTCGGTGCCCGACAGATGTGCTTGTGACCGTAGTGGCTGGACTTTTCGAAACGATGAAACTCGATCGGTCCCCAGGATTTGCCGCGCGTATCGAGCGCTTTCCGATAGAGCTGCGGGTGGAGTGTGAAAGAAGATTAGCAAAGGGAAAGGGGATTCTGAACCACGCGCACCACCACTAACCTTATAGCCTAAGGCGAATGGCACTACTAGATCGTCCTCGGCGTGCAGGATCAACACCGGCTGCCGGAACTCCGCGATGTGCTGGTCGGACTCGAAGCGCAGCATATTGTTGTACATCGGGACCGAGACGGTGTAATCAAACCACGGCAGGTGACGATACAACTACAAAAGCGAAGCAAAAGTGAACGGTAAAATTTTCGTTGGCTCTTTGGTGATGGTGCTGAGAGCCTAACCTTCGAGAACGGATGGGCACAGATCTCCTCCCGGATGTTGTTGAACGGGCTCTCCAGAACCACCGCCCGCGGTCCTGGGAGGCTCATCTCGGTTAGCAGTGACAGCAGGTGGGTCGAAACACCCGTGCCCAGCGAGTGGCCCCACAGATAGACCGGATTCTTCGTGATGCTCGTGATGTACTGATAGACGGCCAGCGCATCGTACACGACGCCCCGTTCCGTCGGTGACAGGTTGGCCGAATCTGCGTAGCCCCGATAGTCCATCGCCACGACGTGATAGTTGTAGGCACGCAACATTTTGTACAGCTCGACACGGTGCGTGGCCCCACGGGAAGCCGTGTTACCGTGAAGGTACAGCACCACATCGTTCGTCGTCGCCCGTAGGCTCTCCTCGAACAGGGCCTTCTGGTGGCGCTCGTCGTGCGGATCGAACCCTTCCGAGCGTAGGACGCGCTCGATCGGACGATACCGATCGTCGTCAGTTGTGGCCGGTGTCGCCAAAGGGATGCTTCCACCCTGTTGGATGCTGTTGCTGCTGCTGCTGTTGTCATCTTGCGCAATTACCACCGTTCCATTGACGATGGTGTCCTGTGGTTAGGAGTAGAAGTAAAATGCATTAGGTACGTGACAAACAGAGTTAGGTCTCAGTAGCATAAGATTGATTAGCATTAAGATTAAGGTGATCTCATATGGATGATCGCGGATGTTGGGCTGTTAAACGCGCTCCATATGACAGACAAGCGGCCAAACAATTAAAACAAGCTGATTCTAACGCTGATGGGTGAGCTCTGCATCGCTTTTCCCCTTGACCACTTGCGCATAAATATCTCATGTTCTTAAGGTGCACCCCTGAGAAAAGGAAAAGCGGTGGGAACGTGCCGCCTTACGTGACAAGCTGCCTTTAAAATATTTACCACAAATCTCCATCATTATCCCCGGCCCATTATCGTAAACTAACACGCAAGGGTCTGCCAAGGGCCCTATAAAACATGCACGACGGGAAGAATTCAAAGTGGATCTCAAAAGGTGCACACGACCGCCGTGCATCGTGAATCACAGCTTGGGGTCAATCGATGGAAAACAAAAAAACCTGTAGCCGTCGCATTGCATAATGGATTGGGGAGATAATTCAACGAAGAGCAACGCGGCCCCGACGGGTGATGTATTATAAAAATAGCGTGACGTGGTCGTATGACCGCCACCGATCGACCACCACCATCGGCTTGCGGAAGGCTGCGCCGAATGCCGGACCGCGTGTACGTCACTCACCGCAGAGCGCATCGTCGTCTTAGAGGAAAAATCGCGCGCGAGCCAGACCACCGTCCATGGCTAAAAATAGCTAATCCGCGCCTGTGTGAAAGGCCACAGAGACGATATAGGATCAAACAGCACACACACTGTTCTTGCCGCCTCTCGAAAGAGATTCACTGCACCATTTCAAGTAGCAAGATCAGCTCGAGCAGCACCGAACGCCATACCTCGTCAACGTGAAGCTCCTTGGCGTAGCGACGAACCAGATCGTTCGGCAGCACGTGCCAGACCGCGATATCGACATCGATATCTTCCTCCTGGTCACGGTAGTTGATGTAAAAGTTCCTGGTCGCGTACAATCCACTCTTTTCGGGCCGCTTCAGATCCAGGTTCGGTGGGTACGTTACTGAAACGGTAAGCGAAGAATTAATAAACGATGCCACAGGCGCGGGTCTCGGCCCCGGCACGAGAGATCGGTGTTTCACTCACTGAAAGTAAGGAACAGTATGCTTTTTTGCATCGCGTACGAAAACTTGAAGATGATCGGCATCACGACGAACACGACCACGAATACTAGCAGCGCGATCTTGCATGTGAGCAGCCCGATCCTGGAACGGTTCCGAGAGAGATGAATAAATTAGTATGAACTAAGAAAATGCCCTGCCGACGAGACACTGAGGTGTCCGCGCATGGTAATCCAATATTCTTTCCGATGCACTCTCCAACGGGGACTTTCACATAGGAAGACACTGTAGGGAACACGGAGGAATCAAAATGCTTTACTTATAGTAGCATGACATTGCCGGCCGGTGAGCAGCCAACCGTAGGTGGAACGAACTACGGAACGCACGAGCCGTCGCGTGCGATTCGATAATGCACCGTAAGCAGAAGACGATGATGATCCTCCGTTGCGGGTTGCGCCTTGCCGAGTGGTGCCGTACGCGCGTTACACTATCCGCGTGGTGACCGCGCGCGCACTTGACCCTGAGTTACGCCAAATGCAACGTGCGGCAAGAAATAAACATACAAAATGATGGCAAACGGGGCACACGTTGTTCGTTGAAGCACTCTTCCGACCTACTTAAAGGCGGGATCTCGAGGCGTGGAACTGGTTGATGAAACTCGATTAACAACGTTGCACACGATGTCCAGGCTACAACGTGAGTGGTTTCGGAAGCCGGGCGATGAGGTTGATGAGTGAACAATTCGAAGCAAAAGTGGGCCGTTGCGACCCGAAAAACTTACTATGGGGAATATGTACGTGCATGCAGAATTATGCTGAGCTGCGCCATTTCTTTGCTGGGTTCACAGTTTGGAATCCGAAATGGGCGCAGCAAAGCGTGAACTTGGCCCACCAACAGACGAGTCGGTGAGAGAGCTCCTATTACACTATTTACACTCCGCCATATCCTGAGCTGCCAACCGTGGCGCAGTTATTGTGCGTGAAGCGAACAAAGTCGCAGTTTTAAACTGACCATTATCCACATGATGATGATGATGATGACATACAGATGATAGTGGCGGCCGAGAGAAAGTCGGTCAAAAAATTCGGCAAATTACAGCCAGTGTTAGGGAGGGAAAAGCGCCAGCCATTAATCCACTGCCAAACAGACACCATGCGCACGGAACGGCAAATATGGCAGAAAACAACGTTAATTTATAACACGTGTGGTGGGTTAGTTTTGAGATTAGATTTCAGTGCAGTTCGTATTCAGCCCACAGAGCTTCGTAACTTGCTTGGCGCAACGCAAAACTTCAAACGAAGCGTCCAGACCAGGAATTCCCCCATCTAATCTAATGAACAAATCTAATGCACGGTTCGTGTGCATTGTACTGTTTACACAGCCATACAAATAAAGGCTGTGTGTATCTTGATGATGGCCGAATGTATGTAAACTACCCGCTAAGTGTTCCGGTGGCTGTAACATAAATTTTCACAGCACCGTCCCTAGTTGATCTCAACCGTTTAAGGTTCGTAAAGTTACAATTCGATCCCTTCACGCCGCACAGTATTTTAAAATAAATCAACAACCGCTGGTGCTTAAGTCAATCGGAAACACGTGCACCGCCACACCGATAGGGATTTCGCGTGGTGGTTTATATTTGTTTACTAAAGTTGCAATGAAATGGCAATATAAGATTAGTGAAATAGCTATGTAAAGGATGAGTGTCGTGTGATACTCTAGATTTGCTGAGAGCCGCGTGATGTCAGTAAGTGTATATAAAAACACGAGACCATAGCGGGTGCGTTCTCTTCTCCACGAGTCGCTCTGATACCGAGCTCATAAAATGAGTTAACCAATATTACATGACGATCCAGCATTTTCGACAATAGCAAGATAGCAATTTCGTGCGAGATAGCGATTTCGACAAACGCGTGATCCGCGGTAAGCGTGCCTCAACAAGGATCATCAAGCACCACTCGTCATCGCATCGACCACGTGCCCGAGAAACACATACGCCTGATTGCCAACGGAGGATCTCTGCGGAGCTTTTGCAGAAGGATCGCGCTAAGCAGTTATCGAGCTAACTATTCTCAGACATGCACCAATTCATCATGTCGATCTTGGCGTTTCTACGGTTGGTAAATAGTAAATCAAACGAGGCGAACAGTGCTCTTTAGCACCCTATAGCGTACTGTAGCAGGGCAGAGACCTTAACGTTTAACAGCAACAATCAGTTAGATTGTGATGTTTAGATCCATTGGTTTGTTGATTTTGCCCAGATTTCCCTCTAGTATAAGGTAAATTGTTTCTTAGTTCTTTCTTAGTTCTTAGATCACCGTCGTTTGACCATACGCCGTGCCGTTATATTGTTATATTTTTTAAAATTGCAGTTTCTCCATCAACTACGATCGGATTTTTTGAGTGGTCCTGAGCGGACAAACAGGACAAATAGGATTGAATTTTTATAATAGTTAAAAATTACGTTCACTGAAATAAAGCTTAGATCACGGGACTTTCTTTTCGCACTGTATGGACATGCTTGGTTAGAAGCCTTCATGAATCTCATCTGCGCACTGGTTTTGTTTACAAAATCATCCTGCTAACGACGGCTTGCGATAAGCTGGGAAGGTTCGCCGGCATTCGCAGTTACGTAAGTTGCGTCAAGATCAGTCGATGACGAAAGGAAGTGTACTTTGCACATTCACATCACGAAACAACATTTCATCGTCACGGTTATTAAAAACAAACCGTTATTCTAATTCCAAACAAGGTAGCAAGTTAGTGGGTAATTTATATCGTTTTTCGGCGGTCGATTGATAGATGTTCTATGCTTCGAAATAGATTAGTTTTGTGAAGCTTGTCAGGGTAAGAGTGCACAGATCTCGAACATTCCATTTAACGCACTGCAAACAGCGATGCACTCAGCTTGTTGACGATCGAGAGACGATCGTAGAGCAAAACAGGAACTTCAACAAAGAACGGGAAGCGTCAAGGCAAGGCAAGCTTTGTGAAGCCGTCGGCAGAGAGTGTGAATTGGCATCACGACGTTAGAAATAGAGGCAATAGAGCAAAACAAATCTCATCTCCCGTACACGTCCTTGACACTGCAGTTAATTTAATTCAATTTACACTCCTCGCGTACCGCGAGCCAAGTAGAACGATCTGGGACTGGCGATCGCCTCGAACTCCAGAAAGGTCGCTCTTTGAGAGCGAGCAAGGACAAAGGGAAAAACACTTAAAAACACACAAATACACACACTGAAGGGATAGGAAAAAGGCGTGCATGGAGAGCGCAGTGGCGGGGAAATTTCACATCCAGTTTCATCATGGCTGTACTTACAGATCGGTCAACCAGAGCACCACGGCCATCCCGGGCAGGACCGTGGTCTTGAAGAGATCGGTAATGAGCCGGTCGAGATCGAATCGTACCATGTTTGCTTTGGTTTTTGTGTCTTTGGAGATTTGGAGCTTGCAACACACCCGACAGGCGATGAGAAAGAGAGACAGGGAGAGAGCGAGCGCAAGAGCAGTAGAGAGTCTACAGTAGGCTACGAGGATCCCTTTGTCTTGGCAAGGATCGCAGCCCCCCGAACGACTTGCCCTTGCGAAAGGGAAATTAAGGATTCACACGGTACGGTGGGCGATATGGGAACAAAACCACTCGCACACACAACTACACACGCAAAACACACAAGCGCACAACCCTTTAACGGAACCAAAAAGTGCGTAGCGTAAGCAATTTAGCGGCCGACACGCAGCACGCAGCGCTTCTCGGTTGTGAGGAGAGATAAGCGCCACGGGAGCAGCACGCTGGCTTCGCCGTCCGAAGGAAGCTACGATGGACACGTTTTCGCCAGGCTTACTAGCAGCAAAATAAGCTCTTCAATACACGCGGCCACACGCGCCACTCCTGCAGAGGTCCTCGTCTCGGATGGGTTTCCTTCTTTCGTGTCCAACACAAAGCACTGATTCACGGTACCGCCAG
The DNA here is from genome assembly GCF_943735745.2 of Anopheles bellator. Classification (NCBI taxonomy): domain Eukaryota; kingdom Metazoa; phylum Arthropoda; class Insecta; order Diptera; family Culicidae; genus Anopheles; species Anopheles bellator. Next base: position 21,694,509 of record NC_071285.1, on the reverse strand, counting down.
ATCGCCAGCAACGTCCGCTATTCTCGGAGTGCACTCGCCGCGGGCCAACAATAAAATCCGTATGATTCACCAGCGCGAACCGCGAGCATCTGTCACTCCGGGCGAAAACTTGTTGCAACCGCGGACCGCGCTGAACACGCACACAAACGCGCACTCGCGAGCCCAGCTATCGCGGGTAATGCGTTGTCATGGAGATGTCGATAGCTGGCGGTGAAACTAAAAAGGCGACTCCGATTGTTCCCGGAAGCAGTGACAAACCAATCGCAAATTCTTTCTTATCTCTTGTCGTAATCACCTTTTGAGAACGCGCCGCCGGTAGGACCAGTACATGCCTGCGCGAGGTAGGGCTGCTGGGACCGAACTGATGACACCGCGAACCGCGATGATAATGTTGGAACCGGCACCACTAACCACCACCACACCACCCAACAACAACGGCGAGGGCAATTAAAAAGCAGGTATCCCCCACGCACTCGTGCGAATCAAAACAAGCTCGCGCCGGCGCCAATGATTGCGTTCCACGTCGATCGTGCTGCGCCAGTGATTGATTGGTGCTTGGCGGAGTCTGCAAGCCCCAAGTGTTGCGGATGAAAACGTTCTCGTTGCGTTCAAAAACCAAACTCAACTGGCAGCTCTCGGCCAGGACAGAGGACACGCCGTCCGTGTAGCGGCGGCGCAGCGGCAAACTGCGGCGTATATAATAAGGAACAAAAATACCGAACACGATGTTTTACGACTAAAAAAATCCGAAAAAAGAGAGTTAAAAACGTTGCCTTCGCCTGCGTTTCGGCGTGTTGGCCGAACACATTGCAAGGCAAATAAAAGCGCCAAAAGTAAAAATTTTCGGTCCACCGACCGACCGACGAATCGCGTTGCGTGAAAGCTGCTGCTGCCAAAGATCAACCGACCGAAAACGCAATACACAAAATACCAGCGAATGCACGCCGGCGACCGTCCGTATCTCGGGTGGGGACTGAACAAGCAAAGAGCGGCGGAAATGATCAAATACCAAACGAACCCGTAGTGTATACTCGTATTTCGGGGCTTCGATGTTTATACGGATCGCGTTTGCGCTTTTGCGCCGTCCTCTGGCCGAGCGAAAGGTTCAAAGATCGGCCCCCTCATATGGGTCAGGATTGACGTCGGCGGAAAAGTGGCCTTTCGCGTAGCTTGTACGTTGGCCAACTTCGACGGTACTGTCTCCGTGAAAATGTGGGACAGTTTTCAACCAACTTTGGCACTTGTTGTGGCGACGAATGTTTCCGGAAATAATCAGGAAAAGGGAAGCCGGGGTTGCTGTGGTGTTGGGGTGTGATGGTCACCGGGCGCGGCGAAGCTGGCGGTGATGTAACAAAGACTCGCCGTCGTCGCAAGCTGCAATTAAAATAGGAAACTCAGCCAGCTGACATCGGCTCCGGAATGATACACATGGCATGGCAAACATAATTACCCTTTTCGCTTTCGGGGCGGCGGCACTGGTTTCGGGCCGGTGTTCGGTGCAAATAAAAAGAAGCGACAGGCGACTGCATAACACACTCGCGACCGTCGTCACATCCTTGGCACTCGTTTGCGCAGGTGTTCGGCGTGGTCCTCCGCTCTCTCTGTCACACTGAAACGGGGCAGAGGTAATTACACGCAATTACGGTTGTAATTACATTGAATATACAATGAATAAGATTGCCACTGGCTTATCAGTTGTACAAAATTAGTACCGCTGTTCTGGTGTTTAGTGCCAGTTACACAAATATGTTTAGTAATGTTTCTATCACACCTGATTGATTTATGACGGTCACAAGAACCATTCGACGAACATGATGATTTACGGTTTCCGACGTGATGCCGGTTGAAGGAACGAATGGAACAGCGCGACAAATGTTTGAACCTATTTACACAGCTACTAACACTCGATGATGCCTTCCGCGGGATTCCCGGTTTCACCTCTTTAACGTAATTAACTGGCGAAGTTTTATTCGTGCCAAGCGCCGTGCCGACGAAAACTGAACAGCGGTGCGCGCTAAACATAAACAAACATCGGAACCAACTTGGCTGTCAAAATCAGCTGACAGTAGAAAAGCTCCGCTCGCTGCGATTCGCTCTACAAAAAGCTCTTGGATAGTGCGAATTTCACTAAATTGGAAGAATTTAAGGACTTTAAATCAAGGCAATCCAGTTTCAGCCGTACTTGATTTATTCCTAATATTTCACATAACCACCACACGACGCTACGCTACCGTCCTGGCTTCACAGATTCTTCCCGTCGAGCTGGTACGCTGACACGGAAGCGTTTCACTGCCTCGCCGGATAGGTTTGTCGCTGGTTCGCCATCACGCAAATTTACTTTTCCGACTCCCATTTGACCTTCTCATCGCGCTCCCGAACCACTTCCTCTAGGTAGGGTTCCAGGTACTTGGTGTCCTCTTCGTACTTGGTCCACTGCTCCTTCGGAAGGATGGTTTTTGTCATCGACAGGTGGAGTGCGCGCGTGATACGGTAGTTACGCTCATCCTTCACCTTCTCCGGCAGACGGCGGATTGCTTCCTTCACATCATCGTTCTCATAGAGACAATCGTCTCGGTGCAGACCTACGAATAACGGTGTTACAACCAATAATGTTTCCATCGACCACTCGCAAGGGCGACCTTACCGTACTGGTTGAATCCAGCCATGTTGTAGGCCCATTTTCCGAGGGCAGCTGGGTGGTAAAAGAGAAAAATGGGCACAGATTAGAATGTAAACAAAGGTTGTTTGCTCCCTTCCGGCCGCTGGATGGGCACAATTTTCACAACATTATGTAATTTGCTCAAGCCGTGTCATCGCCACACTGAGCGCATCGGCTACGAGGAAACGAAATAAACTACTTTAGTTGCGCAAACTGTGCTCTGGTTACACTCACAGAAAGCTGCCGGTCCTTTGCGGGCGACGTACGACATTTTCAACGCCGAAAATGTTTTGTAAAACCTTGTTCTTGCGACTTGTTCTTACGAAGTCCAGCAAAACGCGAGCCAAAGTGATCTCGAAGGACAACTGTCATCCGCAAAGAACGCAAAAGTCAAACTCTGAAGCCGTCACAGCCGCGTTTATGCTGTACGGGTGACTTCTATGATCCAACCATTTTTCGTATTCTTTCAGACGTTTGCTTTAAACTTTTGAACCTATATAAGATTATAGCCGCTGCATTAAACGTTCTTTAAATATGAAAAAATGTGTTGAAAATTTGCTCTTGTTTCTTGAATGGTTTGAACACTATATTTGCAAATATTAAAATATCTCATAACAAATCTTTAAACTTTGAAAGAGTTGCATTTTTTTTTGTAGTTCATAAACGGAAAAAGAAAACTGTTCCATCGTTCGATCTTAAGCAATTATTTGTTTCATTTGCAGTTTATTAGCTATGCTTCATTAATTAACTGTTTACGAACTAACAAAGTTAACCATTTGGCTGGTATTTTTCGGATAACACAAAAGCATCGTAGCTGATTCGATTCATAGCGCGTTTTAGTTTTGTTATTGTCTTAATTTCTTGTTCAATTACTAGTTATCTTAGCCGGTAACTAACGATAAGCAAAATATACGAACTGGTCAATATTTTCATTAACAGCCTAAGTTGAGCCTTTTGCTCTATGCTGCGCCGTCTTCGCCAGTCGGTGGCGGCTAAGTAAAACGAAACAATAGTAAAACCAATCAGCAAAAGAAAAGTGAATAAATTGAAGTTCCAAACTAAAGCCTAGCGTCAGAAGGTTCTACACGGGAGTCCTTTTGGCGGGTCTGGACCACCGGTCGAACCAGGACTCGCGACCGGGCAGCATGCGTAACGAAATGATATGATCGTATTCTTCGATGTATCCTTCTCGTTCGGTGTCGGTGCTGCGCGTTCCTTTTGAAGGCGATGAAACGAGGCCCGAAACACGCAGCAACCGGTCACCGACCGATACAGAATAAAAACTAAGTAACTAAACACTTACACGGGTGCAGTGATCGTCAAGGTAAGAAAGTGTGACTAAAAACTAGATGAGCCTACCGTTGCCTTCAGCCTACGATAAAGCTTGGCCGTCCGTCGTAAAAACAGTGCCTATTGAATACATTTTGATTAATTTGTTGTCGTGTTGTGCGCACTGGCAACCCCATTATCACTTTATGACACCTAACGATCATGATCTACTGTTGCAATCATAATGCACTCGATCTCTATCCTTCTCTCTCTCTCTCTCACATACACGAACAAAAGACCGGCATCGAAAAGTCCAAGGTTTTATGAGTCAGTTACATTTTGGTTTTCAAAACCCACATCGATTGGCGGTTGTGACCGTACTTTGTGTGCTAATTTTGTTTTTTCCCTCATTTCCGCTGACTATTCATAAGTGTCTAAGCGTGCTTTTTTTAAGAAGGCACTGGGCGTTTGTGAGTAAGTGGTCACCTTCGACGGTCGATGAAATTTCCTTTTTTGTGTGGGTCGCATCACTAAACTACTTTCTTGCGCCAACCGGCAAACAAACAGCTGATTAGCGGTGCGATGTTGTTGTGGACGTGCAGTGCAAGGTCGACCCCGCGACCGGGCCCCTATTCGTATGTATTTGCCGCAACTGTAGAGGTTTGGGAGCTTGCAGCTGGATGGGTGAGGTGGTAGCCATTGTTTTGTTGTTTACTGTCGCTTTCGCTTGAGTCAAGAAGGTATCAATAAATGAATTTAATTTCAATCCATTGCACTGGTTCAAAAGTTCTCTGCCCCATGGTAGTGGTAGTGATTATAAGGCATTCGATGGCCGGGGTTTAGTTTACGGGGGGGTGCGCCATTGTCGGATAGTCCAATTGGTCAGCGGAATTGTTGCTACAGGGACAAGCCCTCCACGACCTCGCGGGCCCCGGTCAGACAAACGCTGGATGGGAAGTAGGGTCATTCCACAAACACATTCAGAAACAATTCTTCGTCGAAACAGAAGGCCCAGCTGAAGTGGCCGTTCGGTGGTGATCGCTATCGGTTGTTGTTGCTATGATCGTCGCCTTCCGGTGTGTGGCATGATGAAGCGGCCGAAACCGTTGCCGGAAGAACCAAACTTCATAAGCCCATAGCGTGGCGCATGCTCTCAGTGTTGGCACCCTTTAGGGCATCCACGATGCCATTGAAACAATCCTCGTCGTACGGTTGGCCAACCATATCCGAGACAACCGGAATTGGTTCGTGGTTCGGAAGAACGAGACTAATTTCCTTAATCAGTGCCTATTTGAGACGAGGAGAGAAAAACCAAATATTCGATCAATCAATACTCGATCAATAAAGGGCGCGAATGAACGTACCTTTTCCACGTCTACCTTCACCTTCATCTCGGGGTGCTGTTCACTAGTGTTCGCTGCTGATTTCATTTCGATCGTCTTCTGCACGGAAAAGGCGGGCGTCTTGCCAAACCGCCAGTCCCACGAGGCAAAGTTTTCGCGCAGCTCGCTAATGCCCGGGAACCACTTGTCGGTTGGATTGATCAACTGGAAGCCCCGCTGTTTCATCAGCAGCTCCCGGCCACCATCAGTCAGCTGGGTGGCTGGCGTTCGCAGGAATTCATATCTGAGTGGAAGAGACGAGAGAGGTTGCGAGTTTAGAAACTAGCAGATTTGCATGGCAGTTCAGCAGTTTGACTCCATTTTCAAAAATGTATACCAAATTTGAAAATATATTGAACCGAGAATTTGGCTACGCGAATAACAAATCATGCACCAACAACTTACCCGACGGCCGATAGGAGCTGCTGTATGTTAACGCTACGGTTCACGTCAACCAGATTCTTGATTGGCGAAGGGATGGAAGCGGTGGCCTTGCTCGTTATTTCGACCTGTACCGACAAAACAGAAACATAAAAAATATAATTCACAACGCCGTGGAGGGCAAGAACGTCACCACTGGCAATAGAAACCGAACACCATCAGCATCATTTCACGTTAGGCCGCCCCATGGCTTCGGCCAAACTCTGCTCTTGATAACCTTCCTTCTCCCTATCCGGTGGAGGTTGATTAACGTTCCCTTATCAACAATACGGCACCAGCACTCCAAGCACCATCAGGGTGAGGGGGGTCTCCCACAACCGGACCACCAACCGAGTGTGTGTCCTTCGCGGTTTTTAGTTTGTCGACCGTGAGCAAACAAAAAAATAATCGACCTCGTGGAACAAAGTACAAACGGCCATTCGTTTTGGCGGCGTCATAGAAAAAGTGGTGGTGCCCTTTGATTGTCGCACCCTTCTTCCATCTAAGAGGGCCTGGGCCGGAGGAGAAGTCTCCCCCGGTCGGAAGTTAAATTTGTTAACCGGTTTCAATCTTCGGTTGCCGCACTCCATGTAATTGAGCTAAATTGACAGAATGCGCGCAGCTGTAGGTTGGAGTAGAGGGCACGAGACACGGCACCAGACATACATTGTAGCCTGTGATGATGCGACCGTTTGTTTCTGATTTTTCTTTGTTGTTGGTTCCAGCGCACGGAATCAGCTGTGTCAGAAGAACGCGAGTCGATGCATGAGGCACACTGTTCCACGAACAAAGCAGCCCGTCCCATCCTTGAACATTGCTTGTACCGTTTCATTTAGCTTCTTTAATTTGTTGTTCCATTTTTTTCCAATTTGATTCATTTTGTGCTTTACCTCATTTCGCGAAAACGACACTTTGACTGCTTATTACTGCTTTATTTAAACAAAATTTGGCACAATTGAAACTTCACCGTACAATATTTTCAGTGAAAGATAGAAACAAAAATAAACCAGATATAAACACAAGATACTACGGCGACGAACGCACATAATCATACAGAAACAGCTGTGGGGTCTTATCAACTCATATGTTATTGTACTTGTTCCCCGCAGATAATCGACAAAGCGTCAATTCAATGAAATAGAACAATAAATCACTCCTTAATTTTTGGGCCAATCTCGTCTCACTGGTAGTAATTAAACACCCTTCTCTGGGGTGTTCGCACTTTGATAACGAATAGGCCATTGCCAAGACAGCCCGATAAGAGGCGGAATATGGGTGCATCACTTAATTTTTTGGGAATTTTCCACAATCGACCTTCACGAGGCCGAAGAGTGGCCTTTGGGGGGCTATTCATCCAGCCACAAAGATTGCACTTTTCTGTGTTCGGCAATCTCACCCGCTTACATTGATAATGCCCGGTACTAGATGTTTCATGTTACCAGTCGAGTGAAGAGGGATACTTCTTGAATTGGCTACGTTTTGGAAGCAATTTTTTTGGAAATGGAAGCAGCATTTGGGTCCTGCAAAAATATACTAAACAAAAACTGTTTTCAAAACAGACGATAAGTGAACACGCTGAACACGCCGGTTTATCAGTAGCGCGCGCCGGCGACAAACAATGTTACTACCATCATCTCACGCACGCCAAAAACCACGAAGAAGTAACAGAAGAAGCCTTATCATCTCGCGGAGCTCAGAAAATCTGGTTCGAACCGGATGCGACTCCATCCCCGCGAACCAGTTCAAAGACATTTGGCCTTAATTCGCCAACACACTCCTCTCGAGGGCCGGAAGGGGGGATGGTTGGTGGTAGCCAAACAATACGGTTCACTTTCTTGTTTACAGCCGCATTGTGTTAGTCATCTTCTTATCGAAAACGCGTTTATCAATGTTTTGCCCACACACGGGGTAGGTGGCCCGAAAAAGACTCCGGGCGTCCAAAGTGCAGTGAGTGTGGTCAAGGATTAAAGGCGAATCGGCTCGATCGAGGTTCAGAAGAGAAGCACGGAAGATACGGCAAAGCGCAGCTGCAATCATTGTCTGGCCAGCTGATGCAACCGCCATGGTTAATTCGTCAATTTGTGCCGGTTGTTGAACTGCAAAGCGATCGGAACGAGTCCAACTGCAGTGCGCTTCAATAGCAAGGGGGAAAGGAAAAAGTGTAAATGTACAATAAGACCAATCGAAATTAATCACAAACAACTTAAAACTTAAAACAAAATAATGAGCTTTGTAATAACTTAAACTTATCAGACTTGATAGAAGGGAAGATAAAACTAGCAATCAGATAACACAACAACAAACAATGATCATGATACAATGTCATAAACGAAGCTTATGTCACAGGAAAGCATATTTGTTTCGAGCTCAAAACACCCTTGCTATCATTCCGGAATCTCGCTGTTTCTGATTGCCCCCATGGCGTGGTCTGCAAACACACTCCAGAGCGATAACACAACGGTCAAATAAAACTACCCCGTTTCGTAAAACATTTCTTTGACCCCGAAGCGCCCGCGCACGCTCGCTATCAATCCGCCGGCCTGATGATGATGGAGCTAGTTTACCGGTTGATAAGAATTTGGAGCCAAATATTTGGTTCATCACCACGAGGCTTTCGCTTTCAACGCTGGCGGACGCGCGAAGTGGTGGTAGAGTGCTGTCTGTCCGGTACCAACCATCACCCAACTGGACCGGTTTATCTTGTTTCCCTTTCCCAATGGCACGATTTAACCCGGCTCCCCTGGGTTCTCGGGGTGGCGTGGTTAGCAACAGCTCCCGGTGGAATGATGTTGTTTGGTTGATTTACCAAACACCCTGGAGGGCGTGCAGCTGGAGGTTTTGTCTTCTTTTGCCGTGGTGACACCTACATGCGCATTGCTTATTTCGCGCGATACTTACGTTATCTTTGGCAAGGGATGCTCCGAGGTGGAGCTTGTTGGAGTTCACCAGCAGGGTGCAGTGATGATAAGCATTCGGTTGGCCCAGTTTTGCCGCCGTACCCGATACCTGCTGAGTTAGAAAAGAGAGTGATTAGTCAAGGTAGTACAACTGTCGCCCGTATCAGATTTGAGCATAGACATGGACGCTCATTCTAACGATTACTTGAATCCAAGCCGGTCTGTTATTTTGTGCTGGCTGCACAGGCGTCAAAACAGATAGTGTTTTTCTCACCGACACCTATCAACAGGGACAAGGGACATCTGCCAACGGGGGCAAATTTTCTAATGTCTCTTTAATGACGCTCGATTTGATAGGCCAAAACAGCAACAAGCAGATAAGAAATATTCCACAAGCCCATAAAGAACTGTGGTGACATAGAAACACATGCGGAGTTCTGAACTGCAGTTTGCAGCTCAACCCCCAGTCCGGTCCATTGCCTAGCGTAGGCAGATTTCAGACTCATTCTGCCAACGGGATGGAATCTTTTTCGACGGGGCCAATGACTTCGGCCAGTTTGCAACAGTCATCTCCACGGTCTTCTTGCGTGTGCTCACAAAGAGAGCTTCTTGCCGGGCGACGGATAGCATCGCGATGCCCTCCTCCTCGGAGCATCGCCTGTTCGGTCGGTTGTTATTCTGCAAACAGCCTAGCAACAGAACTCCACGCAATAGAGATTTCACACACGCGGGTCTGCCTCTGTCTCGCTCTCTCATCACGCTGTTGCACACGCTCTTAAGATCTTAAGCAATGGCACGCGGTTCAAGGGTGAACACCGCGGTCGCCGTTGTCCTCTTCCTTGGCCAATCGCCGCGTACGCCGCGCCTATCGTTCTGACCGCGGAGCAGCATTTCTTCGCCGTCGTCTAGCGCTGGGCGGTTATAAAAAACCAGTACTTTGGTAGTTATCAGCGGGACCTCGTAGTGGTGTGTGTGCCGCGGGAACGGCCGATGCAGTTGAGAAGTATTAAACAGGGTTGCACTTTGCGTACGCACAACCTCGCGTAGTGTGCGCACGGCACGCTGCGTGTGTGTTGATGTGGCGCGATCTTCCTTCCGATCGCGAGTCCACAGCAATAAAAAAAAACCTGAACGATGACGGGTTTGTGGGTCACGCTGGAAACACGTAAAACCGTCGTTCGCTCTCGGATATCTTCCAACGTCTCATTCTCGCGCACTCGGCTCTGGCTTGCGTGTGTCGTTTCGTGGTTTCGTGTGTCTCTTTCTGTCAATGTTTGGATCGTGGGATCACTGCGCCAACGTCAGCGTATTAGCTCTGGAAACAAAGTATAGGAAGAAATGCTGCCCAGAAACATCTGAGCCGATGTTGCTGCGCTGCGGAAGGTCGTTAAGGATTCAACGTACCTTTAACGACCTACGCCGTGGTTGTGATCGTCAGCACGTAGACTTACGGTGGCGACCTTCTCTGTTGGAGGACAACCGATTCTTTTATTTTGAACTATACTTGCAACTCAAAGTAAGTGTAGTTTGACTTGATCACACTCTCTTCAGAGGTTCAATAGGATTAAACATCTTCTTTCTGGCATTGCGATGGTTTTCTTGAGCCGTGCTTTCGGGTCTTCCGATTTCTGGTCCGCAATATTTATCGAGCCCCCACCATGCAATTTTTAATAATCGTCTAGTTCCACCTATGGTCAATATTGAATGGGTTAATTAGTATGCTAGTGGATTACCTTCTTTCCAAGCAGCACTATGTCGTCGCGATCCGTCAGCTCCGCACTAATTCCGTACTCCCGGTACAGAGCGCGCGTAACCAGATTCAGGTTGTACTTTCGATCGTACCGGGCCCGTGGCATGAAGAAGGTGCAGTTCAGGTTTCCCGGGTCGTGGTACACGGCGCCTCCTCCGCTGTTGCGCCGCGCAAGCTCGATACCGTTCCGCGCCAGGGCGGCCACATTCGTTTCGCTGAAAGGATTCTGATGCCGTCCCACCACCACCGACGGCCGATTGATCCACAGCATCAGGATGTGGTGGTGCGTCAGATCGAAGTTCTTGTAGATCCAGTCCTCGAGCGCCAGGTTGGTGAACACGTCGTTCGACTGCGAGATGAAGACGGACTTCTTCACCTCGTCGTCCGGGATCTTCTTGATGTCGGCCGCCGACATCTGTTTGGCGGCGCCGCCCATCGTCAGGTGACCGCCGGTTGGGTGGTGATAGTTCCCACCATCGTTGGCTCCCGTCGAGGCGGCCCGTGACGCACACAGGACGTTCATCCGGGAAACGGACCGTGCGAAGACGGCACAGCGCTGCGAAACCATGGCAGCCATCTTACGGGGTCCAGGGATTGGGTTTTTTCCGTCGTTTCCGTCGGTGAGATCGTTCGCCGGGGCTCCTGAGCTACCTCGCTCTTTCCTTCGTTTTACGCTTGGCACACGGGATTTGCACTTTCCTTCTTCGCGCAGTAACCGGTTTGCGGGGTTCGCGATTTTTGGCACCGTCAGATGGTCGGTTGTTTTGGCCGGTTCCTTTGTTTTGGTTCTCAAATTCGTATCGATCGGTACGGGGCTCGTTTTCGCGCGATTTCGAACACCGAAAAAATGGTAACACTTGCTTCGCTATTTGGACGACTTTAATCTCAGTGGCAGTGTTCGGTAAGATGGATCTCGCAACCGTAACAGTCGCTCGGGTGTGTGTGGGCGATACAAACAACAGTATCTATTTTTATAAAACCACACAGCAGAGAACACAGGACACACGCGACACACGTTCGTGGTCTTCACTGACTAGAGAAGAGAGGGTTAAGTTTGTTGGTCACTGTTGTTTTGATTTATGGCAGACGTCAACTTGGTGGCGGCAATGGTATGTAGCGAATACACGGTATGGCTCCTAGTTTCTAATTGTTCTACTGTTCTACCTATTGCTTATCGATACGCACATACACTCACACAAATGCACACACTCTCGATACGCACGGCCTAACAAACGGCGATCAGCTGCTGCGGGATGGCAATGGTTTTGTGGAGGCGATGGTGCTCGATGGCGTTCGTATCTTCTGCGCTCATCGAGATGAGGTACTCGTGAAGGGCGATGGTCTGGTGCAGCCACTTCCAGGTTTGGTGCAGCGAGTTGATGCGGTACCGAATACCCACACAATCGCGACTGCAGTTAAAGGGCATTCCTTTCAGTTGGCCAGACGCGAGAAGAAAATTCGTTCCACCGCCACAGTGGATGGGAGCAGATAGCAGAGTTTTTCGCACACAACGCACGCACGCACGACTGTCACATGGAACGGGCTACTGCGCAATCAGCAAGCGATGATGGACGAGACATGTGCTGATGATGGAATGCGATGAACGGGTAGAGGGCTTTGAAAACCTGCACAACGAGATGGGTTGAAATTTTAAATGCAATAAGTCCGATTGAGGGAGTGCCGAGTCCATTTATACATTTTGTGTTGCTGTTGCTATTATCTCTTTCATCTCTTTCCTTCTTTTTGTATATGAGACAGGAGATTTGGTTACAGAGACTAGGAACGCAGAGGAAGGAACAGAGACTAGGAACGCAGAGAGAGAGAGAGAGAGAGAGAGAGAGAGAGAGAGAGAGAAAAGTTTCTCGCGAATCGAAGTAGAATGCTCCCTGGTCACACTTTGTAGCTGAGAAATGGAAGCCTTGTTAAATCAATTGGATTTTTAGAAAATGCGATAAAATATTGTAAATAAATAAATAATAAATAAATATTAATATAAATTATGATAATGTTCGTCAATATCATTCGGTACAATTGTTTTATTAAGATTAAAGTCACTGAATGTTACTAAATAGAATAGTTGCAGAAAATTCAAAGAAAATTTTGAGTAGAATTTGAAATATGCCATTTTTTAGAGTATCATTCCGACCGAGATTATTTTACTTAACCCTTCCCTTCAACAGTTTAAAGATTTGTGAACCCAAATTAACCATTTAGTAATATGCTTTTCTGTCACCAGTCTGCTCACCTGTCTGCCTGTTTAAAACTATATTTTAACCGAGGCTTTTCAGGTGTATGATTGCCCTTACAGCGCTCATTTAGATGATCATGACCAAATTAAAACATTCAAAGATCACCAGATCAGTAAGAAAGCTCCAGTTGAAATAAAAAAGCAAAAAGAATTGATTGAATGACCAAAGATTACTGCTCGTAGCCGGTTACGTTGCACAATCATGCGATGCTGCAAAATGTATCAAATTTGAACCCGTCCCACCTCGTCGTTAAGTCCAATTGATTGTCATCAGCTTATTACTACGTGCACTACAATTCCCGGTCGTACGTTACGCTCGTAACCATTTATCGTAACAGTGCGATCACGTGTCCGGCGAGTGCAACGGGATGCATCCCGCGTTCCCGCCCGGGTTACATGACTACGTGGCAGTTGACGCATGAAACCACCGATGCAGAACACACGGGCTGCAAGCAATTTGTCCTGGCCACGCAAGGTCAGAACGCCCGGTGCACCAGACGTTGCGTGCGCATCTCACATTGATTTAGAAATCGAAACGCAAGTGCACTATGGCACCGCGGAACAGTGCAGATGAGATTGATAGTGAACCGGTTAGCGCGAGGATCCAGCCGATAAGGCAGTGCGATGACGGATGCTGCCGAAGGGTGGCAACGTCACGCCTCGCCGGGAGCCAATAGGTCAGTTCAACCCGCCTGCCTTAATGACCCACATTCCGCTTGCACTGTGGTACATAATTGCGCAGCGCAAAATTCCCTCCACTGCACACGGTCAACGAGGAAGTCACCCTTGCGGACAGCGGAACGCCGGCGGTTTGCATATCTTGCTGCCGCACAGAGATTAGCGATCAATTCGAGATTAGATTGTCAGATTAGTTTGTGTGACCCAAATGAAGCGGTGAAGCAGACCATCGGAAACGAAAATATTAGAAAATAGCCACGGTTCGATTACACGTAAGCCAAGTCTTAATCACGATGCGTTTATTAGTTTGTTTGCTGCCGTATTGCACAAGTCTCCATTGTAGATGCACCAACAAAAGCATGCACGCGCGATACAGTTTATGCCATTGCGCCACTGATTAGTGTGTTTGGATTTGTGCGGATTTGTGTGTGAATACAGGTAGCCAGCGGCCTTTGCGGCGCCGGGCACTTCCGGCAACATCGACCAAGCCACTGATGGCTAGCTGCTTACTAGTGTTTATAATTGGTTTTTGGTTCGGTTTGTTACGAAAAATCGTCCCGAAGATCATCATTTTGTTAACATCACCATTTGTTAGCCTAAGGTTTTCCTTCTGTTTTTTGTTAATATTTGTAAAAACATGTTAATCTGGGTATTCGAGGGAGTAACTGGGAGAAAAATATGTGTACGATTATGCAAAACGCGATCGAAATATCGCTGCAAGTTTCGAGCGGCTCGAGTTTAGTTAAATGTTGTCGTCAAACTTTTCTCCTATTTTTCTGTTGATTGGGGGTCCGGCGTGACCAATAGATCTTTGATTCTAGCAAAACCTACGAAGCCGGAATATACGCTAGAGAGTGCAGCTGCAGATCCACTTGCTACCACAGCCACTTTAGTTTTTCGCCACGTTTTCTGATAATGCACAAAAAGACGCTCTGATCCGGGCCATTTCTTACTCACGTACTACGTTATGGCTTTCCCAGGATCTTTGGTTGGTTGTTTATGTTATGGGTTTCATTTTTGCTTTGATTTCTCGTTTGATACCATGTAGGTAATCAGTGAAATCCACTCTCGTCGGCAGTTCTCGTAAGCTAAAACTGGCATGTCACGGTCCGGGAAGGGTGTGCGATGCTAGTGAATCCAGGTGTACTACAATCCGCTTCCGACGCATACTGCGCCTTTCACCGAGAAGCGGATTGTGTACGTGAATTTATAAACAAACAATACGGAAAAAGCGAGGAACGAAAATGAAGAGGTGATGCTTAACAATCGTTTTAATGTATTCAGATTTAGATTAAAAAAGAAAGAACTGAAGGAATTTCACAATTGTGTAATTTAACTAAAACTAAAATTAACAAAAAATATATTATATATTACCTTACGCGCGATCTCTTCTGCACTTTTCTACAACGATTCTACTTAGCGTTGCGCTGTTCCTCAACTCCACTACTAATCGTTGAAACCTCTTGTGTTTGTATGATTGCGTCATTCGACCTGCTCCCGGCCGAGTAGCTTCGTGGTATGCTTCGTTTAAAAGGGACTATCCCGAAAATTCTCAACGAAGCCCTAGCGCAGTGCAAAGAGCAGCAAAAACGACAAATGTCAATAAACTACGATAAAGCAAAGTAGGAGCAAAGTAGATCAGAAAGCAAGAAGCTTTTGCACGAGAGATGCAAATAAATTAAACGCAAATTATAATTTAGAGCCCGGACAGAAGATCGGTCGACGGTTTTTAGTACGAAAATAGATATGGGGAAAAAAACTATAGTTCCTCAAACGAAACACACTCTCGCGGAAAAGAACTATGTGGAATGTTAAATTCGAAACGAAGCCTTAAATACGAAACAATAAGTGAATGGTCAGGCTGATGGATGAATTCTGGATGTAGCTGAGATGATGTCGTGGTAGAGTGGCTGTTTGTGATCTGTTCTCGTTCGGTTCGGTCATGATTAGCTAACTTTCGTCACGTTCGTGGGAAAAACAGGAATACAAATAAGGCAACCACTGATCATCGTGTATTCTTCTCTTGTAAAGCTGCATCTACTTTTTAATCCGCTAATTTTGGGGGATCATTTTTAATAATCCTGATACTGTTCTGTCTCAAAGCGTTTCAATTTTAGAGGTTTCGTCGTTCGGTCGTTCTTGGTAACAACGATTGTTGGTGCTCGCTGAATGGTGAATGGTGATACGTTCTTATCGATTCCTTTTGATCATGCTATTGGTGTGTTGAACACTGATGGTGTTTGATCTTCGAAGTTTTAAGCGCAAAATACTAGCCTGTGTACTGTGTTGCAGGTCCATTGTTTCATAGAGCTAACACGAAGCCGATTAGAAATTGATGACTAATTCGTTTCTTATCAAATTTGAACAAAATATAGTTGAATTTATTCGCAAAGTAGGAAAGTAAGAAAATTATAACAACAAAAAAACAAATACTCAAACACATTTTTTGCAGCGCAGCGCGCCGTCCACATTCACTTTCATTGTCGGGGATAAACATCTCTTTGCTTAGTTCGAAGCTATGATAAATGATAAGCATGTTACTCATATTTCGACATGTGTTTCTTTTTCATCGTTTTTTCTCTGCTGTCGCGTAATGAGTTTACCAAAAGACACATACTGTACCATAACAACTGTAAATAGTGTTTTCAGATTGTTCTCTTCTGTTTTCTGCAAATGCACAATTATTCTTCGTTTGTGTTCTGACAATTATTATATGACTTAACATGAAAGATTCTCGAATTAAACATCATTATACGCGCTTGTATATCTAGTATATATTTCGCTTCCACTTTTTTTGAATCATTTTTCAGCATTTTGTTCTCTCTTTAAGCATTGGCGATTTCTTTAAGCGAATTTGATTGTTTGCCTGCGTTCCACTGCACTGCTGCTCCTTCACTGCAGCAGCAGCAAGCAGATCGTTCCCCACTTGATCTTCGCCCCACATTGCATGCCACACGCGCTTTAAGCAATAAATAAATATATGAATATTCTTTTCTTTTGTTTCATCTTTCCACTCGCCACGCGTATGTTTTGACCCGTCTCGCGCCACGTTGGAGGTCAAGTTGTAGGATTTGCACTTATAGTTTCTCTTTCATCCCGGTCGCCGTTGCGGTGTTTCTACGATCGATCGAGTTTGATTTGCTAAGCTAGCGTGAACCACAAACCACATGAAGCAAACATGTCATTTAAAAAAGGGAGAGAGAAATAGTTCAACAGCAAGCAACAACAAACTGTCCTTCCGTTATCTTCGGTTCATGTGCACCTCATGGCACCGCAGCACTCCAGCAGCAACTACATTCCGCCCATTTTCGGTCTTCTATCCGTTTAGGAGTGCAGCTAGAGTGCCATCGGCGCACTTGACTTGTTGGACCGTGCCGGGAGTGTACACTGTTGTTGGCCTATTGCGACTGCTGCTGAATCTCGATCTTCTCCACGGTCATGTCCGGATTCATGGCAGTTGCTTCCTGTAGAATCGAAGGAAGGGTGATATAGTAGGATTTAGCACAGTACTATGTTTCACATTTTACAAACAAATCAATCAAAAGCAGCGTGTAGGAGACAGAGAGAGAATTAGTAACTGAAAACAGGTATTCCAATCGGGTCTCGGAAACGGATTAAGAGCCAGCAAACAAATGGAAACACACTATTGTTTCCGCGAAAGATGAACATGATTCGATTAGAGTGTATCTTCCTGCGGGTTAAGAGAAGCGTACGAATTCCAGCGAAGGATCCAGCCAACCGCTCGACACATAATGGTGCTGCTACCGAGCAATGTCAGTAAGGGTGCAAACGGGATGCGAAATGCAAATGAGAACATGACGCACGCGCTCAAGCAAACATGATCACAGAATAGTGAGCTACTGGCATCGAATTCGACCTGATTGCCCTGACGTGTGCAATGATGGACAATAGAAAAAGAGAGAGAAAGATTTCCACGTGTCCCATGTTGTTGAAATCTTCTCCGATCAATCATGTCGCCGCGAGTAATACAACAACAATTTAGGGATGATTTTGATCGAATGAAATTTGATTCCGCCGGTACCGCGGATCGACACGCGATGTGATCCACTGGAAGGAAGGCCAACCAAGCGCATTTAACAACAGAACAAAAATCTTAAGCTCAATATTTTTACTCAACCATTCTCAAACTCAAACTGCGTGCTGCCGCAGTCCGGGAGTCCCGGGTGTGGTGGTTTGAAGGAAGGATGGAGCGCGGAATGCGATCAACCCGGCATCCCCCACATTCACCCTTCATCACTCACACACACGCACACACATAGACAGATCATGATCATCAACATTTGCCGTCCTTCTCGCCACGTAGCTTTGCCAAGGGCGACTGGCTAGTGCGCAGCAGGTACCGTCGGGCTGCCTCTCGGCGATCGAAAGGGTTGATATTGATTTTAAGTGAAGCGACCTGCACTGGCAGACAAAGATTGCGGGACGTCAAAGAGAAAGAGAGAGAGAGAGAAAAAGAAGGAGAGAGAGCGGGCGATTGCAACGATAACAAACGAAAGTAAATAAGCAAAACGGTAGAGTAAATCGTTCAGGTTCTGTGTGAGAGACAGTTTGTTGTATTGTAGACAGACGAAACACCATTATGTGGTAGTTGTTGTTTGCCATTAAGGTTCACAAAACACTGCACAAACTTCGCATCACTGAGTGGATTGTGTGTTGCGCTGGCATAAAGGAAGATTCGTATCAAAAAGATGACTAGAGGACCAGCCATGGGAAAGGAGGGATAATAAAATTAAATACAAAAGACAATGCAGTAAAAAACGTGAACTGGAAAACACACTTTATCCAATTCACAACCAAATCAAAACTCCTAAAAAAGGGATAAAGGGAAGCTGCAAAAAATGTACAAATTGTGCCCAATTTTCGCTCATTCCCCAAGCACGGCTCCCGTACCTGAATTGCCTCAGCAAGGGCCTTATCGTGGTCGATCGGATCGCCGTCCGACTGGATGGTGATCTTCTGTTCTACGCGTGTCTCCACTACGCCGTCCCGCTCCGTTTTGTACTAAAAAAAACATAGAATAAACAAATGGCTTTAATGTGAATCACACCCAGAGGATCGCGTGATCGCGCGCTACTCACTGTGATGGTTTCAACAGTTCGCGTTTTGCTGGACACCGTCTGCGAGGAGACGATCTCACCGTGAGTTTCGGTGCCTTCGGTCAGATCATCCAGCACCACTTTACGGTGCTCTACGTTCGGCCCTTCCGGGATCTGTGAGGCACCGGCCACGTTACTAGCTCCCTACATACGGGGTAAGAGGAAAAGATCGCTCAATCAGAAACCATTGTTGAGCGCCCGGAGTTAAAGAAGCACCGTTGGTTAGCACTCATTTTAGCGGCAAACAACATCGAGCCGATGATCGGCGGTGGTGGAAGCATGTGTACTTAGAAAATCGAACGTGCGCAGCAAACAAGAAACTATCATACAAACCGTGTAGGACTTGTTGTGGATCACCTCCGTCAGCGAGTCGTCACCGTAAGGGCCATCGATCGGCGTTCCGGAGTCACCGGAGCTCGTCGATGAGACACTGCTGCGGCGCGCGTACTAAACATACCGTGGTTCGGTGTTCGATCGACGATCGTATGGATTGGTGTGTTGGAGGAGGACCAACGCGGCATGCGATATTCACAAAGCACAGCGGCAAGATACGCAACACAAGGAACAAAGGGGGGTCATGCAGATGACGAGGTTGAAGAAAACAAAAGAAAAGGATTCGTAAATAAACCGAAAGTAATGAAGCGACGAGAAGGGGATAAACATGGAGAGTCGAAGAAGGGGACGATCCTCGCGTAAGTCTCCCTTACCTGATCGCCGCTGGTGACGGTGGCGGTCGTTTTTACTTCCTGCGTAATGACCCGCTGCTCCTGGCGCTCGCCATGCTGCGTGGTGGTGGTGGCCACCGTTTTCTCTTCCAGCTGCTGTGTCTTGGCGTTCGTACCGAGATCCTCGTGCGTGGTCGCGGTACGCGTGGTGACGGCCGTGGCCGTCACAAATTTACCTGCATCGGCTCCGGTCGTCGGTGCATCCGCCTGCCGGGAAGGAGGACCCAAGGAACGTGGAGTGGATTGATGACGGACGGGCAGTGGATTGCGGAATTACGCCGGGTCGTAATTAAAGCGTGTTTAGTAACAGTGTGAGTGAGGCAACAGAAAAAAAGAACAAATAAATCAATAAACCACAACAGTAACACAACAGGTAACTGCATGTGCGGATTGTGGGATGTTCTATTGTCGCAGATTGGTACCTTATGAGTTTTCAACAACAGAATGCTTTCACCTCGACCGGGTGGGTTTCATGTTAAATGTTAGATATAGCCAATGGGAGTGGTGCCAATAATGAGTGTGCACAGATCACTAACGACTAACGCCACAAAATGGATTCAAGAGGCCTATTACGGGTATTACGTCCTGTTTACAGTTAAAACTACAGTCTTGGACTGTAGTAGTTGTACGGATCTAAATGCAAACCCACTCTCGTTTGAATTAAGGAAAAGCCTGGGAGAAATCAGACTTCATTTCAAACTAAAGGTGTACTTTGAGTGATGTAATTTTTTTATAAATTTAAATTGGATTAGTATATACTTTACTGGTAGTAATGATCATACTCTACCAAAGCAGAACACTACGAGACTTACTTTATTGAACAATGTAAGGCCATTTATCTCTAGAACTAATTTTACCTACACGCAGTAAATTGAAGTTTAGTGTTTTCGTAAAGGACAAGGCCTGACGATCAACTCTACAAGTTTATGTGAATTGAAACCAGTGAGACACCACATGAAAGAAATCGAGCCGAGAGAAATCCAACGCATGCATCAACATTGTGGGAACAACAACCAACTACTAACCTACAGGACAGTCAAACGCATTGAGAAGGCTAAACCAAACATGCAACAGTCTATACCTATCAAGAAGTGAAAGCAAGAATACGATACGATACAGATAGAAGCAGCAAAGAAAGAAGCAGAAAAGTAAAGGTAGAGAAAAGACCAGCACCAAATGTTATTAACAAAAAGCCCATCGAAAAATGCACACATAGAAAGAAAACAAATAGAAAAGCAGCACTAAACTGGAAAGCAGAAGATAACCAAACCACGTAAATAAAAACACAGAACCAAAGCAATCAACCAAAATGCATTAGAGTTGTTATGGTTTGTGGTGTCGTTGTGTGGCTGTCAGAGTGGCAAAGTTCCCCGCACGCCTCCTACCTTGTGCTCCTGCGTGGAGTACACGATCTGTCCGGTGCCAAGGTTCTGCACCTCCTCTTCCACATTGTGCGTGACGCCGTCTTCGTTCTTGGTGATCACCTGCTTGGTGGTCGTCTTCACGACGGTCGGTGTGCCGCCGGCACCGGTTTTGGCTCCGGGAGCCGCTGAGCTACCGGACTGGACCTCTTTGATGCTTTCGCTACCGTACTGGGCGGTCATGTCATCGTCGGAACTTTCCGACTCGCGGCGCGTTGCCTTCTTGCCCATGTGTTTAATACCTTCGTAGAACTGTTCGCGCGTGATCGGAACCGTTTCCTTCGTCACGGTCACGTTCTTGCCAAAGTGGCTCGGTTCGATGTCGGCATAGTTTAAGATCATCTTGCCGGTGACCGGATCACGGATCGCTGTCGCCGGATCGATATCGCCGGTGTTCGGATCGATGTGACCCCACTCGGACTTGATGCGCCCGGTTACCGGATCGATCTCACCGCTCAGAGTCATCGTTTGCGTGACGGTTGTCCGTGCGCCCGCAATACGCGGATCGTTCGGGTCCACGTTGTACGTTTCGCCCGTGATCGGATCACGCATCTTGTACAGATAGAGTGTCTTCGGCGCGATGTCACGAATGCGGCCCGTTTCCGGCTCCAGATCAACCGTGCCCACGTCTACCTCTTCCGGGCGACCCCGCTCATCCTTCTTGGTGAGGATGAAGATCTTGATGATGACCATCCGCCCGGACTTGGGATCTACCTTGCCGACCTTCGTGTAAATTTCACCGTTCTCTTCGTTGATCTGTGTCGCGGCAAACAGTGGTTCACCAGTCGCTTCATCAACCTGGCCAGTGGCCGCATATATCTGACCCGTGCCTGGGTCAATCCGTGTCGTGTTCGTGTCCAATTTCGTCTGGCGTTCGATTTCGTTCGTCTTCGGGTTGAGGTAACCGTACAGTGTAATGACGAAGCCCGTCCGAGGGTCGACCTGACTCGAGGTGTAGATTGTTTCGCCCGTCTTTGGATCCTTGCCACCGTCTGGTGTCCAGACTTGGTTCGTTTTGGCATCCACTCGAACGTCTCGATCCTCGACAGGAGCCGCCGGTACGTGCTTACCGGTGACTGGATCGATCCGGCTGTGCACGATCCGGATCGAAACGATGCGCCCGTAGTCCTTGTCCGGTTTGCCCGTCTTTGGATTGGTTTGCTGCTTCAGCACCACCTGCCCGGTCACTGGATCGAGCTTGATCTCTTTCGTTTCCGTGCGTCCCGTCCGCGGGTCGACGAACGCGATCGTTTGCTTCACCAGATCGAGCTGACCGTACTTGGTGTTGATCTTACCCTCCCGCGTGTCCAGCTGGCCCGTGCTGCGGTCGATCGTGATCGTTTTCGGATCGATGACACCCTTCTTGTCCATCTTGCCCAGCACGGACGTAACCTCCACGACCGGGTCCACCTGCTCACCGATGGCCAGCAAGTGCGCCTGGCTGTTGTCGAGTTTGTTCGTCTTCGGATCAGTCACGCCAACGATCGTAATCTGGCCGTTAGCCGCGTCGACCGTTACGGACCGGACGGCGGAAGCCGCGGGTGAAGGTTTGCCCGTTTTCGGATCGATCGCTCGCAGTTCACGAGTGCGCGGATTGATGTCGCCATACTTGGTGCTCAGGATGCCAGTGCGATGGTTTAAAATGCCCCGGGTCTTCTCGATCTCTCCGTTGGTGGTATCGATCTTGCCCGTGGCCGAATCTACCTTCGATGTGATGGTCGTGATCTCCACGACCGAATCGTCATCCGGTACGACGATGATGGCTTGGCCGAGGCTTTCGTCTACCTTACCGCTGACCGAATCCACCACATTGCCGCCTACGACGTGCAGCTGGCCAGTCTTCTGATCGACCTGTCCCTGAAGCGTTTCGTTTTGGCCTGTGCGGGAATTAAAGTTCACCACCGTTCCAGCCTTCGGATCGATCAACCCGTACTTGCTCTCGATCTGGCCCGTCTTGGTATCCAGCACGCCGGTAGAGTGCTCCACGACGCCCTGGGCCGTGTCGACGCGCTTCGTCTTCGGATCAAACTTCGAAATGATGACCATAATTTTAACCTTCTTTTTCGCGGGTTCTGCGGTGGCTCCAGCAACGCCAGCGGCTGCTGCTCCACCCTGCTCTCCCTGAATAAATGCACTACTGGCGTCGTCCGCCAATGGACGGAACTTGCCGGCCCCAGAGGCAAGTGGATCGACCGTCGAACGGCCTTTGTTGGGCGAGTACGATCGGGCACTGGTGCGAACGCCCTTCTCGGCATCACCCTCACCCGGCAAACCGCGGGCGGCCGATTTTGGCGAGAGCTGTTGGCCTTCCATCACGCGCGACAACGGTGAGCCTGGAGCCTTGCGCTTCTCGACCGACTCACGGACCTTCTCGTCCTCACCGGGGGCATAGTTGAACGCCAGTCCGGTCGCACGGCGCATCTGCGAGTTCGGGCTGAGCTGCGCTTCGTGATCGTCGCTCGGTTGGCGACCGCCAGCCGGGGCTTCGTCGTAACGGAAGCCACGGGTCTTCACGTTCTTCTTATGTGCCGCCGCCGCCGGGTCCTGTTCGCTCTCCGAGTATTCGTACGGTTTGGTGAAACCTGGCTTTTCCGGCTTCTTTTGCTTGCCGCTTTCGCCAGCGGACACTGGGGGTGGTGGTGGTGGTGCTTGTGGTTGCTGCTGTTGATGCGCTTCCTTTGCCGTCTGCTTGTCTTTCTTACCACCATCTCCGTTGGCCGTCGCCGGAACTTTAGTGGCCGATTCCGAGCCGGGTGATTTTTTGTCCTTCGGAGACTTACGACCGGATGAGAACAGGAATCCCTGCAAGCCGTTAGGGCGGACACCCACACACGGATTGACGCAGACGGTACCATTACCGGGACGAGCACAGGACACACAAAAACCGCAAGGGTCGATGTTGATAAACAAACACACAAACAGACACAAAGTCACAGGAAATTCGTGTTCGTAAGGAAGGGAGAAAAAAAGAGGAAAACAAAAGTTGAAAAGTGAGAACAAATCAAAATCAATCAACGCTACCAACGAACCGAATCGCATATCAATCGAACGACAGATCAAACTCTTTATGGAAATCATTACGGCGCCCGCATAGAGGAAAGCGAGATATCGCAAGAGAACTCAAAATGAACCATTTTAAACGAAGAATGTTTTGAATTATCCAAAAAAAATCACTATTCAGCAAGAGGACTACGCGGCAGATGATTGAAACCGTTTGGATGGCGATAAACGAGTGCATTGTAGGCTATTATCATCAAAAATCATTCGACACGATACAGAGTGTTGTTTTTGAATGCAACCCCTAAAGGGGATGGTATGGGAAGAGCGAATCAAAAATTACTAGACAAAAACCATAAATTATCGCCTTTGAACGGGATACGAGAACACGTGACAAATCTCAAACTGACTACTAGAGTTTAGTGATTCGAGTAAAATTGAGAAATTCTAAGAATCGATTATCAAAAACGATGCTACGGAGGACTTGGAGAAAAAGACTATCAACTAAGCACTAGGTACTTGAGAAACAAATAACAATGCCACGCCACAATCTGAACAATTTATGGTTCTTTCGTCCTTCGTAAGTTGTTTCTATTGGGGCATTTGGCATCGTTCTGCAGTACACCGAACACGATTTGATGACACACGGTACGAAAACACCTATCGTTTCACTCACCCTGCGCTTGCCGGATGGTGATGTTGAGTCTTCTGCCGATGAGTTTAGCGCGTCGGCCTGTCCGTTGTTGCCTAAAAAAGAGGATCCGTGTCTTTATTGTGATCATATTGTGTGAAGCCGGCCAGCCCACACTCACCGTTGAGGGTTTCATCTTTCTGATGTGTCTGCTGGTCAGGCTGTTGCTTTTCCTTTTTGCCTGCCACCGGCAATACGGCTACTCCACCGGCAGGTTTCTGATATTATTTTCGGAAGTGAAAAAGTAGTAAAAAAACAAAATTACTTTTTGCCACTTGCGTATTATGAGGAGCAATAAACCCTAAGATCGAAACAAATGCATGCAGAAGAAGAAAATAGCGATTAATGTAAAACAAACTGTGAAAAGGTGCAAATTCAATCAGAAAGTAGCAACAGAAGGCACTACGTATGTACTGTACAACGTGTATTTTGAAAAGGCGAATCATTGCAGAAAAACTTCTTTCCCAAAAGGTTGATCGAATAACATTTGTGTCTTTCGAATGGCTTCGAATCCATAATGAACTAATGGCAGCACATAAATAAAATAATTTACCCAACCAAAAACGATGATGAAGAATAAAATAAGTGCTATATTTTAATTCCTGAAAACGGCGAAAACTTTTTTGAGAAATTGCACAGCAATAGGAAGCACATGCAAATGCTTTCCATAAAAGAAGATGAATCTTCGTAAACATTGCTCGGTCTACGAATTGCGTAAATAAAAACGAACAAAAATGGTTCATAAATACTATCCAGCTGTCCAAAACTAAAGAACGAATTTTGAAACCGTTTCACAAACTAATGGAAACATCGAAAGTATACGGAACACAACTCTACCGACAACCGATCAATAAATTGCAATGCTCTTCGCGAAGCACACTTTTTGCTGATCGAATGGAAAGAATTAAAACAAATAATAAACACTCAAACAAAGTAAATATGCCACAGAAAACAGTTGGTGGTTCTGTTAATCGTTATTAACCTGTGCTGGGACAACGTTAGGCGACGTCGTTTCGTACTCTCCCTCGAGAGAACTCTGCGATGAGGCGGACGCCGTTCCCGTGCTGGATTCGCGCTTCAGCTGCTCATATAGAGCGGGGCGCACGATACCATTTATTCATTGGTCGAACATTTTAATGTACGATTTCCCAAAAAGGGAATCGAAAAACGTGGTAAGAAAACAAAATAGACAATCTGTTAGTAATGATACCACCGGATGAGAGAGAGAGAGGTGCAGCATTAAATGTACCGGAGGCCGTTAACTTTTGGGCAATTGGGATCTGAACGAAGGATTCGAAAGAGAAACCATAACACCATATCCAAACAACAAACACAGTGTGAGATTCGACTAGGAAATTTTGCACAATACATCCAAAAACAGAAGGCCACAATAGTCTACGAGTGTGTTTTTGGTTAACGGAAAGGCGCGGTCGATATAACGACCCGGTAGTAACGTGATAACGGGCGGGAAACGTGTGGTATCGATGCGATACGGGAGCAGACAGGGAGGATCTGCTTGCTAAGTGTGCGATCGTCCCCAAACAGGGAATAAACTCTAAACAACGACAACAACAAGAACATGAGCGGGTTAAGCGACCGGAACTGGCTCCACTTACGCGTTCCTTTTTGTCCTTCTTGATTGGACTGCGCGAACCGCGCGTCGGTGAGTCCAGATCGGGAATGTGTTCCGGCGGATGGGACATGGTGTGACGCTTGTTGCCGCCATCCTTGTTGGGATCCTTGGCCGCGGCACGCTCCTTCTCCTGCTGTCCGAGAGCTGTTTGCGCGGGAGAGAGTGATCATCAAAAGTTCCAATGGCATTTTCCCTCAGGCCAGGAAGCCCTTACCATCCATACTGCGGCTCGACAGGCGCTTTCCGGTGAGGCTGCGCTTAAAGTCCGGAGCCGGCCGTTCAACGGGTGTTTTGCGTGTTTCGTAGTGCGTGCGACCCGAGTAGCGGTACTTGGAGCCGAGGCGCGGGAACAGGCCCGACTTTTGCTGCGGTTCCGGTGTCATCAGCCGGAAGAAGGTGTGATGCTCGACGCACGCCTTCCACAGCTTCTTGGCCGCCCGGTGGTTTTCCAGCTTGAACCCGATCGTCGACTCGTACTGCTCGAACTCGCCCGGGCGTATCTTGATATAGAAGTTGTTACGTTTGTAGGAGATTTTCAGTATCTTCGGCCAGGCGAACCGATTGATGCGAAGTCTTGAAAGGAAGAGGTGTGCTAATTAGTATATTACAAGCAACGGGCCGCACTTGGCAAAGGCACTCACTTGTCTCGGTAGACGAGTAAACCTGAGGCACACACGCCGAGCATAATGTCGACCCCTTCCGAGTCTTTCGCCGGGTGCAGATCCACACCGTACATGGCGAGCTTTTTGGCGTTCTCCAGATAGTGTAGCTCTGCTTCCGCCGGTGTTTGGCTCCTGCAAAGGGATGATTTTTGGGATTAACCGTCACTTTTCACGGACACCGTTGCGTAGCGCTCTTACCTGTGGGTCTTGTGCAGATCGATCACCTTGTCGAGCAGTTCCGGCGTCTGGTTCGGGGCAATCTTGAAGTCCTTCAGATACGCTCGGTCCTTCATCTCTGCCGGATCGTAATCGCCCAGCTCGGACTGTACCAGGTACGAGCCGAGCAGGGCGTGTGTCACGAACGAGCACGGCAACCGGCCCTCGAGGATGTCGTTGCGCACTTGCAGGCAGAGGTGGTAGCGCGTAATGTCCTCCTGCAGCTGGGCCGGTTCCGGCGGGTAGAACTTAACCTCGAACGACAGCTCCCACGGATCGGTGCGGAAGAACTTGGTGACCGGCCGTTCGAGATCGAGCCACGTGCGCGGGTCGGCCGCTGTGTGGTACGTCAGCCCGAAGTAGTCCTTCTCCAGAATGTTCAGCCCGGCACACACCGAGTTCAGCAGGTCGCGGCCACGGCATTTGCGCTACGAGAAAACGTGGAAACCCAGTTTTGAAAGTTTGCCCCGGCGAGACATCAGCAATTAAGAGGGTTGCTTACTTCTATCGTGACCTCGAGCAGTGAACCATCGAGCAGTGTCACCTTGGCCAGGGCTGCCTTCGAGCCCGTCACTGGCTTCTTCTTCGGTGTGCTCGGTGTAGTGGCCGTCGGCGCCGCCGCCGTCGCAGCGGCCTCCGCCGATTTCGCCGACTCTCCAGGCATCGCGTTGGAGTGTCCGCGCGTCTAGTCCTACGAAGTCCCACGCAGTGCCGTGACTTCTATTATCTTTTCTCTTTTTAAGCGGGTCACCCGGTCAACGGGGGCGGCTTCCGGTCTCTAGCGGGAGCGGGAGCGGAAGCACCAAGCAGAACCCTGAAAATGAAAGAGAAACATAAAACGGTCAAGGGAAATGAGAAAAAAGAATTTAATTACAGCCATTATCGAATGGCGCGAATGCGGTGTATGTGATAGGGCGCTACGCCGTCGCATATAAAGAGGCCATCCCTTCTGCGAATGTAACGTTGCAGAGCAGCCAACACAGGGTGAAGCTCACCACGAACTCATCGCGGCCGTACCCCGATAACGGAGCACCGATAGGATCTTTATTTTGCGAACGCGCCTTTGTTGGTCACCGGATTGAGTATTTATGTTTCCCGTTCCTCTTTTGCCCCTGGTCGGATCGAAAAGCCTCCGCCAACGGTCGAGAGAGCCACACCCGGGGACAGCACGCGGAGTCATCGTCAATGCATTCCAGAGAAGCAGCGAAAATCAATCAGCTTTCATGAACCGGCGACGACCGCCTAGGAGCCTCACTGTCTGTCTGTCTGGCTGTCTGGCTTCTAGTGATAATGAATCGAGACAATGACAGCGATTACGGGCCGTAATGCGTGTTAGGTATGCATTTGCGAGGGCCTCAATTTGCGAGGCCATTTGCAGTCCTCGAATATTGTTGTCCTCGGAACGGAATGCATAACAATCGGAAACGGATAGAGAAAGGTTGGAAAAGGCGTCGTCGTGGCAGTGACCGATCAACATAGATTAATTCCCAACATAATTGACATTTTATTCCATTTACAAGTCATTAACACGAGTTTAAAAGTACAACTATGTGCCTCACGTTCATATAACAACAACTTTAATGGATATTTTGTCCTTTTTTTAACGTAACCTTCACAGATGCTATCTGTTGGTTGATTGATTGATGATTTTGTATTGTGTTTCAAATTGACTAAATTGACTTGATTTACTTGAACTAGTCACTTCTAGTAAAGTAACTATATGTACAATAAGATTCTTTTAAAAACACTGTGAATAAGATTTTGGATCATAATATTCGATATAATATAAAATTATATTTTTAAATCAGCGCTAGGTTAGGATTTATTTTCATATTCGGCACACCAAACGTACCTAGCCCAACTTTGTGTAGTTCGTACTCTTTTTGATTTGACACACTCAAATCAGGTACTAGTTTGCCTGTGAGAAGTCTATATAACGACTAAACGATGAGTAAGGAGGATCCAATGTTCAATTTTTTTTTCGTTTAACAAAAAAGTTTCAACAGCAAAACAGCGAGACAGTTATTGGAAAAAGTATAGAAAAACCTCTTACGTACTCAGGACTAAATAGAAGTCAATTAAGCAAAAAGCAAAAATACATAGAGCCGCGATAACATCATGCACTTGTCTTCGCGTTCCACAACTGATCTACGGCATGTTTTCGGGTTAATAATGATTTATGCGCGTTCCTCAGTGTGCACGCCACACAAATACACAGAGCAGAATGCCAAACGACGCCAGCAGTGATAAGGAAGCATTGCTCACTTTCTAACGGTTCTATGTTACGTGTTACAGTTTCCAGCGGCATACAATAATCCCTAACCGCACAGTGCGGTGGCCATGGGAAAGATAACGACACACCGAGAGCGATACGTGAGAAGAAGCGGCAAGAAAATAAATTCCCAACGTGCCCCAAACGTGCTTCTTCCTTGTGCATCCCCCGGCGAGATCATCAATCATGGTGAGTAGCGTATTTTTTTTAATGGTTCTGCGAAACGAAACCATGTCAAACTCGGCGGACACAACAAGCCAGGTGTTCTGGCCACCGCCGGTGGTGATGCATGATGCACTTTTGCGCCATCGGCGAGCCCGATCAGGTTCAGTGTGTGAGGTATGACGTGTGGCTTCGATAAGCCTTATCTTATCGGGGACCTTCCCTACCCGATTTCGATTTTCGAGGACACAGCGACACGTCGTTCGTGTCGAGTGCGTATCGATAGATAATGTTGCGTTCGTTTCGAAACGTTTTTGGTTTGAATTTACATTTTTTTTATACAGATTTCCGGAACACGTTGCATCCTTTCTTTTAAGAACCAGCACAACGAATCAACAGCGCTTTTTTGGTCCGGTTGTTGTCTCTCTCGGGCACGTTCTCAAGTCGGTGCCGCGATGTGGATTTATGAACCACGGATTTATGTGCATCGCACATAACTTTTATACCACCAAAAGGCACCTTCGGAAGCCGACTATCATGTTTTGCTATGGCCTGATCGTTAAGAACGTGATGCAAGAGCTGCAAATGATGGCCAGCCCGAGGTCAGTGAGGAACGAGTCAGCATTTATATTTAGCCCAATGACATAATATACCCGGTCGAGGGGGAATGGTGGTGGTGATTCCCAATGGGCTCAAACGTTTCAAAGTGAAAGCACTAATTTCTTGCGCGCAGACACAAAGTTACAAGTTGATAAGCAAGCGAAGTCCCTCCAATGGGGGTTTGTTTGCATTTAACTAACCAAAGGGACGATTCAGAAGGGACTGTAGCGTTTGAGGTGACCTTTCGAGTTTGGCATAAAATCACAGAAAAGAAGCGTGTTTAAATGAACAGACAGAGACACAAAACATCATGCTTACACAATGCAGAAAGTAGTAGTAAACTTTAAAGCCATAATGATCGAAGGGAAGTTGAAAGACGTAACAAGCAACGGTAAATGCTTGCGTAATGAACAAAAAGCCCAAATAAAATTAATTGTTCAGTAACATCAATAGTAAACAATGAACTAGTACAGTAACCAAGATCAAATAGAGTTCAAGACATCATTAAAAAAGATGATAAAAATCAGCTGTGCGGAAAGCAAAGTGGTTTCTTCTGCAGAGTGCGTTTGTGTTGTGTTGGTAGATCCATTTCTTTGTTACCAAACATTTAACATCAACATCATCATCATTACGATCATTTCATCATTGGTTTGTCCCGCAGGATGTGTTTGTGTCGTTCTAATGGAACTTGTTCCTCCGGTACATTAAAACATTGCCACACTACCGTTGCGAGAGATAGAGCACTTTAATGTTACTTCGAGCATTGCGACCGGATCCTGGGGCAAACAATGGCACCCACCTTTCGCGTTGATGAAACACTACCCCATTATGCAGCTACTGTTACCGTGTGTACAAGAGGGCACGGTTTGCCACTTTCCGGTTTCCCAAACGGTTGACGGTGTTTTCCAGACCAGACGCCACTATGACCAACGTCTTTAGAGCAACCAGCAGTGGAGTGGAGACAGTTTTCCCGAGAGGTCGGCGAACGGCGGGGAAGATGTGCGTCAAGTGCACCCGCGACCGGCGTTTCACCGTCAGCCTAAATCATGTCTCAATCGTCAGAGGGCCGCGCCCAATTTGTTGCCACAGAAAACAACAGAAAATCACAATCCCTATCAAACGGGGGAAGGACGAGGTGCGCACAGGTTGACTTCGATTAAGCTCGGGTTTAATTTAAACCTTAGTTGGTTAGTATTTTGATTTTGATAATATATTTTGATACTATTGTTTTGTACTTTTACTGTATAATGTGTGTAATGTGTGAATAAGGTAATAATTATTTTGCAATTGTTGAGAAACAGTTGTATGAATTTATTTTCTATATTATGACTCTTTTGCATTTTTGAAGTTCGGTAATGGTCAGCTGTTTTGTACTTTGGTTAATTGATTAGAAATTTACATTCTGTTGTATTTGACACTTGGCTAATTGAAAATAGTTTAAGAGTTCTGTTGGTCGCAAAATGTAGATTTATATCAAACAAACGTTAGTTTTAACAAAACGGCGTTAGCGTTGGTCGGAACGCACCTTTGAATTGTCCGCCTTTCAATGAAGCATAAAGTTTGCTTTATGTTTCCCAGACAGGCCCTTGAAACGGTTTATGGCTTTTCACTGCAGAATTGTGAATTACGACTAACACTGGACTGGACTATTCCAAATAAACTATTTATTGCCGAATCCTGCTGGGATGTTTAAAAATTAGCAAACACTCACAAAATAATACAACAATTTTTAACCAATAGCAATTGGCAATAGAAAAAAAACACATAAAAGACTCTTTTATCATATTTACACAACGATGAAATGAACTCATTCAAGGCTGTGCTAATGCATTTTTATGTCTGTTCATCGATCGTAACATAAACCCGGCCGAGTGTAAAAGAGGATTCCGCGCTGCTCGTAGGTCTGCCGTCGTCAATCATTGGCGAAAAATAACACCTCGCTCATGTATAAAGGAAGTTATACGCCCTCATGTCGTATTTAATTTGCTTCTTTTATACCCTTTTTCCCAAACCGTTTAACGCATTTTCCTTTAGAGAGACAGAGAGTTGTTGCGGTGATGCCGCCATTTATGAGTCAGTAGCTTTGTTATCATTTCGCTACGTCGCTGCTCCGTTATGAGGCGATACATTTCCTGTTTACCACCAGTGGGGAGCAGCATTTTGCTTTCTTTGAATTTTGATAACACCCAAACATTGATCTGCGATTGTGGCAAAAGAAAACACAAAACGACGGGTTGATGTGAATGATGGTGCGCTGGTGCAAATATTGTCCAAATCGGGGCCCCACAGCAGGTTGCACTTGCGTCTTGAAAGAATTTAATACGAAACGAGCCAAAAACTGCCAACCATTGCATCACTGTTGAGCCCAGGCAGGAGTTTTATCAGAACCCTTCCCTGGTACGGCTGCCCGATAAGACACTCGCCGTGAGCATTAATAGCCTGTTATGTAAAGGCAGATAAAGGGGTCTCTCTAACGCACAGCGATTGAGCCACAACCGGTTTGTCGGATTCGCTGCATCACCCCCAGCAGTTATGCTTCTTCCACAGAACACCTCCTCGTGGGATGCTGTACTCATTTGGCAGTCAAGGGGCGTACACGAACGTGCGTATGATTAGAGCTATGGAAAACAGAAGTTTTATCTCTTCATTCCGGTAGCGCACTGCAGCAGCAGCAAGTTGTGTGGTTTTCTCGTTCGGTGTAGTTGAGCATAAAAAGCAGAAAAGCTGTTCAACGTCCCACCATGAAGTTCCGTTTTCACCAGCTTGATATCTGCCACAAATGTCACAGTGCTGTTTGCTTTGAAAATGTATCCAACGACACGCCGATACAGGGGAACAATATCCGATTTTTTGTTCGTTTTTTCACTGGTTCGTATCGCAGAGATAAAGAGAGCAAGAAAGGAAACTCATCTCCCCCGTGCCGATCGTATCGGGCGTGGTGTGTCACGTAGGCGTCTGCAAAGTGTTGGTGGCTATGTTTATGGTCAACATAATTTATCGATATTCATACTCGTCTCGTGCATCAACAATGCATGATGCAGACGACCGAGGATGGTCTGCACTGCACGGGGACAGTTATTATGGTTTACTTTCATCACGTTTCTTTGAAGTTATAATATTTATAAACTTGTTTGAATAAAGTGCATCGCACGCAAATTAATTAAATTTACGCCAGTACCTACTTTATCATTTTTCAGATGACACAATGGCCCCTACACGTCGTAGCATTGCTAATTTAATTATTTTAAAATTATTTTTTATGCAATTCGTTAAGTGCATGGGTGTTTTAAATTATTAGTGCATAATCCTTTTCTTATTTAATTTGTTTTTAATATTACGATTTATTTTAGTATTTAGTTTTGCAATGCAAATAAATTTACGGTTTTGGAATAAAGTGAGCTCTTAAGATGCGTTTTTTATATCGCTAAGGAAGACTTTCGTTTATTTTATTTATATTCTAACTATTTTGTAATTTTGTAATTTTTATGTTCAACGAATTTGTTCGCAGAATATCATCAACAATCTACGAGCCAGTTCATTCACTGTACTTATTTCAAAGCACTATCTACGCATTAAATCCAGACCCAATTTTCCATGCCCATTAACGCTCCGCCGTGTTCGGGTCCCTCTGTGCACTGAACCCCTGTGTCAGTGCGCGGCCGAGTGAATCGATAATAATCCGAAAATTATCGACTAAACTTCGCGTTGCACCACAAACCGTGAGTGGTGCTGCGCCTATCAAACCACATACACGCATAAACGCGGCGGCGAGTCCTTTACGAAGACCGGTCGGTCGGTCTGTCGTAGTGGCACCATCATAGCGCACTAGTCCTGACACGCTGTCACTATTTTTTAGGGGGAGAAATACGATACTTTGCAGCTCCCGGGGAGTAAGGGATACGCACGCAATCGTACGCATTAACTGCGCGTTCGCTTAACGGTCACCAAAAGGCCCAGAATCTAGACAGACACACCGCCATTGGTTGGAGCACGCAAACACGCGTGCTCTGGTACCATAACGGATCCTTTTCTCTGCCGGTTGATAGTTTCCACAGTGACAGCGGTTCATGGGAGGGCCGCCATGTTTTAGACTAAGCTCGTTAGTGCCACCGGGAACCCGGTCACTGGAATTTGCGCAACAACGATATCCTTTTTACAGTGTTGCCAGCCTCTGGCATTGAAAACCCGAAAAAGGCATCAACCACCCCGAAGAAGGATGAGGAATGTTGCTAATGGTTTTAATTTGTCAACGTGAACGTTGGCACACGACCAAAACGAACTACTTGGAGTGCTTTAGTGGTGTGCAAAATATTTTCGGAGCATTGCAAGCTAACGAACGGTTGTGCACGAATGATGATCCGGTTATATTCGGTTCGGTCAAGCATGTCACCGAACGTGTTACATGTTCTTGACACTGGCCACAGTTACTCTCACCTTACGTTACCTTTTTAAAGCAAAAGTTCGAAGAAACAGCGAAGCATTCCAAACTTCGAGTTACAATCGAGTTACACTCAATTTTTAAGGCCACCCTTTTCAGGGGAACGTTCGTCTAGATCGTCTTTGCCGGAATTGCAGTTCAAAGTGGGAAGGTCGTTTAAATCAAAACCACTTTAGAAGACGCCCTCCGGCCCCGGTAGCGAGGTGGCGATCTTTTTACGAAGAAATCAACCACAATCAAGTATCTCTTGAACGACGGCACCGCCGGCAGTGGGCAGCAGAAACCGACCCGAAGTCTGAAATCAAGATCAACAATTGAAAGTTGTTCGTTTGCATACCAATTGAGAGCGCAGGGCATGATGCGATCCGTCCCAAAAACGATGACACAATAAAACATGGTGCTTCACAAACCGCTCAACAAAGTGGCAAAGTGCAGGCGAAGAAAATAGATCGGTGACTTCATCGCGCTTAAATTGAGTTGTTTTTCGGCGGAATCGAATCGGTTTAATCGCTACACACTGTTTAAATAGTTTAACGATTGATAAAAACTGGTTTCATCAATGGTTAGTTATGCTAATGTTATTATTTTAATCTATTATGTGTTCTTCTTTTTGTGTTAGCATTTACTTTTCCATTTTGTTTCATGCTTTCTTTTACAATTATTTTTTTTCATCTGTTTTCGGAAATCTTTTCTTTTAATTTTTATTTCCACCCTTGGATTTATTACTTTCAATTGTTTTGTTGAATTTGTTATTTATTTTGTTCTTATTGTATAAATTTTCATTCACAAAACATGTAAACAAATCTACATTCCCAGTTTTCATTTCAATATTGTTTGTGGGAGTTCTGAGGGGCCCATCGCAAAAATGTAATTTATCCCGCTGGCGGCGGAAAGCAAGGATATTGCCAGTAATTGATAAAATAAGTGCCGTCTGGCTCGTGCTTCTAGCCGCGATAAGCCTCCGGCCGGTGCGGCCCGGACCGACCCAAAAGGATCCAGCACCGCCCGCGGTGGTTCCTGGTCTCGTTGTTGGCCAGGAACCACCACCACCACCATTCGGGTGATAATTTAATTTACCATATTAAATCCGACACGCTTCGGGCCGCGACACTTCCAGCGCGCGCGAAAAGTCCGTCCATTATCGCCCGAGCCCGACGCACCACAGAGTGTTCTGCCGATGACGAACAATATTTGGAGGAGTCCGATGGCCGAACCGGATGCTCTAACCACTGCCACCTCTGGCAGCCTCTGGGTTTCGGGAGTGCGATCGGAACACAATTCAATTTCGCACATTAGCCCTGCTGCCGGTCAGAAGCCGACCAGAAACTTGATTCCAGGGGATAAAAAGCAAAAACTACTGGCAGGGCGCTAAAAACGGTTCCAAAAATCCGGCATGCCCGGGACCGGCAGCATGCTTCCGGAAAGGTGCGGTAAGCCCTCTGGCGATCCCGGGGAGGTTTGTCTGTCCGCCGTTTGGCGTCGTCTGGTCGCCGTCTGGCCGGCGCAGAACGGGCAGGCACAGACAGGCAGACAGGCAGGAATACTCTAATTCCCTCTAATACCCGGTCGCTTCCGTCGGTCAGCCTTCGCACCGAGCACGAGAAATGAAAGTGAAATTGCTCGACCCGACCCAGGGGCTCTTTATGCTTTTCGTTTTCTGTTTGCACAATTGCTGGGCGCACGAGGACCCCCAGAACCCGTACTGCTGTCCGTTCTCCTGGTGCAATATTTAAACTGTGAGTGAATAAAAGTGTAAAACTAAACGAAAATGGTGAGCAAAAGATGACTTTTCTGCGCGCACCGAACGGGATTGAATATGTTTTAATCCCACACTCAAAACCGCGCGCCGCACCAGTGGGCGGTCATGGGGATTCGCCAACATCGACTGCATAAATCATCATCAGCGGGCACACAGCAATTGTGTGACATGCCCTGCTGTGCCCTTTCGGTGGGCGGCCGATCATGGCGATGAGCGGTGTTCATCTTCGTGGAGTTTAATTAAAACTACAATCTGCTCGACGGGACGGGACGGACAGCTTAGTGATGATCTCTGCAATTGGATGATGCTCGGCACGAATCAAGACAATGTACCGTAAATCGTGGCTATTAATCTTTATTCAAGGATCGAAAGATTTTCTTTAACGACATTAGCCTAATAGCTTTAGTTTTTTCTTATGCTTTCGAAGCTCACAATCAAGGTGCCATTTTTTAAATGATTTGAGAATGGAATAGAGCAGTTTTAGTTAATTAATGTACATCAATCCATCGATCCATTAATGTAAGAAAAAAATTATGAAAAAAGGTCTTTAGAGGGTTAAATCCTAGAGAAAGATTCTGAGTGCGGGATAAATATTGTTGTCATCATTAAATACAGCTTCATACTAATAGTCGTTGTGCGCCTTTTTGTGCCCATGTTTTAAAAATTATATGTCAATGTTATTGAAATACTAAATTATCTTATTTTATGGATAACTTAATAATTTCATCAAAGTAGAGCGTTTGTAGTTCATTATCAAAAACTGTTTGAATCGTTGGACGATTTTTTATCAAAAACCTTCATAAAAAAAAATTTGAAACCTATATAGCCAACCTCCAAACCAAACCAACAATATTGGTTATGTTTCATCGTTTTACTTTGAAAATTTAACTGTTTATTTAACATTTTGAAAGTCCCATAACTTTTAATAGGATTGCCAAATTGTAGTCCTTAGTGTACAAATGCTTTAAAACATTTCAGAAATAAAAGAAATGATAAAAATTGATGATCAACGCTGAAAGCGATCAACAAACATATCGGACAAACATTTAACATGGTCGAGTATTTTCGGAAGTTTCTTCAATACATAGTAGATGCCTTATATAGAACTTATCCTCATTAACTTTTAATTTGATAAACAGTGTCCCTAAATCCTAACGAACGAAGTGTACGACTACAAAGGAATCATACATTGCCGTCCGCAATCGGGGCCACACACAGCTTAAGGGCAATAATTCGTTCAAGTCTTTTATCCACTTACGGAGGATCCGCGCCGTAGTTCGACCGATCACGTGTGCAACATAATATCCAAACGTTTTTTCCGACTTCCCGATAAACACACGCCACACAGCTGGACACCGACCATCAGAGCGGCAGGGATTAAAAATGCAGCCACCCAACCCAAGTCTTCGCGCAGAGTTCGATAACCTTTTGACGTCTGCCGGGCGGGCAGCTATTGCGCAATGGGCTCATGAGGTTTAAAGGTAGTAATCGGATCGGATCGTGTCGGATTTTCATTCCACGCATCACGCACACATAAATGCGTCCTTCCGTTGTAGTAAACAAAAAGACGAGAGGCGCGGCGAGCGTTGTCGTGATACAAGATATCTTTGGCGCGGTTGTTTCTCTGATGTTGTTTACGGAAAACCGGTGCGATTTGTTTACGAACGGAAGAAGGACCGGCGAAGAACGCGGACTCTTCTTCTTTCACCGACGGACGGGGAGTGCACAAACTTTAAGTTGCCACGTCACTCGGTGCTCGGTCGCCCTTTAAAAACGATAAACACATAGTTATACTGGAAAACGAGCCATCAAACGCACCGGGTGGACGATTGATGAGCGCACGTACCACACCATAGGCCGCTGGCGATGATTCCGTTTTTCTCTATGTTATTGGTGGCTGAGAACTGTTTACAGAAACACAAGTTGCACTCATCATGAACTTCAAGTGAAGTAGCATCACAAAACGTTGATTTCTGAAGCATATTAAAAGTGGATTCTTTTAATGTATAATTTACCACTTCATTACGATATTTTACTTAGAAATAACCGAACAGATTGCAACAAACTATCAAAACAGACGAAAACAAAATAAAGTAAATTAAAGAAAACATCAAACGAAGGAAGATACAGTAGTATTAAACATTGAAAATAAAAGAGAGATATGAAAAGAAATAATTAAACCCTTCTGACAAAGTCAAAAAAAATAAATACAAAAGCACCAAAGATATTCATAAAAGGAAAGACAAACATTAAAGCGCACACAACATAAGAACCAAAATGGAATAACACAATAATGACAATAAAAACAGTAACAAACAGTAACAAACAGTCCATGCAATGCCTTTTGGCAACCATCCAACGAACCATCCCTGTCTCGCAGCGATTGGATATGCTGTCAGACAACAAAATTGCGTGACGCCCCGACCTCCGTCCAGCACACCAAGAAAACTCGTCGCCGTCCGGGGCGAGTTGGCCGAAAATCCCAGATCCTTCTCGGCTGGCGTGGAGCAAACGATGACTCATCATCACGAACAAACTAAGCGAACTCGTTCACGGACGTTTGCTGTCCAAAAACCGAAACAGCGGCCAGACAGCGGGCACCGAGCACGCTTCAACTCTAATTACGAAATGATAAGACAAACTACTGTGGGCGCCAAATTGAAGCCGCCTCTTCTAGAGGGTCTACAAGGGAAGCCACAAGTAGGTGCCCGGACGTACGCGAAGTAAAATTCGCTGCAAATTCGCTCCCTTTCTCGAGTGGTTCATAGGAGCAGCACCGTGGCCCCTGCCCTCTAGCATCAGCGCGTCATGCACTACTTCTTCTTCGAGGCCAGAGCAGAATGTTTTGCTCAAGGAGTCACTGCTTTCTTACTACCAATCGAGACCCGGCACCGTTTCCGATAGCTGGGAAACGAACTGGGATCCAGTGAGCTGATTTCGACTTGTTTTTTTTTTGTTTGGTTGGTAATTTTTCCTTACGATTGTGAACGTAGCCAGAAGCGCTGAAGCTCATCAGAAACCAACTCTTGGCGCTTCCCCTCTTAGTTACTGTTCCTTGCACGGTTCCACGGTAATTGAGTTCCTGAGTTCACGGTTCCTGTTTTCTTACAGGAAGCGCGATAATTTTTTTACGCTGCTTTTGCCTCTCGTGAAAGATTAATGTTTGTTTGTTTTGGTCCTTTGCATTCTTTCAGTAGATTGTAAACTGCTTATCAGTGGATGTGGTTGATCTTTCGGGCCCACCGCCCTTTTAATGTTTGTTCTATGTTAAATATCAAAAATTGAATTTCAGATGCTATAAAGCCTAAGAACACATTTGTAGCTGATTAGAAAAAATAATACAGCCATAACCATCACGACATCAAATGTTACAGATATTGCTGCCAACAAAAATAAATATTATTTGCCTCTTAATAATATTTGAAAATTCTAATGCAATAAAAATGAAAAATTCCCTTTATTGCTTTTCCACGTAGCTCATCACATACAGCATTTTAGGATTTTTGTTACGTGACATTAACCATTATGAGCACATTTTATTCGTCTATGTTTCAAAGAACGTTCCGTGACTACAAATAAGTTTGTATTCAAACGAAGAAGAAAGAAAAATCCCTACAATTTCCATAAAGTATTCCGTTGGTGCGTGTGCCGGAATCGTTTAAATATTTAAAATCTACTCGACCGAAGACTATCATCGAACGCGCCCCAAAACTCGATTGGGGCGACCTTTTTTTTGTTATTTTTAGAAACACGACAACTGTTAACGCTCCTAGCGATCCTCACTGTGTCCTGTGGAACGAAACCAATAAATAATGGTTACAGATATGTTACAACAAAAACCGGAGAACCCAGACGGGACTAGACAAAGGAGACAGCTAAGCGAATGCCCATGTAGTAACCCCAAACCCGCGCCTAGAACGGGTCAAAAGCCGTCAAACCCCAAAAACGAATAAATAATAAACCCTCCCGAAGTAGGGTCAGGGGGCAGCAAAACACTTCCTTCGATTCTCTTCCCGGGGCAGTTTTCTGCAACTTCAAGCTTCAGAATGACACAACACGCCAACAGGATGGTAACAAGAAACAAACACCAACCCTCTCCTATCGAGAGGCGCATAAACATAAACGCTCTCTCTGCTCGAGAAGGTTGTCGTGGGTCGATCCGCATTAAAAAAACGGCGTCTTGTGGAGACACGCGCGAAAAGAAAGTTCGATAGCGAGAGAACGACGATCAAGATGGACTCGCGACATAAGGAACAAACCCTTCTCCCCCGTGGGAGGTGTTCTGGTGTGGGGCGGGGTTGGTGCATTCGACCTCTCTCTGTCCCTATCTGGGACCCGCGAGAGGTGAAAGTAGGTCGCAGCCGTTCCCGCCGCCGTGCCGTGCAGGATGTGGGTCATACTGCCGTCGCCGTCGTTGGGAAAGCAGACGCGTGCCTTTCGAACGGGAAGCGTTTGTTTCCTTTTGTGGTTGAAGCGTTGCTGTGGCACTGGCGAGTTTATATTGCCCGGAGTCGATCGATTGGCGCGGCAACAACCTGATGCTAAGTCACCGGTAACTCTATGCTGCTATCATGT
This sequence comes from Anopheles bellator, assembly GCF_943735745.2. Classification (NCBI taxonomy): domain Eukaryota; kingdom Metazoa; phylum Arthropoda; class Insecta; order Diptera; family Culicidae; genus Anopheles; species Anopheles bellator. The sequence continues at coordinate 21,653,938 of NC_071285.1, read as the reverse complement.
CATATCTCTTCTCTTATTTTTATCTAACCTTCGGTGCGGTGAGCCACCATCAAGGGCGCACGTCAGAAAAAAATGTAGAACCTGCGACGCACAGCGCGTGAAAACAAATATAGAATCATCAACAACCCCGTAGTCCCCGCCGTAGTCTTCGGTCGGTCGGTCAGCGTCGCGTTTCGCATGGAAATTTGGGGGTGTATTTATAGTGAGTGAAGTCACAGATCCCCGGGAGACGCGTAGATCGGGGAGAGGGACCTATCATCCTTGAAAATCTGGGTTGCGATCCAATGAAAACATTGCACGCGCGCGCCGAGCGTCCCAAGTTCTGTGGGGAAAACTAACAAACAATTGGACGTGCGTGTCGCGCGTCTCAGGATAAAAGAGGAAAACACAGACACTATGTGCGGTTGACAGTCGGTCGGGCAGGGCAGCGTGGCAAACCGCAAATAAACTAAGATTAGAAAAGGGCATTCCTCTGGCGTGCGCGCGTCAACAACTATGAAGTCACACCGGGGACCACCACTTTGTGGTTTAGCGGTTACAATAAGTGGAGTTGCGGTCGGCTCCGATCGGGTCTACATTCCTGATAAGAGGTCAGTAGTGGTGACTCGCTTCACATACAACCTAGATTTTGCTGGTTGATCTGAGTCATGCCACTTGTCACATTATCGACTAACTGGTGGATGTCAGGTTGATCCGAAAGTTTCACCGAGTTCCGAGTGAGGTTAGCCAAAGACTGGGGCAACTAATAATACGCGAACATTCATAGCATAGGAGAGTAATTACCACTATGAAAAAGGATGGTGTAAAAAATTTGCTGTTACTGAATCGCATCATCAAAAGTTTGTCGAAGCTTACGGTGATCATGCTTTTGGAAGATGATCGCAGTTCTTTCAGAGGTTTAAAAAATAAAAAAGGCGATTTTAACTTAACAAGCGTAGAGCGTCGGAAGGCTCCAAAAACGGGCTTTCTGATGAGCTCAAAAAGGTGTGGTGTACTACAAGCTTCTAAAACTTGTATAAAACGTTAATACAGATCCCTACTGACAACAAATGGTCAATTTGAACCATGCATTATTGGAAAACGACCAGAATGGACCACACGGACATGGTGCGGACTATCTAAAAAAATACTTATTGCAATTAGAATATTCGCATTGAGCATAAATGTTGAAAAAAAACGCGTTAACACGTTCGGTCTAACCCAATCCCCAACCGGTTACATGGTTAGTCGAGGGCCGCGTTGTGGCCTATTAAACGCTGCTGCCGCCGCTGCATCATGAATGAATTGCATTCGATTAATGGAAGCTTCGCCAACCTCGTCGTCGTCAGCGCGCTCGTCAAGATTAAATTCTTCGTAACGTCACGCCACAGCGATTAGTCACCGAAAACCACTCCCGTTTGGCGGCACGTGGTCCACTGCTGTTTCGATGCACTGAGAGAAGCCATCTGAGCCAGGAGAACCATGATGAACACAACTATTTTTATTTCCTCTATTTCGTTCTTTCCGTGCGCGTTGGGCGCGATAGTTGGGGCCCTTTGTACTGCCGATCGACAGAGTTAAAGAGCTCGTTAGATAATCCACCTTGTTAGTGCGACATGGCGCCATCAGATCGGTAAAGGATGGTTCTCGGATGGGCTAAAAGTGAAAATTCGGTAGTGTACTAAACAGTAAACAAAAACAAATTGGAAAACCTCTTGTTTAGCTAAATTATTTTTGCATTTTCGTGCAACATTTGGACGGAATTGATAGAGATAAACAATAAATGAAGGGAGTAGAATCCACTCTTTGATTTAGAAAGTGTGGGGAATAAACACATCGGTGCTGCTTTCGACTTCGAAAAGCAAACTACTGACGTTCGCATGAAGCAAAAGCCACTTTTAGTTCTACAGAAACTCCGACGTCGAAACAGAACCTTGAGCGAGAAGAAAATAAACATAACTTGTGCCCAGTTGCCGCCACGAGATGCTCTGGCGTAGAAGAAAAATGCTGATGTCACAGCCTGGGGAGCTCGCGATCGTGTGTGCGATCGATCGCCACCCTAGATTCGAGTGGCTGTTTGTTTTGTGAAAGTAATAACTGAAGGAACCTTGAATATGATGTATGGGGGTCGGCCATTTTTGATCTTTGCTCGGCGCTGCGAAAAGACTAGACCCGATCGGCAAGATGCCCAAGATGCCCAAGGCAAGATGTGAACACCGTCGCGTCAGAGACATCCGACTGTAGCAGCATTGGAAGTTTTAGCAAATGACCAACGAGAAAACGGGGCAGATGTTTCTCAGCAAGGGTTCTTTCAAGAACCCGTCAAGAAATCCCAGTTTCCCAAGTGTTTTAGAGGCCACTCGTCACTCGTGAGGGGTCTTCCCTAGGGTCCGAGGGTCAAAAGCGTGTCGTTAGACGCACACTCTCTAGCGCCTGGGGCGCCAATTGCCATTCGCAAAGGCCCGAGCATCTGCACAACGACGACGGGCCCCAGAAGAAGTGGAAGAAGTGGTAACTAATTGACATCATAACTGAAATTGAACTCCCAACTAATGGTCGCGCGGCAAACACTGATGTCTGCAGGGAAATAGCGTGCGAGAGAGAGAGATGAAAAACTATATCTCGGTCATATACGCGTCGGGTCCTAGGTCGTCCGCGAAAGTGAGGTTAACTTCCACAAACTGATGACGTACGCTATTAATAGACACAGGCGCTCGTATGTCAGTGTGCCGTCGCGGCTCGCCTCTTTCGGTCAGCGGAGCACTTATTGAAAAATTACCATACAATTACTAGAGTTCTGGGAAAAACGAATGTATTCCACATCGAAAGAGAGATGCATCTGGCGTTTGTGGATCGCCAGATGTAGGGCGGCCGTTCTTCCGAAGTGCCAAAATAGCTTCACACGTGGTCGCTTAGATCTCCCTAGCGTCCTCAATAATTCATTAACTCCCGGCTCCGATTTCGGCCGCAGCAGCATCATATCCATCATCTCCATCATCATCATCATTATTATTAGGACGATTGGCTCCTAACGCCACCGGTATACCCGAAAGGGTAACCGCAGCGCGCTCTGAACGACGGTTTCCCGGATAATCCGTAAATCACCAGGGCCGTGCACTGACCACTCATAATTACATCATCAACTGAACCGAACCAGACCCCGGATGGGGTTGCGGCTTGCGTCCTGGGGATGATGATCTCATGCATCACGGTGCCCGGCTGCAAACTCTTGGAACAACATTGTACGGGGTGACGGTTCCGAAATTTGAGTCACAGAACGTCAGACCGTTCGGGTGTTGGAAAAGGACTTACACACACCGCCGGGCGACTGAATTACCGTTGATCAATATTTGCCCAATCAGATCCTTCTTTCTGCCGATCAGGCCCCCAAAAATGTGTCCTCGCCGGCCTTTCGCCCCGACTCCGAGAGAGTACCGAATCTGTAAGGTAAATTGATTTCATATGCCATGCGCGTCCGTCCGTTTTGGGCTGATTCGATTGCTGATTTGTGCCAACCTCTGCATAGCGCCCACCTACAGCATAAAGTAATACCTCCTGTCCTCGAAATATGATGAGTCAGTCAGTCGGGGAGAGAAAAGTAACCTTTCTGATATGGTTGGCGGATGCGGTAATATCGCCGTTCGGAGAATTCGATTCATCCATTATCTGTTACTTCACTTCGCTCAAACGATATCGGGTACCACGCATTCCGATTGCGCCAAGGATCCGAGGCAGATCTGATTAGATTTGCGTAATCGTAAAAAACTTTTCCAGTGATAAATTCTTCGCCTCGATGGTTGTAAAAAGAAACACGGAAACTTGGTCAACATCGTCTAAATGGCCTAACATTGAAGACTCTCCCGTCAAATGGTAGAGTCCCATGGAGCGTTTATTTTATTGATCCGAAACACAAGAATTGCTTCATCAGATGCAGAGAAGCAATTTAGTACATCGTAGCGCCTCTCTGACCGTCAACCAGGAGATGTGGCTTCTGTGCTCCTGGTTTGCGTTGTTTTATTTTGAAATCGGATCGGCCACCAACAAACAAACGAAAGCAAGTTTGTTTACGAGCAGATACTTTGAAGCCTGAGAAAAAACAGCAAAAAAGGACCACAACCACAGCACAAACGCAAGGTCAGTCAAAAGTCGTAATAAACCCATTTAAGTTACATACAGAGAAATAATCGAAATTCATTTTAATGTTACTCAACATACACAAACAGTGAGATTGGCATGAAACGGAAAACTTGGAACAAAGTGGATAAAACAAAGCACGAACAAAATGTAAGTTTAGCAGTTTCCAAAATATGTGTTAATCAATTTGAAAAATATCACTTTTTTATTTTAAGAAACAGTCTAAGATAAAAGTTTAGTCTTTCATTCAATTGGTGGCATTAAATTAAAGTGAAATTTAGGAGCGACACTTTTCCATTAAAACTGATCGAAAAAAGGTAATAGCGAAAGGTGTCAGAAGAACATTTAATCTATCACTCCCGTCGAAGTGGATTTAAAACAGAATTCGAAATAAAACCCGCCTGAATGGGTCTCTTTCAGAAAAGAGTAGACAAAACGTGAAACTTACAATCGCACACCCCGAAGCGTCATAACCATCGGTGAAGAATGTTAAGCAACCATAAAACTCGGTGGCAGCCGCAATACGCCGGTCCCACCACCAAACACCGGGGGTCTCTCCAAACACTTAATTCACAAATCACGCCGAAAAAACCTTCGACAGAGCCCCGTCATTTAGAAGTCTAAAAGTGTCCCACAACCGTTCGTGGTGTGTTTTTAAATGGGGAATTCTATGCTTCCGCAGGCCATGCAGCACATAGCTATGCTGGGCCTATGATCGGAGTGGGTTAAGGGAAAATAGTGGGCCTCATCAGCTAACCGGCGTGGCGCGCATCATTCTTCTTCCCTCAACTCTGCTGGACTGGCGGCGGGTTGAAGATGACGTGACTTGGTGACGCGATGTGCTCGCAACCATTTCATTCTGTAGGTGGACGTGATGATGTTTTTTTGGGTTCTTTGGCTTTTTCGCTGTTCCGTTTGACACATAGTTATTAGTCTTTTCCTTCGTGGTGCTGCTGCTGTTGCTGACGATAATTATGCATACAGCGAGCGCTCGCGGTGACACGGGTTCGAAACAGAAAATCCGTTCCCCGGAGTGATCGCGTGCGAGATGATCGTCGAGCCGGGAATCAACCGAGAAAAGGCATGTCATAATTTATAGCGCACACACTGGCAGGCACACAGGCGGCTGCCCAGAGAGCTATGCTGTGAAAGGGAGTTGTGTACATTTTTGTGGACCCATTGTCGGGTGGGGCGACACGAATGCTGAATATTCTTCCCGGCCCGGAATGCTGCTATGCTCCTACCACGCCACCACTCTCCGTGTGATCGTAGCAAAAGGGGGTGTGGGATGCAAATGAGCGGTGCGCGCACCCGGACGACGACGGGGAGCGACATAAATTTATAGCATAATGAGCCAACAGTGGCCGCCACGCGGCTCAGCGAGCAAACAGTACGTTGACCGTCATCTGGCGACGGCCATTACAACACCACCACAGCCAGCCAGCCTGCCATCGTCATCATCGTTGAGACTTTTGTCGTTGACTTCTTGAGTCTCGGCAGGCGAGAGTGGGTCGGTTCTCGAGTGGCCCCGAAGAGTGGAACACTACAGGCACCATCAAGTCATCCAACCGACCGCCGCCGACAGCACCAATCCTTTCGGTTCCTGTGGGAACTGTCTCGCCCGGAAACAGGTGGTTCTGTGGCGTGACACAGGATGTGCGCGCCGGGCGATGATGGTGTGTTGTTCGTTCGTCTAACGGACACAGGAGGAAGACAGTTTAATGAAAATGTTCAACATTGTGTCGCGACGTAGATTGTCTCTCACTCTCAGGTCTGGAGCGAAGCGCGCTTCAGGTGGATGACGTCACACGTGGCGGGCCACACGAATGCTGTGCGGACGATTGAGTCATAAAGCGAGGATCGTCGAATGTCGCAAACTTCCGAGATGGTTGGGGCAATTTATGCATCCTCCCTGTCGCTGACGGTGGTAATAATTGCAAACGGGCAATGGGCGATTATAAAATGCAATCAACCCGGCACAGCATTTTTATGAGATGAGGAAACCATATTGCAAAGATTTTACTGCCCCATCGTCCGTCCACAGGGCACGGAAGATGGGCCGACCATACAGAGGAGCATTGCTGGGAAGTCACTATATGTTTGGACTTCCAATTCCGATCCGGGGAGAAACATGCAGACAAGTTTTATTTGCGGCATTTAGAAATTAAACAACGATTGAACGGCTCACGGTGCACATTGAACGGAGCCAAGAATGCCTAGTTCTCAAGACAAAATCCAATAGTCGAGTTGAGGTTTAAGCTAATGGATAGAAAATTGTACGTAACTTGTTTGAAACTGCTTTGAACTGAAGGATTGTATTTCTAGTTCGCCCTCGCCCTAATAAACCATTACGATAAACTAGTATAAATGTCACGTTATAGATGTAGATCTTAAAAAGCCGCTTAGTAGTTATTGACGATCTATTAGAATGTTTGGTGCATCTTTTTCATCTATTTCTGAGGAATTGTTTTTTTATAATTAGAATTCCGTAAGTTTTGGTACATCCGTAGCTCGTTGCGCTACGGTTCCAATTGGAAAGACGTATTGTAGTCTTGGGTGGAAACCTTTTCAAAATTAAGATGATGTGGCTATGTCCGTTCTAATCATACTGTCAAAGTTGATCGGCGCGTTAGTAGTTGTAGCATCGCCCAGGAGCTAAATACCGACCATAAAACAGTTTTAAACCTTTTGCGCAAAGCTGGCTTCAAAATGGATCGAATTTCCATATGCAAAGTCTTGACTAAGCGGAACAAAATCGACTTATGTCTTAAACGGATGGTGACTTCCGCGTAAAAAGTAAGGGAAGTAGCTTAACGCGTGCCCAAACTAGGACTTACGGTCCGTAAGGATCTACTGTATATTAGGTGAGACGTGAAAGGAATCATTCATTATGAGTTGCTACGGTACTGTTTTTCACCAACCAAAAAAATATGCATTACACCAAAATTATTATACAAAACCAAACAAAATGTTACGCAAAATGGTACTTATTTGTCCCTGAGCTCGGGCATGCCCAAACAGCTTAGGTAAAATTTTGAATTTTAAGCAAAAATAATTGCCAAAATATTCCTTTTCAATTCATTATAATATTAAATCTCCAAAATCGTATGCCAACCAAGGGTTTAGACTTTGTTATGCAATGTGTGCCGATAGAACAACGTCGACTGACTTGTTTGACTAAATTGTTTATACGTAAAATTTATATTCTTTTTCTTACTTAAAACCAATGAGTAAACTCATACTGCAATTACGTTCGAACATTTCCATACTAAATTTCTTGCACCGCTTGCTGGCGAAGCAACTTGGGGGCCACACCCAGCGACGAGTAAACAGAGACGATCTAACATCGGCAGCAACATCGCACCGAGATGTGGAGCAAGTTGTTCAATTAAACAATGACAGTAGCATGTCATCATCTTTTGTGGCCCACCACGCCACGGTGGTGGTGGTGCTCGTTACGCGCCCAACGTTGGCGTTGGGTGCCACTGCCATTCATCGTCTTGCCGACAAAATTTAGACACACGAAAAGACGCAGCACATCTCGTAAAATATTGTTTTAGCACAGCCGGAGGTTGTGCGATGGGGGCGCATACGAGGGCCACGGGGTTTTGACCCATTTGACACAAACTTTATTAATATTCACATGCAGAAGAACGGCGGAGGCTATTGGGAGCGCTTTTTGTTTGTTTCCATTGGTCCCGATCTTCGTTTATTTACGCTATCTTGATTCTAAGCCGCGCGTTGTGACGGAGATGACATCACACGAACAACAACTCCGTCCGCTCCGGCACTGGGCGATCTGGGTCGAGATCATGATCGATGTTGCGCACCGATTGAGAACTATCCGATGCAGCAGCTTTAAAGCAATAATACAAATACACAACGTAGCTTTTAAAGCGTGATTAATTAATATGTGTTGTTTGGAAAAAATCAGATCGTCAACCGTACACGTTCGATGCACAGCATATAAACCAATGTTTTGTTTCGAGGTCAATTATGTAAAATCAATGACGAAACCGCGGACACGTGCCTACCACCCTGACAGCCTATCGCCAAGCTTTCTCGCTGCGGCCACTCACAATCAACTGCTCGTCCCCCCAATCGAATGCCGAAGCCAATAATTTGAAGTTCGATTGACTGTGTTCTCCATTTAAATTGGAATGCACACCGTCGTCGAGTGGGGTGGTTCCACAGTGGCCAATGGCGCAAAAAAACCCTATTCACCACCACCACCGACGAGAAGGGTGGTGGCTCGGCACAACACCACAATAAGCGAGGTGCACCACAGCCAGAGGTGCAGCTGCAGCAGCAATGCACTATTTGCACCCAACGTTTGATTGAGTTCCGTCGGCTCTCCAGAGTGGATAGGCAAGCGCCTGCCAGCGAATGGGTCCACTCGGGTCGATTCCGTCTCTTCCCCGAGGGCGATGATTGAATCGTCGTCGAAAACAATAGGGTTCTCTGGGGCAGAGCGAACCACCACAATGAAGAGTACGTGGGGCATTATTATGCTCCGTTGCACACTTCAACGGCCCGATCGTGGGGGCCACTTCGCCGAAAGTGAAGTAGTTTTTATTTCTATTTCCCTTTTGGCGTTGCTCAATCCGAATCCGTGCCAAGCAAATTAGAAGTGGAGTGTTAAACATAGTTCAGAATCGGAGCGATGATCTTTCATGAAACGAACAACGTTATCAAAGTAATGTAAAGCAAAGCATTGAGGAGTGAAGTAGACAAGGATTTCAATAGATAATATGCAGATAAAATAAACGAATAGTCACAGTAAATTTATGGAAGTACACTAAGACAACAAAAACCAAAAGGTAACACACAACAAACAGATTAGTGAATTAGTAAGGCCGTTCATTTTGGAACTGTAAATTGAATAAAAAATTAAAAGAACGATTGTATCAATGAAAGCTAATAATAAACTTATAAAACTTTGATCAGACACCGCAGCCAAATCCGAGAAAACAATTCAAACATCACGGAACAGAACAAAACGACAACTGAATAGTGAATTAGTTAAAATCCTAAATTAAATTATAAAATTTAAAAAAATTATCTACCAATGAAAGCTGCTAATAATCTAATAAAACTTTGATAAAACACCGTCAGTCACAATCAAAAGAACAACAAAAAAATTGCCGAACAGTAATTCTTTAAAATAAAAGAAGTGAATAAGGTTGTGGGAACATTAAACTTCCAAGTGACAACAAATTGGAAGAAGTATTGAAACATCATGCAGCATTCGTGATCGCAGTGAGATCGATCACATTGGCATTACAACATACACCACCCGTCGTTCTGCCGCTGTTGATGCTGCTGGCGCAACCTCACCCTAACCTCAAAACCGATCTCACTCTCTCGCGATCGCAACAACTCCCAACATGGCTGTCTTGGTGCGCTGCCGCCAACCGGCCTGTGCAACTTAAGGCGCGGCCGGCCCGCGAGTTGTTTTGGTGTTTTCTGACTTTGCCACAGGTAAGATAGGAGCGCGCCGCCGCCCAGAAATGTCGCACACCTACCAACAACAAACCTGATGCGCGCGCGTTCGCGGGCCCCGTCAAAAGTGCGTTGATCGCGATCGCTTCTCGCGGACACGCACACTCACGGCGGCGGCACACCTCGGTGTGTTGGTGTGCCTTTCGACCGCGTGTGATGACAACAAGAAGAGTTGTCAATGTCACCCGCAAATCCGGCCGATGACGGGCCGCTCGGGAATGTCGAGACGAGAGTTGCGCGTTGCCTAATGCTCGTATAAAAAAAAAACTCTGATCGATGCCTTCTTTCCCGGGCGAACATCTGGCAAACGCACGCAGCGTTCTGCGGTCGTAAACACACGACACTCCGCGGAATAAAAAAGCGAAATGGTGTGTGCAAAATTATGTCATCTTCTATTTAAAAGTTGGAAATGAAACCACCAGCCGCCGCACGAACGGTGCTGCGGATGATGACGAAACGTCCGTCCAGAGACTCACCGACAAGACACGCATTTCGAGGGTGACACGACTGGATTTGGGTGGAGTTTCCATAAGCTAGTGGTTGTTGGTGCTGAACTTAATAGCGCAACTTTAACCAACTTGCCCAAAGCAATGTAATGTTAAGGGCCCATTTCAGGGAGGTCTTCTATGCATTGCCGCTCTTCTTCAGCCATTATTTCGAAGGATCCCAAAAGCAGCTGCGTATAGCAACAATAAATGGCAAAACTTCGTCACGGGTGGGCTGTGCTGTTGGAGTCACTAGCTATTCAGGTCACTCCAAGAACCCAAAAATGGACTAGGGAGGGATGTTCCCCAAACAAGTGTAAAGCTCCACAGCTCCTGGAACCGGGAAGGGCGTCGTTAAACCTGAATAGGTGGTCCTATCCGGCCAGAAGTCCGGATACGATGGGTTGGGCTGGGTCGTTTGGAACCGGGTCTTCCGGCTGAGTTGTAGGTGGGCAATTTTTAGTAGACATCGGGTCATGGTCACCTGTCAGGCCCAATAATTCCGTGTTTCCGAAATCCAGCCGTTTAGCCCACAAAAGCTATACCAGGAAGCTATTTTTTCGGGTTCGCAGGTCTACTTCTAACGCACGCTTGTATAGGTGCGCGTTCCGCTATTCCAACGGCCACACCCTACGAGCCAAGTGTCTTTCTTTGTCTGCCGGTGGGTTGGTAGTCGTGTTTTGGGAACGATTCCCGGGATACCTCTTTGAGGTTAGACTCTGTTGCGCGCCACCTATTGCGGGATTCTTTGTTTTCTGTTTTGGTCTCAGCGTTCCAAGACGTCTGGGGGACAATAGACTACGTGCTACGTACACCTGTAACTTCCCCCATATTTCGGCAGCGGTAATTGCGGGTGAATAAACCCTCCACACAGACATTTTCGCTTCTCCGTGTTCTCCCCTGGTGCTGACGACTTTTTGGACGCTACACACACTTCATTAGGGTCAGCCCATTTTTGGGACCAATTACCACATTCAGCCTGGCGCGCCCAACGGCCCAAACGGAGAAAGTCTATTTCTGGATCTGGCCGTCGGCCTTTCTCTACCTGAACATGACGCCAGAGTATCGACCGGAACTCGGCCCTCCCTTAGCGCCGACAGGAGTGTGCCTTATGGTTCCGTCGTCGGAACTTCCTGATGTCTAGAGGCGCACAGTACGACAGAAAAAAGGCCCTGTGTCGCCTGTTGATGGCGGGGTGTCTCGGCTCCAGCAAGGTTGTTGGCGCCACAAAATCACCAGTCTGTGGAGTCACCATGCTGTAGAACATCGGATGACGAGTATGACCCCGATAGCAGAGGTTCCTTTGGCTAGACTGTAAAACAGGGGGATCATTAAAAACAGGACCTTCCCGCCCCCAAAAACGGGGGGATTCACAGTAGGGAGAACAATTATGTTGCACAGTAGTCCTGGATCGAACGGAATACATGGGGTTGGCTCTTTTTTCTGAAGAACGAAATTAACTGATTACATTCCCCTGCAAGGTAATACCCGGCCATTATCGACAGGGGATGTAACAACCACACTTAACATTCGTTTGCAATTCTTGATCAGGGCTGTGTGTGTCTGCAGGGTGAAAGCGTACAATTACCGGGTGTTGTACCGCGTAATTAAAATATGTAAAACATTGTGCCATAATTACTGTCTTACTATCGATTGCTAGTTGCTATCTGCAAAATGTATGCAAAAGAAAGTTGAACGATTTTCCGTTGTCAACAGTTTGCTCCCGAACCCCGCGAGAAGGGATAAACTTGCTTCGTGTGGAGCAGTGTAATATTTGGTACAAAACCTCGGCCATTATTGCACCGAAAACCAATGACCGGCAGAAGGTTGACTCGGAAGTGGACTCTGATTAAGGGATAAGTTTGACAAGTTTTTTTTTTGGCTCACAAAACACTTGTTACACTTGGCTAAACGCTAAATGTTTGATAAATAAATAAATGTTTTCATTCCAAGCACACGAGCCCCGGTCCGTTTCGTGTAGGGCCACATAAGTCTACATGTTGATAAATAATGCACATAATGTACTCTATGTACTGACGTGGTAGCTCTTTCAAAGCCTATTCAAATTTTAAATAACTAACCACTGACCAATGGTATTTTTAAAATAAAGTGTAACAATAAGGAACAGACAATAACTTTGCTGTTGCCAGACTTTTTTATGCACCTTTACTGTAGGCAGTGCAACCTCTTTTTCCCCATAATTGTATCTAGATTTTCGAAAATGTCAAACGCCAAGCGATTCAGGCGCGTTAGTGGGTGTTACATATTCCCATTGATCGATTGATATAAAAAGAGGAAAAAAGTGTTTAAATGAGTTGTCTGAATACTGTTAGTCATGAAGTGACCGTTTCGTGGAAAAGACCAGGCGAAAAAGGGCATCGAATTGCAACAAATTGACACGAAAAATCACCGGAAATGCAAACCGGAAGAGGGAAGATACATACTGAAACCCGACCATCCAACACCGAGAAGAGCTGTGCGTCCGCGAAAACCGAAAAGCTCCAAGCTGTCGGTGAATTCTGTTTTATGTTGTCTCCATGTTGGGATGCAGTTTAGAGCCAGCGAAAAAAGGGGAAAAATTAAACCTTAGCACACATTTGCACCATTTGGCACCTGTATGTTCGTCGGGACTGGTGCGGGAGAGTATGGCTTCCGCTTTCGACCGCGACACACACCAGAGCAACAGAGGCTGTCGTTCGAGAGAGAGAGAGTCGGAACCACAAAGAACACAGCAGCTCCAGTACCAGTTGGGTTATGGAGACATAAATTGTTCACTTTACACTCAACTGCAGCATATCGCCTGGACCGGCCTGGTCGGAACCCTTGAGGGAAAACTCATCGTTGCGCATCGGGTTGGTCCGGGCTTCACCGGACGACGCCACAGATATCTGTGCCGCTAAAGTTTATCTATGCTGAGGGCACCAAAGTGTGATGGAACACCCGTAGTCCCCAGAGGGGAAAATCGGTGAAGATACCTCCAGCCAGGACATGTTCACAAACACACACACAAGCGAGGGGACCGACTGGCGTTTTCGGAAGGAATGCGATTCTTCAAAGAAAACGAAAATCCAATCCGGTCAGAGGTCACTTCAACGTCGAACGGTGATCTCACCCAAAAGGGTTTCCCAGTCGGGTCGGGTGTGGTGGAATGTGACCAACAGTGATTGGTTGGGTTTAGCCAAACGGAAACGGGACTGTGTAAAGTGGATTGGCAAACGAGAGCAACCGAGTGACATAAATTTTAACTAAACCAATCCAATCGCCGATCGAAAAGCAATTAATCGAATGGGACTGGCTCCCGTTCGGACACGGACCGGACGCAGACCACCCGATGGACAGCTTACATGATACCTGAATAAGCATTACAATTAGCTTCGTAATGGGTGCCTTTTTGTACCCACTTCTTTTAGACATTTTGCTTGGTGACCGGAAGTCGCGGAGATACCCAACGACCATCGACTTTAATTTGCTGATGGACCCCCGAGTGCAACTTATGGTGTTGCTTACACATTTAACCATTTCCGTTAGCTGTGGAATCTAACCCTTCAAGTCGCCGTATCGTCATGACCTATTAACGAGGCCCCACTCTGGGGGTGCATGTTGCGTTGCAGCGCCAAGCTGCTGCAGTTTGGGCGCGTAAACAACATAAACTCCCCGTGCGTCGTGCTTCTCTTTCACCCATACACGCCATCTCATCCTCTCTCGCTCTCTCTCTTGAGTTCAGCCAGAACGAGTTTCCCAGATCTCCACGTCCGTTCGCCGTTCACCGATAAACCATCGTCGCATTCTTGACCAAGCGCGGCTCGCCACTTACAAATACACTTTCATATGTGAGGCCGATTACTTGCTGGTGGTCGTGCTCAAACCGGATACTGTTACTTGTGTCCGCAAGGTAGGCGTGGAGCCCGGTGAGCCACCACATAATACATTACTTCGAGGGACATAAAAATTGATCAAAGTGGCCAAGGGGAGCCAACAGGGAAAAAGAACACAACATTGACCGAACGGGGCGGCGAAAGGCACCTTCAAGACACACGCTCGTGTGTATGTGTGTGGGCCAAATCCACCCACCCAAAAGTTCTTCCAAATAAGCTGGAGACCGAGCGCGGACCTTAGGACGTTTTGAACACTTGCCTCTTATACTAGGCTGTTCAATAAGTTCTGCGCCTCGATACAAGAGGGTGTTGCATCTTTCTTGGCAACATCTAAAGCGTTTTCGATATGATCAAGTGGATGTTGTGCATCGAATCATCACTGAGACTTGTGTCTATCACTATGAACCTGAATCCAAACAAGTGGGTAAAGAGTGGTGTGAAGCCGGATCTTCAGCTCCGACCCTTTACATACGTTCATTTGAAGAGTGTACCAATCCAACAAGAAAAAATTAGAATCATAGCAGCACCCTCTGGTGTCGAGCCGCAGAATTTATTGAACAGCCTAGTTCTTCTTTTTCGGTAAAAACCAGTTATTTTTTCGTTACTTTTCGACGTTTATCTTCGGGCCGCGTGCATAAATAAGCGGGAGGGAGGACGGCGAGCCGCAGGGAGCGTCGGTCCATGAATTTTTCGGACACTCTGGGATTGGGCCCCCCGCAGACCCCACTTCTCCATCGGCTACGTGATGCGATAGTAGTGTGCGTGCGCGTGTTTCGCTTGCGCTTTACCTCCTCCTTCGCCGCTTTTGCTTGATGTTCCGCTTCCCCCCCCAGGATTGTTGTTCGCCGGACTCTCTCCATTTTGTTGGGATTTGAGTCTCTTCTTGTGAAGCCCCTCCACAAACATTCTGTTCTTCGTGCTCTTCTCCAATGCGGCACAATTTGGGCCGGAAAGAAAGCCAACAATGGGAAGAAGCATAACCAATGGATACAGTTAAATATGTGTGGAGCGTCGTTCGTCCTGGGCTTTGGGTTCGATTGGCCGGGTTTTGGGGTGCCCGTCGCTAAATTAATTTAAATCATTCACCAAAACAGATCCTTAAGCCATCAGTCAGCAACTCAGCTACCCCTTCCCGGAGCCTTTGGGCATCGTATTTCAATCGTTCGACAAGCAATTGAAGTAGCTGGTCAGACTGTGGTAAAATTGAGATGCCATCCCTCAGATCGATCGAAATGCGATCTCGGGCTAAGTTGTTGGTAAACTTAGCAAGCGAAAGATTGAAGCTTTTACTTTTGTGAAATGCGAAATACTATTTACGCAAACCAATGTTTACTGAAAAGCGATGCAAACGAAGCAAGCCAACGTAACTGCAAACAGTAACCGGTGTACATCAATCAGAGGAACACAGCGTAGAAAGAAAACAAACGGCCGCTGGTTCGCCACCATCAAGGACGAAATCGGATACGGCAATGTTGTCACTCGCTGGGCATTTTCGCTTCCCACTCACACAGACACAGGCGCAGCACCAAACACTAGTGGGCGCGGGCGCGTTTCGCATCGCCCCGCGGTCGGTGATGCCGTAAATAAATCGCGGACATTTTGGGTTTTCTTTTCGCTCTTACCTTTTGCTGGTAAAAGTTTGACGTTTTCCTTTCAGTTCTCGGTGCCGGTGGATTGAAAAACACGCAACAGCTTCACTTCGTTCTCCTGCTCGGAGACTCACAACAATGAACAACAGTGTAGCAGCCAGAGAGAGAAGCGCACTGCACACGTTTGCGCTTGCCTCACTCTTTCGGTTTCAGCTTCTATCCTTCTCTGTCGCACTCACATACACTGGCGAACAATACAATTGCGTTGCACCAACACTGTAGAAAGGGGAAAATTAAATTCAAAATATTGCCTCGATTGCCTTCTCTCTCTCTCGCTCGCTCGTTCGGTCACTTTGATCCAACCATTTTTTTTTGTAAAGGCTGTGCACACGTACCGCACGTTTGTGCCACACATACGGAGAACGCGACGCACAAACAGAGGTCCCCGGAAACAGAAGAAAAAAAAACATTTAACCTGAAACACCTTTGCGCCATCGAAAGCCATTAAGAGAAGCCACGAACCCGCTCCTCCGCGAAATGGCTTCCTTGGGGCCTTTCACTCACTCCCGTGCGCACTCTCTCGCTCTCACTTGCGTTCCGCTTATCGGCTGTTCGCGACGATAATTTTGGATAAAAACAACCCCAACCTCCCCCCGGCACAATAATAAAGTAGTAAGGAAAATTCGGGCACAACGCACTTTTTTACTGCACTGCTCAAACACGGGAACATAAAACGGTTCCAATCACAAAACGCTTCCTTTTGCTATTCTACCGAAACCGAACCACTCTACGATCGGTGTAATCGAACAACGCGCAGAAAGTTATTAGTAACTAACAGCACGCAAATAATACACCGAAACACTTTACCGTGAAATGCGGCCGAGTACGTACGTTTTATCTTTTAGCGCTTTTAAACTGTGGTGGCTTATCTTGATTACAGAGAACTTGAAGCTTCTTAAACAGCGTACAGCGTAAAGATTCTTCTTTTTACGATTTTTCGTGTTCGGGAAAATCTCTTGGTTGAGATGACGGCAAAATTTGAAAAATTACTGAAAATTCTGGCTCCGAATTTCTGAATCCTGATAACTGATAACACAACACCTTCCGGCAAACTAAAGCACCACTCTAATTTTCAGCTTGAACGCTACTATTGTAGCGAGCTACGAGAAGTTTTGAAATATTATTGCTCCTTCTTGTTCGGATGTTCAACAAAACAGTGAAAATTTACCGTACGCGTGAAATTCGACGGGAAATTACCTAAGTTTCAAATATTCCTTCTTGTTCGAATTTTAGTTTTTTAGACTCTGCACTTTCTGACCAACTGAAGATTTCTGGCTCTCTCTGTTTCTCTGAGAATCTCAACACGGTCAACGTAACTTTGAGCCTTCGAACCTGAAACCTGATGACGAACCTAACCAAGTGCTCGAACGTCAATATCCAGCCCCGAATAACATCAAATTCAAATTGAATGAAATATAAATTTCGCAGTTATTTTTATATTTTGCGCCACGAAAGTGAATCTGAAATAATTTAATTAATTAATATTTAAAATCTGATTAACAGTTAAAACCTTAATGAACAATGTGATCGAGGCAACCATTCTTAAGGCCGGTTTACACGCTGCGATCTGCAATGCAATATCGCTCGAAGTGACATCTCCGGAGACGTCATAAATGTCACTGCCGCGGGTGGAAATCTGAAGACTCGACATGCAATTTGTGAACAAATTTCAAAACAGGGTCAGTTTGTCGGTTGACTTGTTTATGTTTTGTTTTGGCCTCTTATTTATATTTTGGACGCTTCGTCAACGTTCGCGAAAGTGTGTAACTGAATTTATAAAAATTTACGAAAGTCTGCCATGTCTTTGGCAACTAAAAAATAAAAAATATAGTGATCGGAATAAAAAGGCGGAGGCATACGATGCCATTTAAAAGCAATTTCCTCGACACTGTAACCTCTTCGCACGTTGTTTTTTCGCTTTTTAACCGAAAAGCACAATGGTAAGGCAAACCAACACAGTGTTGCTTCCATGGCTGATTCCAACATGTCCAACCGACAAACTGACCCTGTTTTGAAATTTGTTCACAAATTGCATGTCGAGTCTTCAGATTTCCACCCGCGGCAGTGACATTTATGACGTCTCCGGAGATGTCACTTCAAGCGATATTGCATTGCAGATCGCAGCGTGTAAACCGGCCTTTACAGAAAAATTTTGGATGGACCGTTTCAATTCAGAAGACTGCAATTTCCAGTACGACTTGCTTTCGCCATGACCATAAACAAATCCCAAATCGTTTAATATTTGTGGAATAAATCTAGAAACTCCCTGTTTTGCTCATGGGCATACTAAAAATATTGTGTATCCCAAAGTTTTGGAATAACATCACTATCTACATCTCCTTTTATTGTAACGAGTACGAAATTATTGGTTCCTGTTGCATTCAAAGACAGACTATCTATCCGACATTCAAGGTATTTATTTATTTATTTTTATACTAACGGGTCTGCTAGTTTGTCCTAAATTCAAATTTTCTGAAAATCAGTATTTTTGAGCGAATTTTTGGTTTTTCTCTCATAATTAACTTTTCTCTCATATTCTCTCTCGTTTCTCTACGGTTTTTTCGACCGAGCGTTCCCGGTCCCTGGTTTTCGCAATGATTTTGCTGTCGATGATTTCTATTTTAACTGCGGAGACACACGATGCGTAACGCAACAAGTTTGACGTTAACGATTAATGCCAAACTGCTACGCTTCTGTCAAAACGTTACGCATGCTTACAAATAGAGGATAATTTAAGCTCTTATTTGCCGGTATTGCAACGAAATCAAATAAACAACAGAAAATAATATTCAGAAATCAATTTATGTCTTTTCTATTTCTATTTTCTCGGATCAAAAACACGAACGTAAACCCATATACGTATATTTTTGCTGCCACACGAAGCGTAAACGATTTGACATTAATAATTAATTTTACATTATTTTAATTTTTTTTCACGCTTCGTGTAGCGCAACATATAAATAAAACATCGAAATTCTTCTCACTGTGTAAATTCTTCTCATTCTCACTTCTCACTTCAGTGAGAAGGTTCTCTTTTCTCTTCATCGATTCTGCACGTTCATCGATTCCAGGGTAGCCGTTGTTGCGTTGGTCGATGAAATCGACGAACGACGAACGGGCCAAGAAAACGAATCCAGCGAAGAAGAAGAAGAATCTGTCCGGCATTTTCTTTTCTACACGGGTACGAGTCCAAATTTCAACTCTGCGTTCAACCCTTTTCCGTTCTATCTATTTCCTCCCGCTTTTCTCCGGCCCGTCCGATTTCTAATCGTTGCGTTCGCATTTTCCCTTCCAGAAGTGCGAACTTTGTGGCTTTGTGGTGTGACCGACGACCTCTGCTTGTGACCTACATTTATTGCCGGCTCTTCGTCGCATCGCTGAGAAAATGGGTGTGCAGATCATTCCGATTGCCAACGGTGACCAAACCACGTTCCCGAAACCAGGTCAGTTGGATAGGGTTCTGATTTATTATAGTTGACCGCAGGAGTTGTCATTCGCCTCTGAAACCAGGTCAAACGGCTGTGGTTCACTACACCGGGACCCTCGACGACGGAACCGTTTTCGATTCTTCGCGCACCCGCGGCAAGCCGTTCAAGTTCGCGGTCGGCAAGGGCGAGGTTATCCGGGGCTGGGATGAAGGAGTTGCCCAGATGTCTGTGGGCCAGCGCGCCAAATTAGTCTGCTCGCCGGATTACGCCTACGGAAGCCGTGGCCACCCGGGTGTCATCCCGCCGAACGCTCGGCTGACCTTCGACGTGGAGCTGCTGCGGGTAGAGTAGAGAGACTGTGCGGCCGTACGATAATCAACAGCGCGCCCCTATTAACCAAACCACAGAACCGACCGGCACCAGCGTAAGCGCCAACATCCTACCTAACACGTAACAAGCAATCGAACCGGACCGTGAAGCGAAGCAGTCAGTGCGAGGGCAGAGCGGGAGTCGTAAAACGAGAAGGAAGAAATATTCTTATCACTGACATTGACCCCTCTGCGAACGGGAGTCCAGTTCCAAAACCCATCACGAACCTTCAGGTTTAAGGTTTCCTTCACACCTTTTCCCCGCGCAGGCCATGCGTTTGTACTCCGTAGCGCCATTCTTCATCCAGGGATTCCCCTCTATTGCATTTCCATTTCTGCTCTGATTCCTAGTGTGAATGCATTTAACTATTATCGGATCGCGACGGAGGTTAGTGAAAGTACAAGTAGAAATAGCCAGGGAAGAGGTAGCGAGAAGAGAGATACGGGGCTGGCCCTTTTCCCAGTAAACGACCATCGACATGTAACCGTAGTTCAGAGAACAGCCAAAATGAAACCATCCTTTTCTGCATCCTTCCCAAGGCAGTTCTTGCCGAACCCTCCGAAACAAAAAGTTATTTCTTAAGATAATTGTAAAACCGCTCAATTCGGTTCGGTCCTTGTGGCCACCTCCACAGCACCATGCACTACACGCACCACCTCCACTCTCCTACTGTCGGTCATCTAAACTAAATGAAATGAATGAAACGGAAATAAAAAGCATTAACTCTCTAAACCAAAACTTAAAACCAGAATCACGCGGGCTGTCCTTTTTTGTCCAATTCGAAAGAATCAGTAAGGACCTCCGTATCAAGCGGTGACACGATCATCTTGCCCAAAGCTGCAATCGATATCTTATCAGCAGTTTATTAAATTATTCATTAGCACGCACCGGATAACAGACGGAACTCTCGGGGTCAGAATAAATACAAGATGCGATGTTTTGCCCACAAACACCTCTCCCAAGCGAATTCAAATAACAAAAAACGTAAAATCCCTCAAACGCCCTTACGGCCACCTAATAGAAGAACAGCTCCGGGAAGTTATTCTCGTAGATCGGTCGTTGGCCACCGATACCCATCTGTTTACCGGCCCCATCGAGCAGCGGTCCGTTCAATCCACCGTTGCCCGCCAGCAGTGATCCGGCCTGGATGCCGCACGAGATCTGCCGCTCGACGGACAGGGCCGTAAAGATTTCGTTCAGCTTGTTCTGGATGACGTCGTGCTTCGGTTCCGTCCGGCGCACTAAATCCTCGAACGCCGTCTCGCGGAAGGCGCGCCCGATCTGCATCTGCTTCTCGCGAGCCTCCCGCTTGGTGGCTTCCGTCGGTTCCGCCAGCACCCGCTTCATCGACTCGAAGTTGTACTCCGAGGCGAGCGATCGCTTCTGAACGCCGGGTGAGCTGCTAACGCTTTCGATTTCGTTGTAGCTCGAATCGACCACACTGTTCCGGACTGCACCTGCGCGAGACACGCGGATTGAAAGAAAATGCAATCAATTGGTGCAGTGCACAAAACGGCACGCGAGCGTCACTTACTGTGCGTATCGACCCAAGAGTGTCGATGCGTCAGGAGGTCCGTTTGGTTCAGCCCGTACGGTGTACCAGTCTGAACGCGATTGTTTTCCAATCCCGCCTGCTGGAGACACTCGGCCACGGCCAGCTTGTCGATCAGCAGGTGCGGCTGGTTGGTGTTGAGCGGCCCCGGTGCAGCCTTCTCGTTGTCCATCAGCGGTGGCAACAGATAGGTGGCCTCTTCGCGCCGTGCTTCGATGAGCTTCTCAGCGTATTCGACCAGCGTGCCGATGGCCGTACAGCGCCCGAGCAGGATGAGCAGCGAAATGGCAATGCTGTGCAGATTGCAACGATGCTTCGGCGACAGTTCCACCTCCGTGACGGCCACTTGCTGCAGGCTGCAAGGATGGATGGGGAAGAATGTAATTGATTTACGTACGCTCCGGTGGCTTTCGATCGATTCCGAGGCGCACAAGTGGACCAATTGGCGTGCCAATGTGGGTTATTATTGATTAATTTTCAACTATTTTTAGGTACTTCTAGCGGCTAGGTGAGAGGGCGATAGAATCGTTTCATCTCGTGATGTGCCATTTCAATGCCATCGCAAACAGGTAGTTCAATGTAAAAAGCAATTACATTATGAAACATATTGCTCGAATAATGGTGTCTTTCGATTTACAAGGTGAATAGTTTAAACATTATTGGAATTGGAAGGATTTAAAGTTTGACTGACGGTGGTTGAGAGAGTGCCGGGAAATGAGCTTCGAATGGAGTCCCCTTTTGGGCCCTTACGTACCCGAGAACGAACAGCAAAATCTCCTGAACCGTCTCGCCACAGGCCATCTCGACGATCACGAGGGAGATCGTGTTGTAGGACGACTTCAGCACCTCGAGGTGGTTCTCCTGCGACATGCTTTCGATGATCGCCTGTAGAATGTTCGAGCCGTACTTGTGCGTGAACAGGATGTCCGAACGGGACGGCTGCTCGATCGTGAGCGTCGGATAGATGCTCACGCCGATCACATTCAGCAGATGCTGATTCTGGTGACGGTCAAGCAGCTGCTGGAAGATTTGCATTACGATTATCCGGATCGGTATGGAGCCAGCCCGGGCCATTTTGAGCAGCGGCTGGAGGAACGACACGGGGAACGCCTTCTCGAACGACACCGTCCGGTACTGGGTGCCGACCTTGAGCAAACTTTTCAGCAGGATGTTCTGCAGCAGCTGATCGCCGCGGCTCTTGTTCGACGGATCGGGCACGGTGTTCATGATGAACAGCATGATTTCGATCTTCTGATAATCCGGATGGTGGTTGGCGAACTCACCGAGCGCGTTGATTAGCGCCTCCTGGTACTGCGTCTCTTCCGAAGCCGACTCGTGCTGCGTGCTGACGCTCGTCTTCAGGTGCATCAGCAGATTGTTGATAATGTCGAGGGCCGACGGACCGACGCTCTCGCCCGCCGCGATGGCAATAATCTTCGAGAGGACCACCGCCAACGAGGTACGCGTTTTGGGCGACGAAGTTAGGTTTTGATCGAGATGCGACATGAGCGTCTCAACAACGGTGTATGAATACTGCGGCTGAATCGAGATCATAACGATGCGGAACGTGTCGATGGCGAACCGATTCGGCACCCACAGCTTGTGATGGTCGAGATGCGTCAAGAGCGGCTTCAGGACCGATTTGATATGTCCGAACGAGGCACGGCTAACGAGCTCACGCAGCACGGCCTCGGCCAACAGTGGTGGCGTCGAAGGGGTCGCTTCGGCATCCGTCGACTTGGACGGGCCGGACTGCATGTTGAACAGCAGCGATGGAACGATCTTCTCCATGTGCTGCTTCTCCCAGATGTTTGCTACCAGATCGTCCGAAACCGTCTTCCGGATCACACCCTGCAAACCCTTGATGCCCGCCATTCGGATGCTGTCGCGCAGCTCCTCGTCGTCGTTGTTGCCGTAACACATGGAGGAAAACTTGGAGATGAAAAAGTCGTACCGCCGGTGGTAGGACGGGGTGTCCTCTTCGATGTTGGCAAACCGAACGAACGAGTTGGTGGCCATTATCTGCAGCGTCGGATTAGTGTCCTCGAGCAGCTTCTGCACCATGCGCAAGAACGATTCGACAAACAGGTTCAGTATCTGCGCGTGGCAAGCCATCAGCAGCAGGTCCATCGCCTCCATTGCGATCTCGACGAACTTGTACCGCTTCCGGTAGATGTCCTTCGAGGCCCGTTGGTACAGGTACTCGCCGATGCGGTCAAGCTTTTCCGGAGAGCGGAGCGAGTAGAAGGTGAGCTTCTCCATGTTCGATTTCACTAGCCCATCTTCCGGATTCGCCGGAAAGATATTGTCTACCAGCCGTTTGTAACGGGGCCGCAGGGCAGAACAGCAGCCGCAACAACCTGCAAACGAGTTACGTATTAATATTGGTCTTCAATTCCGAAGGACCGATGGCATCGTCAACCAAACCAAATGAGCCTTCAACTTTTACCTAACATCTTCGATAGGAGAAAGTTTTAGTGGGGCTTAGAAGGACAGTAACAAGCTACACTACACACTGAACACACTGTACTACAAAACGAGATTTAATGGCATTGTTGGATAAGGGCCCGCATTTGTTCTACCTTTTATCAGCTAATTTACCCCCTAATTTATGCTGCGATGACGAATGGGCAAAACAAAGTTGAGTTTGAGAGAAAAAACGGCCAACAGTTTGACAGAAGACGTCACGGCGCTTGTTTTGGCATGCCAGGGTTGCTTGACAACTCTGAATGTTTACTTTCTGATTTTTGTTTCGTTTGCGATTTTGATTAAATTTTATTTTCGTAAAGAATTGCCACTAAACAAAACACAATGTTTGAAAATCTTTCAAATTATAGTTAAATAACATTTATTTTTATGCTCTGAATCCTAGTTTTCGTTCAAACGTATCATAAAATTAAAATATATCACATAGGACAACATTCAATTGAAAGCGACAAATGGCTTCTTATTAATTTTTTTCGTATTTCTAAATATTGAATTGTACCTTCTCGAAAACACCATACAAACACAGGTTCATTACGCTTTTCCAAAGCTTGGCATAACATCGTAAAACAGCCTAAATTATGTAACGAGTGGTGACATTCAACTTACATCCTTCGGTGCACTTTTTGACGAAGGAGTCCAGGAACTCGGGCATTTCCAGCGGCTCGAAACAGCATTTGATCATCGACATCGTGCCGTCAGCTGATTGGTTTACGCTGGACGAAATAGTTTAATGAACCACCTCTTTTTAGTGCCTCTCTTTAATGTCCTGTTCCGGTCCGCTGATAACCAGTCGGTCGCTCACACACCATTACCACCCCGGGGGAATAATTAGATTTATTTTTCGCACCACAACTTTCCACCGTGATATCTGTTACGACTTATTTTTAGACTTCAGTGAGTTTTCATCACAAACATTATCGAACTGTTCTAAAGCACTCGATGCGGAAAACTGCAATATCCCCAAAGAAAACTGCTCCTGCACACTGTTCCCTGGAAGTTTATGCTGCAAAATTAGCAAAACAAGGTCAAAGTTGTTCACACAGCACCATCGAACGAAGAAAACTCCTTTTCCGAGAGAATGCTATCTCTCTCAGCTCCTCTCTCTATCCTCTTCACTATCACTAGAACAGACCCGGAGTTCTCCGGAGTCAGCAGAAACTCTGTCGCCCACGCTGTTCCGTCGCCGACTGAAGCCGTTTCGCGGTCACAGACCGACCAATTTTCCGACACTCGTGCTCATGCGCTTCGCAACAGTAAAATGTTTAAAGGTATCCTGTTTTCCCTTCAATTGTCGTTGTCAGCAGTTTTCGCATCTCGGCCAGTAATGGAGAGCCTCGAGTTTGGGCTCCCTCTCTCTCTGTCGACCCTCGGCACGTGACGTTTTCCCGCCAAAAGCTGAGCTTGATCTTAAAAGCCCCGAAGCGTGGCGTTCTCACTGAGTAGAACATATTAATTCTCGTCACGTTCCTTCCCGTTGGCGGTGGCCCCGTCAGGGGATGGGGAGCCCCACCGATGTTACAGGTGGTCGTTGGGATTTATGAATGAGCATTTCATCGCCCGCGCGGTTTTTCATTGAAGAAAAATCTTTCACTCGAAGCGTCCAAGAGAAGAGCCGAACCCGTTAGTGGACGAAGTGGTCATAACCGATGGCGGTTTGCGAGGGGTGTTGTTGGTTTTCCGTTTTAGTTTTTCACGCAACGGTGTGCACCGTGGAAAGCGAAACCATTATCACACGGACCGATTATTATTTCGCGGTCGGTGGGCGCCTCGTCGCTCAAGGTCGTCGGTGAAACTGAGCTTTGGTCTAGGGACATTGGGGTCAAAATGGAAAACCTCGACCGCGAACCAGCGTCGCTACGGCGATAAATTATTTCTCACTTACTCGGGTGTGAACTATTCGGAGTGATAAGAGTTTTGAATGTGATATTATCATGGCGAACACCTACCGTTAGTTTTCCCATAGGCATAGGCTTAGACAAGCATGATTGAATATTAAAATATGTAAACGAATAAAATCAGTTTAATTCGTGAAGTAAGAAATACATGGCTTTTATGCAATTTTACAGCTGCCATTGTAAAAGTAGCTTGGTTTTAACAATGGCTTGTCCTATTGAACAAAAATTACAATAGACATAGAATAAATAAAAAAAATCATTAAACTATGCAACACAAATCAATTGAAGGAAAAATGGTTGTAAAAGCTTTTGGAAGCTCGAGAAGCCTCATTGAGCAATTTCGTCTGAAAAACCGTGGACGATAAGGTTTAGCAAAATTGTAGGATTTTATAAATGTTTTATGCTCTCCTAGTATCTCTTTGAAATGGAATCTCTAGTATTGCTTTGGCGGATTAACATTTGTTTAAAATACGAGGTATGTCCTGCCACAATGTTTTATTATGTCCTATAAATACGACTTGATACGTTCTTCAAGAACCCAAACAAAATGTACCGTTTTTCGGTGTCAATGGCATGCAAAGCAGACAACCTTCCCTTGAGACTACGGTCGGGTGGTCAACTGGTTTCGAAAAATTTTGCATCGAAAATAGAAAAAAACGCTAGCCAAGCGCAAATGGCTTCATTTAAAGTACTTTCAAATTATAGGTCTCGTTCGGATGGTTCAGTGCGGCTTCAAAAAAAAAACCGGCGTTGCCCTTGGTGCGGAAATCACTTTCCCGCCGAGAAAAGTGAACAAGAAAAACGTGATTTTCGAAACCGATTTTCTTGGGGCCCTGCACATATTTATCGGCGAACGATGATGCGCGATGATGATGATGATGATTTGTGTTGTTGGCGGACCGGTACAACGCTTCCTTCCTGCCGCCCTGGGCCGGTGATGGAAGGAATTAAGAGCCGGGCACATTTGGGGCCGCATATTTATTGCCTCTATTACGTGGGTTTATGAGCCTTTGCAGCGATGGAGCGGAGTCGATCACCGGCCAGCATGCATCGACTTTAATTACACAACACCCGCGTCCGTTGGACGCATCAAACGTTGTGCAAAATTTCTCCACCAATTCTCGGCCACTTCAGGCCGGTGGCCACTTTGAAAGGAAAAGTGTAGCAACGTGGTCGTGGTCCGTCCAATTCATGGAGCACGCCAGCAGCGGTGCGTTACAAAACAGGACGTTCTCAGAATGGGTCCCAAACGGGCAGCTTTCTGGTGCAATTTTGCGACCGAATCGGTAAAGCGGACGATGCACCCGGCCAGCGTAAGCTTCGCAGGGTAATAATATGCACCGAGACTTTCGGACTCTGAGTGACAGTTTGATTGATACGCGGCGCAAATTAGCACGACCGACCTGTCACAGGGTCTGAGCCGAGACGTCCGACGCGAAGAGGTCAACGAGGTGTCGGCCGTTTGGTTTTTTTGTTGGTCAGCCAATTTCTCCCAACACGAGGGACTTCAGCCCTTTTCTTCGGCCTTTTACTGTCGCTTTATGCTGCGCTTTTGAACTTCTTGACTTCCCAAGCTCACGGCGGGCGGCCTTTACTTATGGGACACTTTTCTTTCGGGTTCGCCGCGCCCTCCTTGAGGAGAGCGTAGAACTCTTCAAGCCGAAGAACCACTTCTTATCATGTTGCGCGCATGGTCATTAAATATGTTTAGCACGTTTTCGTCGACCGTCACATGGGTTGGGTCGAAAACCAAAATAAAAAACTTGATACCCAAGAGGGGGTACCCAACGCGTGAAGGTCCCGGAACTGGAGCCCCAGCAGTTCAACGGCCCTCGGCCCGCGCGAGTTGTCGGGCGACTGTCAAGGAGAATTTTGGAGGCACTTCATCATCGTCAAGATCGGGGGGGGCGCGATTACGCCGTGCGGTAAGGTCCCGGTCCGGTTGCAAGGAGCATCTCCCGGAGTGGTGAGCTTCGGAGCAAGGTACCAGAACACGGGCCACACCAAGGCCGTACCTCCCTAGACGGGTAGCTGAAACTTTTCTGGTTTAATTCTTGAAACAAAGCAACGTTTTGAATGGAAATTCGAATTTTCTTAGTCAGATTACTAAAAGCGGCATAAAACAAGGAATCCAGAGACAATCCTTGTTTATATCTTTCTCTTGTTGTCTTTGTGTTAATTGTCTTTTTTATTTATTTATTGTTATTGGTTTTACCCATATGTTCTCTATGTTTATTCGAACATTAAATTTTACTCTTTTCTTTGGAACTTTAAATGTGTTCCCCAATTCCAGGGTTATATTTTTGTTTTTCACACCTTTTTACTATGTTTTCTTAGATATACACATAAGTCGTTTTTGCTCCATTTTCTATGTTTTTGCGTATTAACAAAGTGCCTTTCCTTTTTTCGATTGATTTGTTTACTTATTCCTCCTGTTTCTATTTCAAATGATGACCACTCGATGCCAAACCAAATAAGTTTTCATTGGGTTTCCTCGGGTCATAATGTAAAAGTGCACCAAAAACATAAAAAAGGAATCCCGATGAAGATGGTTAACCCGAAAAGCTGTTTAGCAGTTTATCATGCGCGATAACTCGACGGGCCCTGTCTGATTGCCTCCCGGCCCCGAGGGCACGAATTAAGCCATCAGAGAGCGCGAATCAGAGGGCTCATCTTGTCTCTCGATCCCCAACAATGAATGCGTCTCGCCGAAAATTAATCTGCGTAATTTATGAGAATTAATTCTAAACAGCCCGCTCCCAGTCAGCCAGTCTTCGGCCCGGTCATGAATCGGTTAAATTTACGGGAAACGCCCGTCCGCACCAAATTGCACATTCACAGGCGTGCAACCAAACGAGCATGAGAGAGGGGGAGTACAGGGTTATGCTGCTGAACATAATGTCGTCAACCGTCTCCCATCCGGACGGTGGTCACGGGCAGATTGGGGATTGTGGTGGGTAAATTATGTGGTGAGTGCAGCGAACACGAGAGAAATACGCACACGCATGTGATCACGCAGAATGAAAACACACAACATAAGCCACAAGTGCACGCCTGAAGAGTGTCCATCTGCGAAGGCGGTAAGAAACAGACGGGGTCTCCTCTGTCTGTGGCCCTTTGGTGTCCTGTTGGGGGTGCCCTTGTTTATGGGGGCCCAATGCTTGAGGGCTCAGTTAGTGTAGAGAAATTATGTTCAGCGCTTCTAATGTGGCCGCCGCACTTCAAGTCGCAAGATGCTGGCACGGCACGGGGCTCGGGATGATGATGTTTATCACCCTCTTAATCTTGTGTTGAACGGGGGACGATCGTTACCCCACAGGCATTAAGAAAAGCCAAAAAGTACGGGCATAAAAGCATATTTTAGTGAAAAACCAAATCCAACGGCGAACGGTTGTGGTTCGCCTGAAATCCAATTCGAGGTGTTTTGTGTGTATCCGAGTTTTTTCGTTTCAAGTTTTGTGGTGCATCCTTTACGCAGATCATACTGCTGTGGACACGAAGGTACACGTACTACATTGATGTAAAAGTCCCGAAACTAACGCTGAAACTAATTTTGTTTGGCAATTCATAAGAAAACAAACTTAGATGCCATCAAACAATCAAACAGCAACCGTTCAGAGCGATCAACGCGTTGCTGTCTCCGTTGTTTTCAATCCAAAAGGTGCAACCAAACATTTTATTGATAATTCGATGATTTTTGATGATGTGATTATTTAAGTTGCAATAAATAAGACTTCGTTTATCTTCCCAATTGCACAAAGCTTACACAATTTCCTTCATAAAGGCGAAAAGAAAGTTAGATCGATCATTGAGACAGTAGAATGAACTATATTGCTTTGAAAGAACGTTGAACTAACTAACTAGCTATCAAAGTATCAAAAGTTTGAAGCGTATCGTTAATATTTTCAAATTAATTTACGTGAAAGACAACATCGTTGATAGTTCTGGGACTTACTGATCGCCATGCTAACCACGCAAGAGGTCATTGAAGGCGAATCTTCAATTGGGCGCAGAGTGCCCTCGGGTGGCTCTTTTGTCACTGCAACAACAATAATAAAGATAATGAAAAAACACAAGACTACAGATTTCAAACCCAGCCCCATCCAATCACCTTGAGAGGCCGCCAATGACCGCCAATTCCAGAGTTCCCTCGAATACGACAACAAGACCAGGAAATTATGCCAAACAATAATTCTTCCCTCGCAGCCACACAGCTTAATCCTAATTAAATTTTACATACACACGCTACGGGCGCGGCAGCATTACTTTTAAGGAAGAATCGCATGGAAACGCATGTTTATAGCCTGCGGGCGCTGCGTGGCGATTTTACGGCCACTTTTGTTCGTTCGTTCTTTCGGCTGGGCATTTGCATCCTGGTCGTCGTCGTCGTCGTGTCCTGAGGCGCACAATTTATAGAGATGTTATG
This sequence comes from Anopheles bellator, assembly GCF_943735745.2. Taxonomy (NCBI): domain Eukaryota; kingdom Metazoa; phylum Arthropoda; class Insecta; order Diptera; family Culicidae; genus Anopheles; species Anopheles bellator. The sequence continues at coordinate 21,624,157 of NC_071285.1, read as the reverse complement.
CTGCCAAACTGCCTGGGACACCAGCACCCAGCCTCACCGTCACGAGCCACTCGATAGAGGCATCCTTTTGTGGTTCCGCATCGCGCATCGCATTTCGTTTTATGTGGAATTTTTAGTTTTCATATTTTAAGTTCACCTGTTTGTCCGTCATTTTTTTCTTCGGCCCAGAGGAGAACCTCAAAGATAAAGAGCTCGTTCAAAAAGTGACCGCAGAAAAAGAGGACGAAAAACAAAATTCTTTTTTCGTTCCGCGGGAACACTTTGGTTTACTGGAGGCGTTTTTTATCGTTTCGTTTTCTTTAAAATATTTTTTTATCACTTTTGTCCGGTCCTTCAATAGACTGGCTGGTCAATGAGGGTGTTGCAATTGCATCATAGCAGCGCTGTGATCCGGTTATTGAATGGTGCAATTAAATGAATGGCCGATGGTTACTGGAAGTTTGTATTGGAAGTCGGGACGCACGATACGGAATCAGCCGAGCGTTAATTTAAGATGTAATAAATTAACTATGTGTAAAACAAGTTCTGGCAGTCTCTAATTTGAAAATTCATTTTTGGTAATGGTTACTACAAAAAACCTTTTCAAACCAGCTTGCCGCGAGCATCAAAAAGAACCGTCATAAAAGAAAATAAGAAAATAAAAAGCCAACATTTGATCAAATAAAGTAGAAAAATAGTAAGAAATTTTGAAAACAATATGTTGTTTAAAATCGATCTATTATCTACGATAAATGGAAATTCATTTACTGAAACAGCACTTGCAATAATTAAAAAAATACTTACCAATAATAAAAGGTTAAAACAAAAAAGAATGGGGGATGGAGTTTCCGAATTATTGATTGAAAGTCATGTTAAGTGAAAAAATCATTGTTTCGTTTGGATAACACAAGAAAGAATAAGTAAAATGTACGGCAATAAACAAACAATAAAAAATTGAATAAATCAGAACAAAGTCCACTGGGCAGAGTCTGGCAGAGTGAAAAATAAAAATATTTCAGATTCAGTATTAGCGAATAGAGACATAGTTGTTTTAGTGTGGAGTGGCTGCATATCGAGTTGCATTGTTGCATCACGCTAACGAAGAAAACAGTTTCGCTCGTGATCCTTTTTGGAGGAATTCCTCCTCCGGAACACCGGTGCATCAAACGGATCACCGCGTCATCGTCGAAGGGCCGAGCATCGATTTTCATTACCGCAACATGATTTCGCACAATTTATGCACAACACGCAGCCCAATGGGGCGCGTGCGCCCGTGTGTACACCGCAGGTTGTTGCGGTAATTTTGGAACTGATAAATGAGCCTCCCGGCTCCTAATGGAGCTGAGCGGTCGACGGTTCCCGGGGGTTCCTGTTTGGGGTGTTGGCGTTGTGGTTAATTAAAATTGCCACAAAACAAAAGATGCAACCCACCGCGGACCCCGAGAGTGATGGTTTGACACCTCGAATGCTTAGCAATGGGACGCGGTTAGAATTTTTTATGATTATTTTTGGTTATTATCGAGGATTATTATGCACTTCTTATCGAAACGTCGATCCGCTGCGCCGACTCCCTTAACGCGTTGGCCGGGGGAAAAGAGGCTTTATTTATGGGCGGCCATAACCGTAAACCATTAACGGAGGAATGAATGAAGAATGTTTTTGGGTCTGGCGCATTTGCAGAGAACATTCTGATGTGCCAACGTTCCATCGCCTGGTGCGCTGGCTCATCAACCTGCCGATGGCTGTCGTTGCAGGCTGTCTATTCAGCGCTTTGGGGATTCTTCGTCCCGAAGTATTTATTCGGTAATGAAGTGCACATTAAAATAAATAATGAGCGCTATAAAACATTCGAAGCTTATTCTAAAGATTGTTGAAATAACATTGTAAACCGGGTTTTCTTAAATCGATATCGGTACGGTTGGAGTGCAAAATAACGAAGAAGTAAAACAACACCACGTTGATCGATTGGGTTTTGTTTGCCTAAGTCCTAAGGCCTAATTGAAACTGTGTGAACATCTTATGATTAATAGTTTGGCATTGTTGTCGTTTAGTTCTGACTCAAAATCGAAAATATCTACATATAAAGCACACGTGTAGGAAACTTCGGAACTCTTATATTATAGCTCTAGATAATAACTACAACCGACAATGCAGCAAACTATTAAAACATTTCTTTGTATCCTTACAATATGTTTAACTTCTTCTTTCGATGAAACAGCGAGCAAATTAAAAAAACAAGTTATCAATTTCAAAGTATTGTACATTATGCAAAAGATTGAAATTTCGAACAACTACCTGTGAAAGTTCCATTGCAATTACCCATTACAACTCCACTGTTATACAATTGCTCACCTACTCACGTGGGGTCGTTTTCAGAAGCCTCGATCACCTACCAGCTGCTTAACGTTATTGCCCTATTGCCCACAAACGGTTTCCCTTAGGTTATTCTGACCTGGTTTCTGCCACAGTGCAGTGCTCGCGCAATTGCGAGCAAATAATTAATCATAGCGTCAAACCCTTCCTTATCAGGAGCCTCGCGATTGCCTACGACCATCATTAAAAGAGAAAAAAAATCAGACCACGCAGCCAAACACACCACCACCTTCAGCATTACCAGCACTAAACATTGCCCTCGTTTACCAAATTGGTCATCAAAAACAAGTCCGCTTGGTTGCCGTGCCGTGGGCCTATAAAACATCAATTATGCGATCATAATCGGCGACAACAGCCAAAGTCGGGACCGAAAAAGATCACCGACAGTTCGCAGTTCACAGGCGGTGAACCGAGTGCGGGAGTCCGGCTTGAAGGCTCCCAATCCGAAATGGGTCCAAAAAATGACTGCAAACGTGGCGGAATCAATAATCTTTAATTACATGGTCATCGGATCGGTGCCAGGGGATACCAAGTGATCGTAGATGATGTTTTTTTTACTAGTATTTGGCGCCTCTTCGTGTCTGACGTTCGTTTGGCGTCTGGTTCGATTACAGTGAGCGACAGAAATAAAGATCAGGTCCATGGCCGATCGAACACTATGAAAGGAAGGATTTGTCAACAAAGTAACGAGATGAATTTTTGTAATGCAAAAATTATATGCAAACTAAAAAGTAACAAATAAAAAGAAAGAAAAGGCAATTAGAAAAAGAAACAATGTGTAATCAATACAAAAGAATAGCTAACATTTGAAATATTTAAATAATAGAATCGGATAATAGCAAGGAAACCAAAAAGAATAAGAAAGTGTACTTTTTCAATGTTGAAAAGAAATGGTTGTATAGGAATACGTTGAATATATTAGAAAACAGGAAAACATTTTTTAAACCATGCAATGAATGAAAATTCACACATTATTGGACTTAAACGTTAAAGGCCGCAGAGAGTGTTGAACATAAAAAGTACAAGTAATAAAATAAAATATATAATATGTAAAAGTAATAAATATAATAAATATAATAACAAATTTGCGTATAGCAAAATAAAGAATGGAGAAGAAAATATCGAAAGAATTCGCAAACGATAAGACTCGAGTAACAAATCGGAGGCAAGCAACAGGCAAGGATGTAGTAAGCTTCTAACGCTTAACCGAGTTCAGTTTGGTAGGCACTGTGCATTCACCCATTTGCACCCATTCAGCCACGTTCTACCTCGCGCTCTGTCGGCCACTCGGGGCACGAAGAGCATCATCGACGCCACGATCGTCAATCGCTTCACCGCGAAACGCCATCACCGCCTGCCGGCGCCAGGCGGGTGGTTATGAAATTTCACTTTCGACCGACCAATTTTCGGCAATTTTCGAGCACATCATGGCAATGTTTCGCCCATCCGGCGTCGTTCGGCCCCATTTGCGGCCGGATCGGTCGGTGAAAAGTGAGCCGTACGGTGAAAATTGCAACCAGCTGTGCAGCCCGCATCCAGCGGGCCATGGCACGGTGGAGGACGTTGGCGACGCGGGCTCTCACCTTGCAGGAGGAGAACGCACGGTACACGGCGTGCTTTCGTCGTCACACGGTGACGGCGGGTTCACTTCCATCTACGGATGGTTCAGTGTCACGTACCGCGCTGTCACGAGGCTGATCGTGACCGCGCACGGCAACTCGGAGACCCGCTGGCCGTGTTGCTTTGAGGAAACGGACCGTGGATCGCTCGCATGCTGCGGTGGCCTCGTGGTATCAAAGATTGTTTACCCCATCACAAAAAAAGAAAACATGTACGAAAAACACTCATTAGTGACACGGCGTGCATTTTGGGAGGAAACATAATGGAGGTGGCCTTTTATTTTGGCGGGCGGCGCTTGATGAAGCTGTTCGTCGTTTGATCGCAAGATAACTGTGGGTTTCGGTTTTTGTTACCCGTTTTTACGAGGAAACGTGTGACATTAATCCTACAGAGAGACATTCACACGGTTCGCTTGGTTATCATTGGAGCATTAGGGGCAACTACGATTTTTGGGTTAGAAAATATAATTTTTTTCCACATCAAAATGGAGGGAGAAAAGTCTTGCGACGTGTCGTGATATTTTTTACAATGGAAATTAAGTGTGGTGCAGTTTTTTTGTAGGTTTAAATAAAAAGAATTTATAATCGAATGTTGAAAGTATATAAGGACTCTTCTTCTACAATGGTAAAAATATGAGTTCCTGAATTTAAATGGGATTGTAAAAACTGTAGTAACACCTGAAAACGTAGGAAAAATGCAGGATATCGTATTGTAAAATCGTGGAGTCACTGAATGCTATTTAGTAGAAGCCCTAGGAATTTGTTTGGGCATTGTAGGAAAAGACTCGCTCTGCAAAAGATAAAACCCCTTTTTTATCAGGGCAATGCATCTTGTCAAAAGAGCATTTTGAAAATGTATTCACCAGATATGGCCACTAGCGACTTCCATCTGTTTCCAGACCAAAAGAAAATCTTGCTTGGTATGCAGTTTTCCTCAAATGATGACGTTATAAAAGCTGTGGTAGCGTATTTTGATTTTTTTTATCACTTCATGGTTGAAATTTATAAATTGGAGTTTCGTTGGAACAAGTGTATTGATGTTCAGAAAGCCTATACTGAATAACAAAATGTATTTCAAACCATAAAAATGTGCCCTTCATATGGACCCGCAAAACTTCTTGAACAGCCTGGTATTTCCATATTGCTCGAAAGAAATTCTTCAGCTCAAATCGTTTGAACCGAAAAAAATCAAACCGAAATGGTCGTAATACTACTAAACTTACGGAAGTGGTAGTCGAAATCCTTAGCAGGTCTAGGGCACGGGTTAAACATTTCATGTAAATCAGTTTCTAGAATTTTGAAGAGTGTTTCGCAGTGCAAGACACTCACTGCAGCGAGAGATGCTGAAAAGCATAATTTGAATGATAAATAATTCCATAAGCCGTACTTTGGTGTATTACGACAATTTTCTTATAATGATATCAAATAACAAACATTTCTCTATTCCTTTGTGGATTCGGAGGCACTCGGAGACCTTCTCTTGGGTTATAACCACAACCACGCATTTTAAATCCTAGAAATTACCCTAAGCACGTGGCGTTGACAACATTCTCTCTGTTATCATTAATCTTTACGATAGATTTGTATCAACTCAAACGACTACGAACTGCCACTAGGAAGTTGCAGTGGTTGAAAGTCGACGGTTTTATGGATTTCTAAATTGAAACGAATGTGGCCTGCCTCTCGATGACTGTTCCTTCCACGTGTTTTGCTAAAATGGATCGTTGATTGATTAACATCGCAAACGTTCCGGTTGTTGTACTGTTGATTGATATATTTATTTTATGGGAAAAATCGGCCGAAATCAGGCGCTACAGTCGTCTGGACAGACAGCCGCGTCGTTAGTGCGCCACGCTCAAGCAAGCAGTTCTAATTGATTAAATCTGTGGACCTAATTCGTAGGAAAATTACGATCGGATATCGTTGCCTGTATTACGGCTAATTGGTCGGCTTGATTCGCAACAAACTGCAATCGGCTACGGGCATCTGATTGATGACACTGCTGCGCTGTTATTTCCTTTGTTGGGGCTTTGTTGCGATCGCTTACTTCGCGCGCACGGATCGGAAACCCATAAGGCGCGCCGCGCGCACGATTTGGCCCGCTAATTGAGTCGCAAGAATTTTTCTGACAAATGAGTGTTTGTGGAAATTGAAAAAAAAACAACCAGCCAACAACAGCCCCCGTCGGCGGTTGGAAAAGCATTCGACTGTGTATGTTGGTTCGTCTAGCGAAACAAAAACTCGCTGTGCCGATACGTTAATAGTGTGAAGATTTATTTTTACCGCCCTCGGAAGTCAACAGGGAAAAAGACAAAACTCACCCCACCCCCCATAAGAACGCACACCAGCGCGGGTGCAGGCGCGCGCGACCGTTGCGTGCTTGGTAATAAATGGAGGAATTTAATGGCAAACAGGCAACGCCACCGGAGCGCGAAACGCTGCTCCACCGCGGCTCGATTCGTTCGCTTGATCGAGTCCCGCTCCGATCACACCTGTCTTGCCTTCTCGGGGGCCACCTACACACACAGCCCGAGATCTGCGAAGCCCTCGGTCGCTGGGGACGCGAAACCCCGCGCGCGCACGGATTCATTCATCACAACCGATCCGCGCTCCGCGGAGTGTGAGCCGATCGTGGCGCAGCCCGGGACGGACAGCGTGCTTCGGCTGTCGTTCGTGGTTGATTGGAGGCCGCGGGCCGAACACTCACGCTCACACTCGCACACACCTCCCGGCCCGAAGGGGTTGAATCGCATTTGATTTGTAAATTCACTCGCAGTCTCCATCCGAACGCGGTGTCGTCCGATCGTCGCCGCGCACGAACCCTTCGAACAGGTTTTTGCACATTTCTCTGCACCCTTTTGCTGCTGCACTCGATCTCGAACGATCGCCCACCCCATGCGAAGAACCATTCGAACACTCTGCGAAACGACCTCCGATTGCGAATTGCCGATTCGTGTGCGAAAATAAGTGTTTTCGGGTGCGTTCCATACGAAAGATTGCAACCGGCAAGCGACGAACCCGCCGAACCTGGTGCAGTGCGATTTGTCAATAATATAATATCGGCACTAATAACCCCCTTTTAGTTTATCGAAGCCGATGCCAGTGTGTGGTTAGGATAGTGTGTGAAGTGGTGCCGACGGCTGGCGGATTCGCTGTGGAAGTGAAGAGCAAAATATTATTAAAAGGCTATCGAATGTCACAGCGCTAACGGTTCAATTAGAGACCTGCGCCAAACGCGCAAAGTGATCGCTCTCGCTCCGGGACGGATTCGATGGAGCAGCATTAGTTCCCGCGATTGGCGTGTGGCTGCGCGATCAATCTCTAAACTCCTGAGCGGTTGAGGTCTCTCAGCCCAGCAGCAAGTGAAACCGAACCGAAACAGCTGTTACATCAACATCGCGCGGTCGATAAGAGGTAAATATTCATTAGCCCCACGAGATGACATTTGGCACCAGCAGTTGCTGACCCGGATCAACCGACGGTTTGGGCATTTTAAATTTCCGGCGTGCTCTTCCACCGCGTGAATGGCAGTTTTTGACATTTCTGTTCGACGGCTGATGTGCGTCAGTAAAAGATCGCACCGTGCCGTTGTGCTAACGATCTTTACGGACCGCTCGATCTCCGCTCTCCGGCTGTTGGTAGATCATCCCGAAAACAGTGCGAGCCTGGAACGCGCGTCACGCGTAATGTTGGCGCGCAAACAATGGACGACTAAATGAATTCAAAACCGCCCGTAATCGATTCGGTATGCAACCAGCGTCCTCGCGTTCGCCATTGCGTGGGCATAATTCGAATTCGTCGTCTGGACACTGGATAGATGACCGCCGTGGGGAACTTAAAATATTGCTCTGCCGCTGCTGCCGGTGCCGGTCGTTCGGCGAAATATTCTTTCAGCGAACCAACAGCGTTGTTTTAAAATTGGTTCGTGATTTTGAGTTCTTTCGTGTTTTGCCCATTGTTCAATAAAGTATCCACCGCCAGTGGCGGTGGACTTTCTGATCGTGTTTTGTTTTGTGAAACGCGCGCGCAAAATTTTAATCGCAACACAATGATCGACGACGACGACAACGAACAGCGAGTGTCGTCTTCGTGGGTTTTCGTGTTGTAAAATAAATTGTTTCTTTATTTGAGGCAATTACTCCGTTGATGGCGCTGGGCGATAACTTATGGTTAATTCAACAGTTCGCTGAGTAATTTTTTAAGGCGATACATTTTTAGTAATGTTTTAAAACTCTATTAAATTTCGGGAGTGGCTGCACGTTTTTTACATCTGTTGTTTTATTGGTTGTTTAAAGTGATCAATTATAATCAATTACGATCCTGCCAACTACCAGCCACGTTATGTTGATGTATCTTGCGTTGGTAGGATGTATTGGATCCTTCCTAGAAGATTGTTTTCATAAGAGATAGGTTAGGCAGTACTTTGGTAAACACATTCTTGAATAACTCACGATTGTTGCGAATTCGTAAGTGGCGTACTTATATTTATTTGGCAGATCAACGATCTGTGCTTGATTCTGTTTTATAATTGCAAACTTTTGTTGGCTAATAATCTTAGTTCGTTAAAGTGTTTTTGAGACTGTTTTGACACTAACTCTACTCTCTATAGTGTATCAAAATGCTTTCCATTACCCCACAACAAACTTCTGACTAAATTTCCCGTCTTTAATTTGGTGAGCGGAACTTTAAAGTTTTGGGACTTTAAAGAGTACTGACAGACTTTTTCTTACGGACTCCTAAGTGATTTTCTAAATGCTATGTAGATTTAATAATATAATCTACAAACAAGACGTATTTTTATATGCGCATTTTTTTGGGTAAATATGATTTTAACTAGTATTCGCTGGGCCACCTGATGTTCAGGAAGATTAATTGGCAGTCGCGACCTGTTCAGATCCATTTGTTGAGTGCTAATATGCAACGTAGTGCTTAGTGGATCCACTTACTGACGCATTATTGTTAGAACTCTACCATTAAGCATTAGCTTTCTATGCGTAAACCCCGTCGCACCCGTTGTGGTACAGAGACAAGGCGTTGATCTTCAAGAATGCCAAGCAAAGGATGCCGAAAGTGTGGGATCAACAAACTGTATGAGCCTTCCGCCTTCTGGATTAGCGATCCACTATTTCCGCCACACATAAAACCTCCGACCTCACCCTGCTTGAGGGACATTAAAAAACATTAAAACACCAGTACGGTTTATGGTGAAAACGCAACTAGCCTGCCTGCCCAGTGCCTAGCCGGCTACCGACTGTCATCCCGCGGTTTCCTGAGGGCTGATCTGGCGAGAAGCGGACTTTGGGTGGTTCCCAAGCCTTTCGCTTTACGATCAGCGGACGCGAAGAAATCACCGGTGCCGAAGAACGTTCTGAGGGTGGCCGCTTCAGAACCTCAAGAAGAAGTTCATCCACAGGCCGACTCTGCAGACTCATCCCAATTATAATCACATCTCAACGCGCGCGCTCTCTGTCCCGAGTGTATCAGCGCTTGGAGATTATTCTTCAATTAGCCCGACCGGTGGCCGGCGACCGGTGACCGGCTCCCGCTACGACCCCAGAGTTTATGGGTTATTACAGCTCCCAGGATCCGGTGGTCGGTCCCGGCGGTAATCATAAGCTACGGCTTTAGCTGCGTCTTCTGTTGATTGTTTCGGAAGTACTTGCGGGACGATCGTCGCCTGACAAAAACCGTGGGGGCCCCTGGGGAAGTCGCAAAAAGATTCTCGATGGCGGTGGCGGTGTGGACGGTTTCATTATCATATTTCCGAATCCCGAAAGGTAAGTTCCACCGGAGAGCCATAAACGATCACCGTGTGACTTTGGGGAGCTGCGATAGGTGTGAATATCTTAAACGCACCGCGGGGGTAACCTGATGGCTGATGGTCGGGCTTGATTGATGGAGCCGAAAGGCTTGCGACAGCCTTATGACCGGTTTCCGACAGACAGGAGTAGATAAGCCAACGGTGGACCTTCGGCCCGAGCAAGTGAATTAGGATTGCCCAAGAAGCCTAATGGAACACGCCTTGAAGCGTTGCGGTTGTTTGTTTGGGCAATAAAACACAAACAAGTTTGGAGCAGATAACAGACAAGAAGCCTCTGTGTGAGCCGGCAATTTGCTGTATGGGATTGGTCAGGTTCCTTGCTTCAAACGTACGTTTTTGAACAGCCTTTGGAAACTAATTTCTAAAGAGTAGGCTTTGCGGTTGCTTCAGTCCTATTTGATGATTTCCGACTAACCTATGAAAGCCCTTTAATGGCTGGTGATCTGCAAGATTAGGAACCTGAAATTCTTGATTCTTTAATTCAGACATGTTTGGACCACAGAAGATCTTCACAAAGGTTTTCGTCTACTACAGGATAGTTTCCCTTTGGGCGTAACGTAACGTAAAGAGCTCTCAAGTCCCAACCCAGCAACGCCTTTGCTACGATTAGCACCGGGCAAGGTCTACGACATAAACGGCAACCATAAAAGTAAACTTTGTCATAAAACCCCTAAACAACAACAGTATCTGGCCCGGTGCCAATAAAAGCAGCAACAATAATGGACAGGGGTTAGCCAGATGGGCTAACCGCACGGTGGTGTGGCCAATGGTTCAGGCTTGGGCACACCCTCTGATGACGCCAGCCACGGTTGCGGTTTCGGTGAGGTTCGGACAACAAACAAAGGTTAGGAACAAATTGTAACTAATCACCCCGAAATGTGGAGTACGCGGGGGATACGGGGCACTTCGGAAGCACTCTGTTGGAGAACAGCTACCCTACCCCTCAGAACGTCGCTGGTCGTCACTGTGTTCCTCGGTCTCAATTGTTACCGTGGCTGCTGGAGACTTGCGCGTCGGTGTCGTCGAAGGTGAGTTCAAGGGAACAACTCCTGTGGAGTTCGCTAGAGAGCCCGTCGTCGTCGTCATCGTCCATTCTGGGCAACCGATCGCAACCACCTCCACATTTTGCCTCGCGTTTCCGCTGACATTCAGGCGGCTGGTGGTGCTGCGCTGAGTGGCGTGTAGGCGTCGGACGTGATTCCAACTGTGACAATATAGAACGCGGGCTCTCTGTCAAGGTTACTGCTGTGTCGCCGCTGGCTGCTGCCGTACGTCGGATTTTCTCGATCATCTGCTGCCGCGCTGCAGATCGTGGAGAGGGAGAGAGAAATGATGAAAGAGTGTACGGTAGATGGGTAATGGCGTCAGAAGAGGCTGACCTTGAATTGTGTCCGTGGGTCGCATGCCTCCGCCGCGTGTTTGCGTGTGCCCGCGCGACATGACCCATCCATATTGTGTTTGCCTGTCCGCCTGGGCCGGAACCGGACTGGGAGTGGTCAACGCCGATGCGCGGTGACATCTGTCAGGAAATGAGAGTTTTTTGTGCGTCGTTTGAATTTTGTTCCGGATTGGCCGGGGCGGGCGCAGTATTTCAGGGTCAGCCAAAGACTGGACGTTGGTGGATCGTGTCGATAATGTGCGGCAATTATGTCGCGATGTTCACGGCTGACTACTGCAGCCCCCGGGCAGTAGTAGTTGGACGTTCTATGAGGCTGTGAAAGAAGAAGACGGTAGAGTGAGCGCCAGGTCAACGGGCGGAGACCTTCAATTACGTGCACAATGGAGCACTGCTGGGTGTGGATGAGGCTCAGACATGAATCCTACACTCAGTTTGACCATTCATGGTTATTATGTTTGGTGCAAGAATCAACTACATTTTTTATTCTGTTAATTATTAGAGAACAAAGCTGATACATTAATTGTAAATTTGATAAACTTACTTCTTGATTTGTTAATTTTTTTAATTTTTTTTCTAAGTTGGAGCTTTATTCGACATAAATGCTTGATTACATAAGAATACAGAGATATTTCACATTGGGATTGCAGCTATTTAATAAGTCTAAGGTATCAAAATGATTTAAACGAAAATTTTTCGATTTAAATCTTTCTAAATTATATGTTATGCCACGTGGCTAGTTAACTTTAAAGAACTTCAGATAATTAGCTTTCGAATTGTTGGGTGGATAGAATTATTGCATCTATTGATTAGGACCTCTTTTAGTTTGTTAATTTCGAATGATAGTCTTTGCGCCCCAGCAAAGTTAAGGACAAGATTCGTTGGTGTTCTCTAGTGTAAATTAAGGGTTGATTTGTTTATTAATTGTTCGTTAGAATCAGAAATCCTTGTGATGGACAGTTATTAGAATGCTTCGATAATGATGGATAACCAAAACGTAATGGAAGCGTTCTATGAAATAACTTAAAGAAGAAAGTATAAAGTTCGCTTTTATAAATGATTGGAAAGTCAAACTGGACAAATTATAAAAAATCACAGTAAAAATGAAAAGTGAAGTGAAATTATAAAAATTAGTCTTCTTATTAAAATTGTGACAGTTATCAATGAAAAATTGTTACAAAGAATTTAAAATGCGGCTATATGAACATAAAATATAACAAATCGAAAACCACAATTCATTTGCCATAATCGCAGAGAAAGAAAAAATGGAAGCGAAACGGAAACTAGACAACGAACATGCTCACTGACAAATCACGCGAAAGAACCCAAAATCGTTGAACACCAAATACGGCAATTTACAGCGTTCCACTGGGGGGGAACCCGAACCGTAGACCACATTCTTGAAGGAAGCGTGGCTCCAGAATTGCAATTAAAAAAGATTAGAATGAAATAATGGCCATTAAAAAGAGTCTGGCAGTTGGACTTGGCGGCGCGGTGGCGGTGGAGCCCCCGACTGAGAGCGGAATTAATTTTCCGGGCATGTTTTGACAACCGCCATTCCTGTGTGGCGGTCGCCACTGTGAGCCATAGAGCGGTGGCTAGAGACACCAATTTGCATACAGCGCTTTGCAGTGGCGGACTAGGAGAATGTCCAGGCCTATCCAGGAGCCGAAGTCCGAAGAACAGAGAGTTGGAATGCCCGAAAAGTGTTTCACAACCATAAACTGCTGTTTGTAACGCGTGGAGAGCCTATGGGCTGTCAGAGGCACTGGCCAGCTGGGGTGCCAGTCATGCGGTGAGGTTTGCTCGCCGGCGAGTTATGCAGCGATCGCCATCCCGGGTTTCGGGGTCCGCGGTCCTTCTGAGAAAGTCGTGTGCGCGATGTCGACGACGTGTGGCTGTGTGCGCGGCTCTGTTGCGAAACACCGTTTCCTGTGGCCATCAGTTAGCCCATTGAGTGGACGCCTGACAGTTTCGTTTTGCCTACCCGCCCCGAGGGGCCTGGACGTCGGTCGCAGCGAAAGGATCCTCCCCGGGGGACGAGGATCGGAGACGATATGCGACGTCTCTGGGAGTCTCCTTCCCCAAAGTCTCCGCCACCAATTAACAATGGCTCCCAACGGTTGAAAACGCGCTCAGGTTGCGCGAATCCTCTTCCAGGCCCAGGCGTTGAGGCCGAGTGACCACCTACCGGGGGGATCGTCGCTGGTGCCGGTTACGGCGGTGGCCCATGGTGTCAATTTATCACCCGTGCGAGGTTCGATCGCGAGGCGCGAATCCCAACAGTGCACCGCACAGCGACCGGTCTGTCATCTTTAGTATCTCGCGATTTGAACACCGCGTCGACGGCTGGATTGATAAGTCTTAGGAAGAACTCAGACATCGTATCTCTGGAGTCGGGGGAAATTGTGGATCAGTTTTGGAAATCACATTCATTTCCACTATTTGTTGGACTAATAATTCTTCCGTTATAATCCCTTCGTAGAAGTTGGATCAATCTGAATGGCCTTTGAAAGTGCATCAAAACTTCGACGTTCGAGGAAATTCGAGGAACTTATCAATGGTTCCTTCTCCCGCAGGAGTAAAATGGGGTGCCTGCGATCGGGCTTGACTCCCGAGGATTGGTGTAAAATTGATTTCACCGAATGATAAGGCAGTTTCATTCTGAGCCGAGGGCTGCGGTTGAATAATTGCTAATTCGTTGCCGCACCCGCCAGGTGGCGCGTTCGGGTAGCGATCACGTAACGCGAGCTCCGGGCGTGCGCGGGATAGTAGTCTTGCTGTTCCACTCTCGATTCTCAGTCGAAAACTTCATTATTTGGCACCGGCAATTCGGCTGGGCCGCCAACGACAAAACGAGCGGAAAGGTGACCACCTCGGACCTGCGGATCGGTGTGCGGTCCCTTGAAGTGATTCTTGAGGAGACGCGCACGCGCGCGTGAGTGTTCAATTGTTGCGCTGCGCGGAACGACTCGAGTGTAAAATTGCTGGAAAATGTGCTGGACGTACGCCGGGACAGGATTAAGCACAGCACCGCTGCGTGCACACACCGGCACACCAACCAACGACGGGCGAATTTCGGGCGATTCAATTTGTCATGTTGAATGTGGAGATTAATTCGTATAACTTCATTCAATTACACGCGGCCTGGGGGCTCCGCGGCTTGGTGAAGCAGGCCGTATGACGCCGTGTAACGTAAACAATTCCAACCTCTAGACAGCCAGGAAGCCAGCCGCAGTTTTGGCATTCAGGCCGCCTTTAATTGCTTGTTGACTGTCCAGGGTTCGAGTGGATAATGTTCCGCGAGTTTTAATGAATTCGAATTGAGTCGCGAGATTTGCGAGCGTACAGTGGAAGGGAATAATGCTTCCACAGGAACATCGCACCGATTGTGATGCGAGTCTCTTTTTTCCGAAAATGGTTCCTTTTGAGGCGAAAGCCAAAGGTGTATGGAAAACATCCATCAAAGGGATGAATAAAATAAATGAGTTATGGAAGGCCGGACTTTTGCTTACATTCTGTATTCGGTTGGAAGACTTTCGGATGATACCTCTGAGTCGCCGTTTTGAATTGATTCCATGTTCCAAGGGATTATTAAAGAGAGGTACCCATAAGGATATGACAGATAATTGAAAGCCTGGAATACTTTCTTCCATTCAAATAAAGAAGCACACTTGGAAGGCTAATACAAAACGGAACTTGATTAAAACTTTGCGGCAAAGATCACACGTGGTTGGAATAAAGGAATCTCAATCTATCAATGATTCTATATATTCTTCTAAAAGTTTCTCCCAAAAAGTCAGGTGAGCTCGCCAAATTATCAGTTCTTTGGTTTTATTGGGATCAACAAAATGTAATCTAAAGCCTTTCTCACTAAAATTCGCGAACAATTGAATCAGCTCTATCTCGAAGTTGGTTTGATTTGAAACATACAAGATGTATCAAGATGAACATATCAAGATGTCAAAATGAAGGTATTTTATTGTACTTTTAGAGAAAAAAAACAAAAATTTATTTTGTTGGTCGTCGAATGATCGTGATGATAGAGATCGTATGGAGCTAGTCCCTAAGACTTGGCACCATGGAGGTTCTTAAGACGCTGGAAACTCTCAGTACAGTTCGTCCCATATTTGGACACCTACTACTGGCAGCTGCCACTGAGTAAACTGTTGGCAAACACATGCAGCAACTAAACTGCTTATTTACAAATCGGAACAACAAAAATGGAACCGCAGCAAAACAGTTCCGATTCCGTCAGATTGTCGGGAAGTGAAGTACATAATGACAGGGCTGCCAAACTGCTCGATTGCCCTTGCTGCCCTTTAATGGCACCATCAAGGTACGTAGCGTGGCGGAAGTTATAATTTGCCACACTCTTTGCCACTGCGGAGACATTGAACCGGTGTGCTTGGCTTGTCTGTCACTTTGGCCCAATGAAGCTCATTTCAATAAATCGATCGAGGGTATTGGAAACGCAAAAAATTGAGTAGCGGTTTAGCGTTTGGCACCTCGCGAGCGGCGCTGTCAGTGGCGGCCATTTCTTAACCGGATCGATCAGCAAGGAAGCAAGTACACCCGCGAGAGGGCCACACCACACAACAAAGCCCATTCTCTAGGAGGACGAGGTGCGAGGTTTACGATCAACCACCCCTCGGGTTGGGGTAAGCCAATTTGGAATATTTATTCATAGAATCGTGACTGATTGCCGATCGGTGGTGGATCGTTTGCCGCGCATGGTCGGTGCCTCTAAAGGTGCCAAAAGATGGATCGTGCAAAACAAACTAGCGACTGTGGGAGTAAATGGCTCCGGTTGATGATGTAGTGCCCCATCGCCCAGCGAGGGAACTGTACAGTAATGTGCAAAAATAAAATGGAGCAAGATCGGAGCACGAAGGATAAGAAGTTACGTAGTATATTTTTGACGAACTCAGTATTCGAGTTCAAACACAAAAATATCAGGAGGTGACCTTTACAGAGCACAGTGCTGTTTTTTAAACTATTAGCTCACTTTTGGGCAAATCACATCACAGACCGTTAGGCAAACGTTATTTTACTTAGTCGTATTGGAAAGGAAACCCCCATTAACCCAAAAAATCCTGTGACCGGACCAATCTGTTTTTATGAAAACCAGACACATAAAGGCACACGTTTGGTCATTCAACACCTATTATAGTAATCCGTTTCGAACTAATATTTCATTCCGGGGGCCCTGTTAGTGGGAAGACATCCGCAGCACGTGTAACTGTCTAAGCCCCGTGGCCACGATGTGGGTTTCGCTTTCGGTTGGCGCAGAACCTGTGCGCCAGCGGCCTCAGGGGAAGACGTTACGTAAGACGATTGGCAGATGATAGGCCGGCCGGTCCGCAGTCCGGTTGGCTGACTGGTCGTCGGCGACGCCGCGTTTTGCGAATGCGTTAGCACCAGAAAAAAGAGCGACAAATGCCCCCCAAGACTCCGTGGGCCCATAAGAAGTAGGTTCGTTACGTACCCGAACGGTGTAACGGAACGGGGTCGCTAGCCGGTCGTCGTGGGTGTTGGGGCGTGTAGTTGGCGTGAAAGCAACCACGGACCCAACCGCCGCCGATTTAGCCGCGGCCACGGGAGAAAGATGAACGAATCGATACAGTTCGGTGTGACCACAATCGGCACCGTGATCGGATTTTCTGATCATTGCGGAAAAGACGCAGCTATTTAGGGCCCCGAAGTCCGAAGGCGCCTCCGGATCGGTGGGTGGATTGCCTCCTTTTTTCGTGTTACCATTGTAGAGCTGCAACATTCAAGACGGTTTGCTGAAATGTTTAGACATCGTTCCGCGGATCGACCACTTACGGGGGAGAGAGAGTGGCCCGCGATGTCCGTGGCAGTAGATCGTTCGTTGGCAAACATACCAAAAAAACCGGACCCCCGGGCAAGCGATTTTTTCGGGCTGGACCCAGTTTGGGGGCTGTGAACGCAATTTAATGGTCGCAAATTGAAAAGTAAGACAAATGATAAGCCTTGGCAATCGGGGTTCGGTTTGCCTTTTTTAGAAGGTGTCTGTTATTCAACCGAATGGCACGAGTCACCGGGGCCAGGGGCCGTGGCAGTCCCGAAAGTGAGTAGGTGCTCCATCGGTGAATGCGCTCAAAAGGTACTCGATTCGAATGTTGAAAGGTAGTTTTGTTGCGGATTAATTGTCTTCTTTTCCATATTAACGCAATGAGTTTTGTCATCAATCGATCAGATGGAGCAGTGGTTATTTAAATGTGTCGGATAGTGTTTAAAACTATTACTAGATGTATTACTAAACTGTTACTGGAATTACTATACGTAAAACGTGTTCTCTCTGGCGACTATTTTTCTTGAGTAAAAAGCATCAAGTTATTATAGATTAACCCAAACATATTTTTAGCATCGATACGTTATGAATTTCTTTTCAAACCTATCGGGAAAAGAAATGTCAAATTATGCATTATTTTGGTTTAAGAAATTGTTTAAATAAAAATGGTTCACGTCAGTATTTCTGGATTTGCCTTTTATGGATTATATGTAAAGGAATTCCAATAACTCATTTTTGCCAAAGTTTTGCTCACCCGAGATTCTCAAACTGCTTAAGCTGTGAAGCTTTAAGCTTTAATCTGAAGTTCCATCATGGTTACGTTTAGGATTCCCTTGCAAATAAATAGCTAAAGATACGAGGAAAATACGACAAACTAACAAATAGCCGTACACGGCTCAAAAATCTCTCAAAGTAACTATAGTTTATCGTACTCTATCCTGTGTTACTCGCTCCTCGTTGTAAGTTGCAGCCTAATTTTTGCAACAAAATTTTTTTTAAACTGTCTTCTCTCAAAACATAAATTGCGGCAAATTTGTGCTCTGTTCTGAATTTACCCAGTAGTCTTTTAATTCTTGGGAGTTTTCGTAGTGGTGAATTTCCTTCTCAGAGCCAACGGTCTCAATAGCTAATACTTCGTTACAGGACTTAGCTACATCATCAACATCTGCATAGGAAAAAGACTTAAGACTAACTTCTTGCTTGATACTGTTTCAAGCTTAAAGCACCATTTCACAGACTTGTTTAATAGGAAAGAACACAGCACTTTCGCAAAAAAGGGTCCTCTTCTAATTAAAGAATTTTTGACTACGCTTTGTAAGAATCACAGGGGAGTTATCATCTCCGAAAACCCCAAAAATGCGATTTATGTACGATAAAATACGGTAAACAAAATTTATCTTTGAACAGTCCTTACACGTCCTTGCACGATAGTGAACCTCCTCAATGGTTCAGCTTTCCACCAAACGTAAAGCAACAATAAATACAATTTATTATCGTTTACTTTCAGCATCCAACTTCGAATCTTAGCATTAATCTACATCAGGAGGGCTGCGTAAGAAGCAGCGTGTCGTTAAAGCGTGCGAAATAAACAAACTGCCATCGCAGCACTTCGCCGACCTTGCCGAGCCGCTGGTAAGTGTTTATTTAGCATTTCTTATCCGTTGGCCACCGTCTCAAAATCTCGGACCATCGACCATCAGCTGACCTTCTTCTTGCGCCGAGCACCGACCAGGGCACATATGCCACTGACCCTTTTTTTGCTGCCTGAGTTTCACTGAGACCGCTACAACGGTAAACATAAGTACCCAGCATAAGTCATGCTGTGTTTCGCGGTTGTTCACATTTATCAACCCCTCGTCCTGCGCACTGTTTTAATCCTTCTCTTTTTTGGAGGTCGTGAATCGGAGAGTGTCACGTATTGCCAACCCGAAAGGGCCAGTAATTGGCCGCTGTGGCCCTGTTGCGGGAAGGATTCGCGCGGTTCGAAAATAAATCATCCAACAACTCGGCCTGCCAGGCGAGGCACTGCCAAATTTATGTGGGGCCGGATCCGGAACAGGTCACACTCATTATCACACCCGCAACTTGATCCATCTCGCCTTGCGTTGACTGTTTGTCGCAAAAAGTGCGACGCCTTTCGACGCCTTTTTGTTTTGGTTGAACACCAACCAAGCAGCCACCGCCATTGATTGGCATGGGCTGACGGAATATGCTTATTTTTGGCCCAACCGACCGACCGACAGACCGACGGGCCAGCAACTTTCTTCCCCGTCCGCCCGTGGGATGATGTCATTTGCGGCGCGGCGTGGTACCATGACGTTTATGCCTCCAGGATGTTGCCGGAACTGCGACGGCAGGAGCAGAAAATTTATTGAAATTGAAAACTGTATGCTAACCGATTAGATGGCCTACATTTGATACCGGATCGGAGAAAAATGTGGCTTACAAATTGTGCACAGTTAACGATCGTGCATGTTTTACAAGTCTGAATGAGTTTCTTTTATTACCGTTTTCAATCCATTCGCATCGAGCGTGTGAAGATTATTAGTATGAATGTAGCCAGGAACGGGGATTTCAGGCAAATGAGCGACGGCATTGTGGAAAGTAAAAAAGCAATGCGAAAATGCTTTGTCTGAAGAAAGAATTAATTGGTATAAAACAATTTAATATTAGTTAAGAAAATATCAACAAAAAACAAATAACGGAAAACGATAAAGCATTGAACACAGTGACTGAAAAAGGTTGAAAATGAAAGAAGAGTAAATTAAGAGGAGCGAGGAGTGGAAATAATGAGAAAACAAGTGAAAAGAACAAAAGAGAAAGCATGTAGAACTAGTTTCGAAATGTTGGCAGAAGTATAAAGCAAAACTCTTTTGTTTCACACGATTTGCATAGTAGAGAGATCAAAAAGAAAATGATAAAAACAAAGACAATACTTTAAAGACATTACAAAAAACAATTGAAGCACGATACACAGGGCACATAGAAACGAAACCAACACATAACAAAGGAAACCAGCAGCATTTAAAAAGTAACCAGGAAATCGAGCTAACAAAACATATTCCAATAAACCGGCTTCAGCGACATTTTCGAAAAAACACTAAATACCAGATCAAAATATGGAAAGTTCTTCGACCCTGACGTAAGGCGGAGCACATCGAGTTATTGATCCATAGACATCCAGTTTGAATCTCCATTATCATATTTGACCATTTTGTTGAATTTTGATAGTCCGATGTTTTGACCGATAAGAAGGTCAACCCCGGATGACAACAACTGGAAACTCCTATGTTTAGATGGTACGGATGGAACAGAAAAATAAAAATCCTTCGACTCCAGCCGGTCATCTCTGTCCACTTCGACTTCGCCGGGCGATTGAATTCAATGTCTTCTAGTCTTCCAGTCCACCACACCACGCCGATCTCACACACTTTGTGGAAATAAAACTGGAAAGACGGCACCACGCCACTCACGGAAGGTGCGACGTCGTCGGGGGTAGGCGCATATGATTAAATCTCTATTTGCGACCGAATGACATCAGCACCACCACCTCGCATCGCGACAAAAGTGGTCCGTAAACGGTGACACAAAACCGGCTGTCCGGAGGCTGCGAAGTCGGCGGCTGCCCGAGACTGTTTGCCGATCGAACCGCTCGAAGTGCTCGAAAGTGCTCGACTTCTTTCTCCATTAAGCAGTGCACTGCGACTGAAGCCGCGTGGGCCGACTAAGTGACGTCTGCAGGGCAAGGTGTATTAATTGACCATTAGCTTCCCGGGCCCGCCCCGCTCAAAGGGACTTGGCATGTTCACTCCCCGGCGGCGCTAATGTTCCCTTCGGCCTCCCCAGGGCTCTTTCCGCCCTTCCGCGAGACTGATGATCTTCGATCCTTCGTTCCGACCTGCAACCGGACCGCGGCCGTGCGAATAATGTCCGTTTTGCTGCTAATGAGCTCGTTTATTTGAGAGAGCCCGCGTGTTTGCCCGGGCCCACCATCCGGGGTCCCTATTGTTTCGGGTGGGCCCTGGCCCCGGCCGAGCACGTGGGGAGCGCAAACACACGCCTCCGCGCCGGCCACGGGGAGAAATGGACTCCGTCCACTCGACGGCGACGACCGAGGGCGCGTTACAAAGGAAATCAATTAGAGTGGCGTGTGTGCAGCTTCACGCCGATAGTGTCGACACGGGCGGCGAGATGAGATCGGTCGTCTTTCTTCGGTTGGGCGTTCCGGTGTTGCTGTTGTTGGCCGTAGCATTAAGATAGATATGTTTATTATGAATTGGCATATTTAACAATCCCACACGGGCCCCGGTTCGGTTGGCGGTCGTTAACTAGGGCTGCGAGAACGATGCATTAGAGTGGAGTGTGCCCTCTTCGATCCGGGTTGCCGGGCGTATCGGAGGGTAGTAGAGAGCGACACCTCGTGTCCGTGGGGAAATTCTCATAAACACTATGCCGTGCCAATCCAATTTGAATAATGTGGCATTTATTGCTCGAAGGATGCCTTACGTAAGGTTGTTGGCCTATTGTTGACTCCTCTTATCGTGCTGTATTTTAAGCTTTGCTAAAAGGCTGTATCTGTTTGCTTGATATGCTTTCTGAGTGTGAATTTGTTGCAGGAAAATTAAAAGGTATTATGCAGAACTTATGGAAATTATTCCACCTTTTATGTAGTGCAGAGTTCATCAATAAACATTGGCTCAAATCTCGTTCAGAGTTAATAAGCACAAACGTGATCCTTACGGCAACCGATGGCGAGACGCTGATGAACTTTCCAAACATAAGTAGGATCGTTGAGACTTATTAGCTGGAAGCTATGGGACTCACGCAGCTTTTGCAACAAACAGTGCATCAAATCACTGATGTAGTCATTTGTAAGGATCAACACCGATGACGATTCTAGTCAATTTCTAATGTCCAATGGATTCATGTCCAACGGTTCAACAATTAGAATGAAGATACCAGACCACACTGGAGGTTTTGCTACAGAATGCACTTATAAGCATATTTTTGGTGTTGTACAAAGGTGTTGCCCGTGATGCAAAGATTTGTCGCAGAAGCACGTTCCTTAACATTTAATAGTAATTTTAGAAGGCGCGTCCTGTAATAATTATAACGATGAAGGCATATAAGAATCAATGCAGCGTCCATTGATCAGTCTTTCATTATTATTGTACTTATAGTTATAGTCTTAAAGTAACAGATTAATGCCAAACATGCACAGAAATGATTTGAATTTATTTTTATCAGAATTGGTTTTAAGTAGCATAATTCATTGATTACTCTGTCTATCTGTCTTTTTACTATTCTCTATTCCTTTATTTTTTATACTATTCTTTTAATTTATGCAGTAATGGAACAGTCAACTTTTCGCTCGTTTCCATCTGTGCACAGTCGAACAGAGTTGAGTCAACTAATCGCTCAGAATCTAGCCTCCCATTTTAAAGTGCGTCAAAAATAATGTTGACATATTGAACACTATCCTTAAGTACATAGACTACGGCAAGGATAAATCGATCAGTTAGCGTAGAGGTCGAATCAGCCACCAGGACAACCAGGCACCGTTTTTGGTGTACGTCGGATGTAGGTTTATAGCCGGTCAGTACATTTTAATAGTCTTCGGCCATTGAACGATGATATATTCGAGTCACACACATCGCCCACTTTACGATGTGAATGGCCATTTTATGTTGCCACAGGTTTAGACCCAAAACCTTTCAAAACCCACTGTTGATCTGCCGCCGCCGATGATCGGGCGCGATGTTTATGAAATTCGATCACGCTCACGATCGATCTCCCGAACTGTTTCGCGGGCGATTAAAAACATTGCTCCGTAGTGTGGCGAACATGGGTTGGATCGAATAACTGCGATGGGGCACGGGAGAGTGGAAATAGGTCCAGCCAACCAACCAACCATCGTCAAAGTGTGTCCTATATTCGCCCGCCTCGGTCCGCTTCGAATTGATCAACTTTCTCTCACCCGCGCTTCCAAGAAGCACTGCCAAGTGCCAAGAGATGTAGTATGTTAGATTAACAATTATCACTCCGGAGTCGGATGATCAGCTTCGGGGGTCTAGGCAGCCCCGCATCGATGTACCGATGTATTGAGCTTGGCCGGGCGGAGGGACGAAAACCATGCACTGCTCTGGTTCAATAAATTAATACTCACTTGTAATGACCACTGTTATCGTGCTCTGCACGAGTGAAAGCACGTGGAAGACTGTGGCCACAAAACGTGGTAGTTTACGGCCATTCGGTCGATCGCTAGCCAGGTGATCACGGAGATCGAAATGAGCCTATAAAACAGAAGAACCCATAACATCAAATTATTCCCTCAACTTCTTCCGCCAGTAGGTCAAGAGAGGGCGCCCCAATTCAGGCGTTCCACCAACGCACCGCAGTTCGATCGAGGTGCGCTTCATTGACAAGTAAGGAAGCGCTTGTCTTGCATCGTCGAGCCGGCTTGCGCCATTCATTCGCAATTCGCGGGGAACGGGAAATTGTAAAGTTGGTGATGAAATCATCTCCTGGAGTCTATCCGTTCGGACGGAGGTACTTAATTGCTAGACTCGCGGACGGACTGACTCATCGCACGTCCGTGTCCACGAGTGAGATCTCAGTCGATCCGCAGAAGGATCAGTATGGGTCAGCCAGCGCCGAACATCCGAAAGAACGCCAGCTCGGGTGGCTACTACTGCCCTGGATCCTGCAGGGATCTTATCATTGCATCTTGTGGAAGGAACGAACGTACACGGGCGATCGTAGATAGAGAAGCGGCAACGATCGCGCACTCCACTCGGGGAGTCCAATTCATCCAACTCCAATTTGGACGTTGTCCACGGACGTGGACTTCAAGAAGTGCCATTAATTAAGAATTAAGGCGCACGCACGCCAACGCACGGACGGCAAGGCGGATCATTAGCTGTGCCTCATTTCACCATCGGAGCGCACTCCACTTCTTTAGGGCATGCGGATCAATTAAGTGCGGACCCCCGCACGATCCGCCGGCCGGGCTGGAACTCGGATGTTGTCATTCCGGCAAACCTGGACAGTGACATTCACGACGGCGCTGGTGACGTTTTGCGGTGCGAGTGCTGCCCTCTGGAGTTGGCCCTCTCGTCGGTCGATCGATCGGCCGGCGTTGATTTATGAAACTGGATGCCGGTGGTGGTGGTCCTTCCTTTTACGGATGCACGGGGCCGGCCCGGAGTTGTCGCTCGCCCTGTTGCAAATAAAAGATGAGGGACCGCCGCGGATCGGTTCGGTTTCAGTTTCGCCCGATGAGGGCAAGGTGCTGTGGGCCGACCGAGCAACCCGCCGGTCGGTGGGTTATAAATAGGTTCAGGAATGCTGTCGATATTATGTAACTCTGAGGTGGCCCTTGCGCGAGCGAACTGGAACTGGATTCGGGTCTCGGTGTCACGACGACTCGGCGCAAAAGGGCTGCCAAAGTTCACGCGAAAGACGGCCCAGGCTTTGCGGCTTTGCGAAGAAAACTACCCCCGAGAGAGAGAGAGAGAAAGAGAGAGAGAGAGAGAGAGAGAGAGAGAGAGAGAGAGAGAGAGAGAAAAGAAGAGAAAGATTTATCGGCAACACCTTTCGGGAGGGTCCCAAGTCCCTTGGCCTCATTTGACTGCAAAACCGAAAGAAGGCTCAGAAAAACTGGCAGGAACTCTCACGGGCAGGTTGTAAATTACCGGGTTTGGGGTGCCCTCAGTAATTTCGCGGACGCAACGTGCCGGGCGAACCCAGGCGGGTGTCGTAAACTGTGGTTTTATTGTTTCACTGTCGCCGTCATCTGGTTTGATGGGGGCTCTTCCCGAACTTTGTAAATGATATCCGTGTATGTGTGTATGGGATTTGCAAATAATAACGGTTCCATTAGGAAGTCGTTAATCGTTCAGGTGTTTTTTTGTTAAACAGCCACCCAAGGAATTAAGCTGCAAATTAAAGAAATTTGTAACGTTTAGGTAGGTTAATAAGTTTTTGTTGCCAGCCAAAGGTGCTCCGAGGGCACTTTCTTGTTTCCAATTTTGTCCTTGTGTCTAAGCGGCTATCAAATAATCAAGTTCGCCAAATAACACAAAAACTCAACTAAGCAACTCAACAAAACTATTTCAGGTTGATAGTTGGTTAGCTGATTGTCACCAGTTATCTATCTAGTAGTTATCTATCTTATCTATATAGTGATCTACACAAAACGCCGAATATTACAGATACGTTTCTACATTCCTGTTTAAGGGTATAGTTTAGATAAACTCTATTGATGTTGGTGATATTTTATTGAAAATAAACGGTTAAAATGTATGTGAACACAGTTGAGCAATAATAAGATAGGACCTTCTAATCTATTAAAAAAAGGTTACTCTTTAAACATAATGTTTCCTGCATAAATTGTTGAAACGTGTAACTTTGCGCAATATTGTGTGCTGCATTAAAACATTGACAGTGTGACAAGCATATTTCAATGCTGTTTGCAATGCGATTCTAATCTGAATTATTTAATGATTGAAGGTTTTTCACTCTTGTTAACAATTTGTTTAGCATCGATCAAAAATGGTTAAAATGCAATTGCCCGTCTAATGTATAATATGTATTTCATTTCAATACCCATTCAATGTATGTATTTTTTTTAAATTGAATCATACGATGAACGAAACGCAAAATAAGTTAAAAAAGGCGATGAGCATTAACATAAAAAATAATTGCCAATTTTTAAGGTGAATTTCGACAAAACAAAGTCCATTAGATTAAAAGGATAGAAGATCAAAGTCAATCACAATGCTGACAACAGGTGTCTTTTGACATCAATCAATCATCAATGAATCTTCTTATTGATAATTTTAAACTATGTTAATTTCAACATATTTTTGAGAACGATGAAACCATGCAAATATTTTCAAATGGTACTATAAGCCATTACTGAGAGATACAGTAAGTGAATAAAACACATCAAGAAGAAGTTTACCCAAAACAACACTCAGGTAGTATCCCAAACAATGAGTCGCACTCTGTTGATCCTGCTCCTTTGTTCAATATCCCACTAGTAGTTATTCATACGATCCATCTAGCGTTACGTCACCGTCAACTCAATAGGGTGGGCCCACAAGATAAGCGAACGGAACATAAATCACAGTTCGTAGAATCCGCGCCTGACGATATCGTCTTGACAATTTAATGTACCGGGCCGGGCCGGTCAGTTCGTTTCCTCGAAAGCCATTTCCATTGCCGGCACGCATTTCAGACTAAACGTCCGTTATCAGTGTGTTTGTCGGGTCAACGTTTTGCAGAAGATAAAGGGACCTATTTGTCCTTCGTCTTCGAGTTGGCAGTTGGGTGCTAAATGCTTCACCTTAATAAGTCAGCAAAATTCCCCTTTTGCTTCCTCGCTGCTCTGCTGGTGGCGCCGAAAAGGGGTCACCGATTGGCAACTGAATGGATGGATTGGCGGCAATCGGGCGGCAACATAGTTGACGGAATGGAAGCCCGGGCCTCCTACACCCGGGTAACAGCATAAACACGACACCTATTTGGATTTAAATGAGCCCCGAACGGCCCCGGACGAACAATTAGGTGTCTGTTTTCTTTGGGGCTCGCACGTTATTTTCGCCTCAATTCCACCACCCGTTGGGTGGCTGTTTGCTAGTTTGCATTATTCATGAGCATGAGCCGCGCGAAAACGTGTCACCGTGCTCCGTGCTGCAGCATAATGTTGGCGGCGCGCTAATAACATAACTCAGTCGGCACCGTTTGAGAGGGGACAGGCCCCTCAACTAAATAAGACATAATTGAGCAGCTCAGTATTTCGGAGGGACATTTTTTTCATGGTGGCGCACGACTGATAAAGCACAATTTATGTTTTTCGTGACTTCGATTGGGTGTCATAAAGGGTCCTTCAGCATGAATGCTGACCACGCCCGCGCTCTCAGTAGCTGCATCGGGTTCGACCCCGTGTAGGGTTGGCTCACAGCGCAGTGTACGCGATCTTTGCGTCTGCATTCGATATGGTTGACAGCCATTAAAAGGATTGATCCGCCTTGACACAAAGAATGGTGAATTTGGTAAGAATAATGGACAAAAAAACCACTCTTCTTCTATTTTTACCGGCAATCACAATCACTGAGCTGCCTTGGCCTGCAGCAGAGTAAATGTTAGCCTTCTGTTGCTTTCTGTAACAATGTGATAACCCTGTTATCGACTCCGGGGGGCTCCGTGGCTTCAGATTCTAGTTCACGCACATACGTCGTTGTGGTATGGGAAATAGCCGGACCGCGAAGGGCTTGGCGCAAAATTCGATACAACGTCGATGGCCTGCGTAACCCCAATTTCGGACGCACCGGCCGAGCGCATCCGCCACAGGTCAGTTTGAGCTGTGACAAAGTTATGCTGCCCGTTCGAAAAAAACCGGTCCCCAACCGGCCACAGATTATCACTGGTCCGGTTGGTCCTTTGCACAACCTTTACCCCGATTGGTGCTGGTTGGTGCCAACGCCGCCGTCGCCGCCGGGGTATTCCCATTTCGCCTTCACTGTTTGGTGTTATTTTCGGTTTTCGGTCAACAATTGGTATCGACAAGGAAGGCAAATAAACACACTCCGCCTGTGAAACAGGTCCCACTGACCGAACGTCGATCGGCGGCGCTTGCGAAATCCGCCGGTTGCCCGCGGGTTGTCGAAAATCTGCGTCGGGGGCCACCGCGCCGCGTCCTTGAGAGGAACGCAGCATAAACGCAGCACCAGCATTGCTCCGGCCGGCCCCGGCAAAGCTTTAGATCTTTCGACGCCGAGGCGACGAAAGCGAAAAAAAAAAAACAGATGGTCGAACGCGACATTTGCTCGGCAAAATCAGGTTTATCGTGCCGGCCACGGAAGGAGAACTGGTCCGGCCGTTGCGCAGCGCTCGCGCGAGTGATGAAAGATTGTTATGTGTGGAAAACCGGGCGAACACCTGGGCGCCTGCAGAAGGCAATAAATGTTATCGGCTTTCTGGGCCGCTGCACGGCACCGAGGATTTGTTAATTCGCTGCTACCTACGGCGGCAGGGACGAGTTCTCTACGTTCGGGAAGGAATTTGAAACGTCCCACAAAAACAGACCCTCCCGGTTTGTCCTTGAAACCGAATTTGGACGGAATTTGGGTGTCACCAACTTGTGCGAACGGGAACTGGAGAAGAAAATGGTTGATGATCCTTTCCAGGTGGGGGGTGTACAGCTTATGCTAATTTAAGCTCCAGATTGGGGAGCAAACTTGCTTCTCGCCGTTCCAAACCAAGCCACAAAAGAAGCCAAATATTTGTCCTGCAGAAGGACAAATAGCTTCGTATTGTTTAATTAAGATCGTCCGTGCAGGCGGGGTCGATCAGTAAGCACAATTTTATGTTCCGATTAATTTCGCACCATCACCAGCTAGAGACAAGCCGATAAGCCATCACCACAAGCTCAGGTCTTTCTCTAGCTGTTCGATTCGAAGACCTACAGAAGAAAGTCGTAAATTTGGTCCCCAACAAAAAAAGAGTCTGTCAGCTCCACTATTAACGCCACAGTAAACAAACCGCCTCGGCTCGGCTAATCGGGCCTTTGATTTCTGTCCGAAAGTGTCACCACCGAATCCCCAAAAACATAAACATGCTAAAGGGTGCGGGAGAAATGCTCTCCCCACCAAAACTCGAAGAATGGCGGCGCTCTGCTTAGCGCTCTGTCACCTCGTATCACCAGCCCAATCTGTCGACACCGATCTGGAAAAAGCTTTCAGAATTTCGACAAATAGCCGTTTGGTGGTGATCTGAAGTTTGTCATTCCGCGGGTCCATTTTCGGGTGCCCATCCTTTCCTACGGACATTCCGAAGTATGCGCCAATGCCGCAATCAAAAACGATTCTAATCGAATCGAATCAATTAGCATATTTTTTGTGCGATTTGGCGTATATTTTATGGTTTGAAGTTTAAACGGGATCGCCACAAATTAAGGATCACTCAGTGGCGGCCACCAGCCAAACAAATGGTTGCCGTGGCCTTTGGTTATGTGATGTGTGTTCAAAAGGTCCAAATTTTTTGGGTCGATGTTGAACAACTTTTCCGTTAGAGAAACTGAAATCTGGTGAAATCTAAGATCAACCGTTACTAAAATTATCGAGACACTATTGTTTTGTTGTGTTGGATACTGGATAAAGAGCACAGCAATGGAAACATTACAACTTACTTACTTACTTAATCTGGTTACAACCGCCGAGCGGTCTTTACCTGCTCGACATTACAACATTACAAACATTACAACAAATAAATTTGATTTGCGATTTGATTTTGATGCGCTCAGATTTGCTTCGGACAGTAAAAATCGGCCAATTCGAGCAATTTCGAGCAGTTTTAATTACTGATTACAAACCGTTGTCTCCAAAAAATGACGAATCATTTACCGTAATGGAAACACATTTTCCAGCTTCCAAACCATCAAACACGGCACCGAAAAGCTCTTTACGAGGTAGCACTCGTAACCAACCTGCGATCTGCGCTGGTGCTCCTGGTGATTTTTGTCTTAACTCTAATTTACGACACGGACGACGACACGGACCGACTGCAACTGCACAGAAAACACCTTTCGCCAAGTCATTGCACTCCCCAGTCGGTGTTCTCTGTCTCGACCTCCCAAGAGAAAGGCACGGCAAGCGCGGTCTGATCGGGTCTCGGCCGCCATTCCGTGCCTGTCTGCCTGCGCCCGGATTTGCAGAATTTCAGCAAACCGGAATAATTAAAACACGATCCCCGGCGAAGGTGCGAGAAGCTGCGCCGAACTTGAAGGTCGTTTGCAGCACGTCACCCGGTCTGCTCGGGGTGTGCTGCCCGTAGGACAATGGTCCATCCACAGTTGGTCCATCCAGCTCGTCCGAAACGTGTTCTACCGAGGGGGTTCCTGGTCTAGGAGATCAAGGTCTGGGAGAAGCAACGTAACGCGTGACGGATCGATCGATCGGCAGGCAGAAGAATGCGGACCGCTCTTCCTTTTGGAGCCCCCACACAGGGGGATCCGGGTTCGCCATCAGCGATCAGCGAAATCGACGATAAATCTTCGGCCGTAATGACTTATTAAGATGCAATTGCCGATGCAACTGCACCAACTGGCGTCGGGGCGATAAAGGACTGGTCGGCGACGCGGAAGGTCTTGTCCATGCGTACGATGGTTTCTTCGCGATGCTTCCTGACATTGACCTGAGTTTACCCTGCGGCTGTCCGGACGGACCGAATTGGTCCGAGGAAACCTCTTCCATATAAGTCGTCCAGCTACGGGAAGCGCGTCTGTGGAGGTCGAATTTCGTGTCGGGCTGTCGGGTGCCATTGACATTGAAGCGGTACCTACTGGTCCGTTGGCTGTCTCGGCGCCGCACTACACTCTATAATCATAATCATTAAACTTCGCCGATAGAGGGTGTTGAGAGACTCGGGCTACGGTAACGATCATGAAGACGTCGTCTCGTGCGTCGTGTGCCTGCGTTCATTGATCTCGCTGTCCCGATCGAGGTACGCAGTAGAATTGCCCCAGGAATTGACGCCAAGGTATGCAGACGCATACTCTCGGGCACGGCTGGTAAATGGTTTACATATTTTGCGTTGGCCACCGGACATGCCCTCTACTCTTCGCCGCCGCCGTCTTCGACACCTTGGTCCGACACTTCCGCGCCGGAGCACGAGATGCGCGTTACAGAAATGGAATAATTTATTTCTATCGACACACGCCACACGACGCCGTTTAGAGGACCATTTCGGCGTCCTCCGGCGGACCCCAGACCTACGCTCGGCGTGTTTCTATTTCGCGCGAAGCCCACACTTCGCTCCGGATACTGCTTTGCATTCTTCCGCTAGCTTTCTGGGACCTCCTCCAGCTGCTGCTGCCGCTGCTGCGGAACCTGAAACATTCCTACTCAAAGCTCCTGGAGCCAGGAATGGGACCGCTGAGAGGTGTTCTCGACCCGACTCGGCGATGACTTCATACTTCCGCGCACCAGTTTTGAGGACTGTTTAGGCGCCCCGAGGAGGTCCCATTTCGTTCTGCAATGACCTTTTGCCCACGCCCGAAGAACCTGAGAGCGGGGGCTCCTGGACGTAGTTCTTCCGCCACGTTTAGCCCACAAAAGGGCTGGCTGTGACTCGAGTTGGGGAACTAGCTATGGGTCTTTTTGGGGATCGCCAACACACATAGACCGGCCTGGACGTGGCAGCCTCTATTTGAGCGATGGCTGGGTTTCTGTCACCTCCAGCTCCCTGGACCCTGAACTAAGTAGGTGTCGGCGCGTCACGCCACGCATAACTGTTGCTGACTCGCGGTGACTATGTAAATGGGCAAATAATTCATGATCGTTTCCGCCTATAAGCGACCCGCTGGCGCTGGTTTCGGAATGTGGCAATTCGGAACTGTCATGTGTCATGTGGAGAATTCGCTGTGTCCACAAAACGCTCGGGGTCGGGACGTGAAGCGGATGTGAGGCCTCGTCTGGGCAGACTCTTAAGGAAGTTGACCTCATCGGGTCCGCGATGACGCCGACCCCCGTGAAGGGTGTGGTTATTCATGTTTAATGAGCTCATTATTGGGGGGTGAGATCTGGCCGGCCTCTCAGCTGTGCCGCACGGTGCGTAGCTTTCTAACGCCAGATCACTTAAACTGTACTTTCAAAGGTAATTTATTAAATTATGGTGATCGAAATGAACCCACTGTGGGTTTGAATCCTAACAGATCGAACAAAAACTTGCCAAAGGCTCGGGATGTCCGATCTGACTCGTAAAGCTTGCTGTTTCGGACTTATTTACTGCGATGCACGTCGCTCTTTCGATGTTCGCTAAGTGATTTTATAATCGCCCGTCCGCAGCCCCGGACAAGGCCGCGGGGCTCGCGATGTTTCGCAGCAAATAATAAATGGGCGGGCGAATAAATGTGTTACGCATCATCATCATCACCATCATCACCAGCTGGGTTCGGATGGTAGCTTTCTTACATTTCGAGCGAAAGTGTTTTACGCGTGGCAGCGCAATTTAGTGGGCAATTTGCAGATCCAATTGAATCGAGCTCAACTGAGCATGGATGTAATTTTCGGGAAGAGAAGATGCACAGCGAGACAAGCAAGGTTGAAATCGGTATCCATGGGGTCTAACGGAAAATGGTGTCCAGTTTCATACTTTCAATTCGTTTTTGCCAGTTTATTCGATGCGTGTCGTATTTTACCATATCAAATTTGAAAACCGAATTATGCATGATAGAGAGGGTTGCGATAAAGAAAAAACGTGAATGTCTAATGATAGCGATATACTTTATGTAGGCTACTGATCCTTGGAACTGTATGAAAATTTTAAGATGATTGCTGCACAGGTCTGTACCCAAAGAGAGAGTAAGACAATTTGGGAAGAACAACTGCTAATATTCATGATAACATTACTTAGTAATTTTGAATGAAAAATACATAACCGAGCAACGGTATTGCTAGTAGTGGATGGATTAAAATCTGCTACGCATCCGTTGATGTTGATGGTCGTTTTCAACACTATCCCGATCGACTTTGAACATTTTTTACCACTTATTCAATTTTGTTTTCGATACAGCTTGCTCACCGAAAGTCTTTTTCAACATTGTCAATCTTTTTGACAGTGGAAATTTCACTTCGCGCATAAAGTTTAATGGAACTGCGTTGTTGAATAGTTTCAGACGTTATGAAAAACGAAGAATTCACATTGAATTGCTTATACCCGTAGGGAAGCGTACCAGAAAACAATAATTAGTATTTTACGTACAATTTAACACAGATGTTGGTGACAGTGTTGCCAACATAGAAATAGAAACATTATTTCAGTGTATCGAATCACAAACAATTTAAATTTAAATTCTTCTTCTTCAATTCATCTTAATCGACGCTATTTTGATCGATGCGCAATCCATGCCCCAAATATCGACAAAATAGGCGTTTCAATGTATAGATGTAATTACTGAACCAGCTACTGCTTAGAATACTACACTCTGATCGGAAGCCGAAAGGTGACACGTGTCGTGTCACGTTCCCTCAATGATGAGTCATCCGAGCGTCCTGATTCGACGATCACTCCAAGAAACCACCAAGCAACACAATCTCACGCCATCTCAAGCGGGAGGGTGGTAAGACAAACCCACCACCCAGACTGACCCAAACCGGCGGGGCCGGCCGATGTCTGCCGATGCTGCCACGCTCATCAGCCGCACGAATGGCCATAAGCGAAGAGCGGCCAAGAAACCCATTTTCGCAACCGTCTCGGCACGCACGGCTTCGTGGCGGTCCGTAAAAGGCATTCCGAGGGCAAACCACCTTTTTAAGATCCGCACCCTAACGAAGTGTTGCGGCGGGCCTCGGTCCCAACCAACTTGGACGTCCGGTTCTGCCACGGAGTCGGGGCTCCGTGACCTCTCCGAGGTTGGAAGAGCCCGATACGTCAACCTTTCCGGTTGCTTCCGAGGCTTATCCGGGAGGGCCTACCATTTTCGGACGAAATTCTCCCGCCGGTCAGCGCTCCCCGGGGGCGTCAGCAAGAAACCAGCCGACCTTCCCAGTTCCGAGCGGGCAGATGGGCTTGATTGCGAGGTGCGAGGTCTGTGGCGCTCGACGAAATCAGAATAGCGCAAGCACAAATGAAGGTCAGCAGAGCCAACCGGGCAGAGAGCTTCTGCCCCGGAAATGCGTCTCCGTCCGTCCGGGTGGCGAAAGAATTATTACCGCGGCCGGCCACATTCTCTGATGAGTTTTCTTCCCTTGCCACGGCTCTCTTGATTACAGATCTGCCTGCACGAGTGTAAGCGCCCGCTGCCCGTTATCTGCACATCTGCACTGCGGTCCTTCGCCTTCGTCCTCGACACCGTCGTCCACGGGTAAGTTATCGGCGTACTCTCTGGGTGATATCAGGAAGTGCGGCGATTGAAGTACTACGTCAAACCCCGAACGAGCGACGGTGGGTTCTTGAGTGGTTCGCGGGGTTAATTAGCTTGTCGCATGCCGGCGGTAGGATGGATGATGAATCGGTTTCTGGCGCCCGGCAAGGCCGTCAGGCAAAGGAAAAGTAACGCGGAAGCACCGTAACCGTAATCCATTCCATTCAGTCATAAGCGTCATAGTCATAAGCGAATGACGAGGCCTTGATCTTTTCGATTCGCATTTCATTTTTGAGCAATTTCTCTTTTATCATTTACCCAAATTCTTCTAGAATGGATTACCAAGCACTGAATGCTTTCTCTCAGACAGTTTGCTAATTTGCATGTAAGTTATAGGCGCATTGCTGCAAGTCTGTTTTAACAAGTTTTGTAAATAGCTTCTGTACTTTTTGCTTATTTCGTGGTAAAGTTTCTAGCCCGATTCAAAGGGTAATCTGTATTATACTTGTTATTTTATTTACTTTACTTCCCCATTCGGTATTACACCAATGTTTAACGTTCTAGTTAACACTTTCGTTTCTAGTTGACGTTGCCTCGTATGAGTTTCGTAATTAACAACAGTTTAGTTCAGGTAGTTTGAATTATTTTCTCAATTCTTTTGTAGTTTTTATGTTTTTGTTTTGATTTGTCCAAACCAAGTCCCTATTTTATTCTTTTATTGCTGTTACTTGATTGTTGTTAGGTTTGTTTTCCATCATTTTAGCCATAGTTGTTGTGTTTTTCTTTAAGTTTTATTACTAGAAGCTTTTCTTTTCGTAGGGAGAAGATTTGACGAATTGACCCAATGTTTCGGGTCTTGTTATACAATCATTTGACAATTAATTAATGCCCGCGTATGGCACAGTGCATGGCCTTTGATCGAGTTCATACTTTTGCACTTCAATAATATTTGCTTCATGTCTCTCTCTCTCTTTCTCTCTCTCTCCCTCTCTCTCTCTTTCTTTCTCTCTCGCTCACACGCACCCCATGTGTCTGATGTTCGTTTGTTCTATTTCTTTTCGCCTTTTTTCCTCTGTCTCTCTCACTCTCTCTATTTTTCTTTCGCACGCAGTGAACTTATGAACTAGCGCTAAGGGTTTAGGTAGATCGTTGGGCGCGATCGCGCGAGTCGCGGGTGACGCAATCGGTTCGATCGGTGTCCCGTGTGTCCCGGTGCACCGGTGACAATGACCGGCGGTGGTCCCGATACTTACACCCGACAGCGATAGCGCCGTCTTCGAGAGAGTCTTGGGCCGAGATGTCGACGGCGGCCGCCGATGGTGAGCCGGCCACAGTAACCGCGGCCGGTAATGGCTCGGCGAGCGGACCCCGTGTCTCCTTCAACCGAGACGTCCATGTGAAGCGTATCGGTTAGTGCCCTGTGACCTCTTCTTTGCCTCAGCTCCTGTCAGCTATCGCTCTGTATCTTGTTCGTCTACGTCCGCACCCCCGTGATGTGTGTACTTCAAACTAAAACGCGTGCTTTTTGCTCTCTGTCAGTGTGTGTTAACTTTGGGGTCATTGGAACGAGGTGATAACACAATCGGTATAGGCCAGGAAGTGCCAGGAGTTGAGTAACACACCGCGGCGCATCTGGAATGGCGTCGCCGTTCCCGCACCCAGCGACCTACTAATTGGCACCGTAATCCATGTCTGCTGCCGCCGAGTCGCCGACAGTCAGATCTAACACAATGTGCCCACACTTCAGGCACAACGTAACCAACACGATAACACACTTACCCTGTACGTTGTAACCTGCCCTGGTCTGGTCCGGAGTGGTCGATAGCGGAAGTGCGCAACGAAATGTCACACCTGCGCGTGATAGCTGCAGGGCGTTTCGGGTCGTACGTACGGAACCGGTCCCATGGACCAACTGTCCGCACCCTACGCACTCGGCACGGCCAGTTAGAATAGATGGCGGTGGTTCTATTCCGGCCGGCCATGGGTTGACCGTGATCCGGACAAAACGAGAGCACAGACCGTGGCGCCTACGCACGGCCAACGCCAGAACCCCGTCCGGGATGAGTCCGTTTCCTTGTTCGATTCGGAGAGATGCTTCGGAGGTTACGCGTCCGGTGGCGTCATCGCCTACGCGCCCCATTCGGGGGGTGGCGCACCTACACACGTGTGACCGCCGGGCGCAGCTACTTTGTCTGGTCCAGCGCAAGGCGCAGGAGATCTCCAGCACGTGTGGGCGCCTAGCGGGTTTGTGCTGTTTTCGGCACACTTTCGCAGAACGGGCGGGCGGCTGGATGATTCCGGTGGGACAGTGGGACACAGCCACCGTAATGTGGTGGTCATTAGGTTGGAGAAATGGTGAAGTTCTATAAATGATAAGAACTGGGCGATCGATCAGTATTCAGATTTTCTCAAGTTTGTCGTTGAGGTAACCACATAAGTCATGTCCACATGAATCGGCCAAGCCGGCGCCCAACTTTCAAAATAATCTCATTTTCCGTTTATCTGCCCTTTTATACAGGGTACTTCACGAAAGATATTTTTTTAATCGACTTAATATTTTTCGATGCTTAAACATTGATTTCAAAGCTTAATTCAAGATTTTTTTTCACGAAAAACAAATGTTGGTCAAATGGACCATATACATTTTGTTAAATAAGTACCGGCAATTTGTGATTTAAAAAAATGCTTTATTTGATTTTCGATTTTTTTGTTGCGTAATGTTGCTACATATGTCACTCACTTATGTTGAAAATTTCGGCAATTTTTAAAGCTCAGTTAATTTTTTACAGCTTTTTTGTGTGAAAGAGTTTCGTCTCATCGGCGATTTCTGCCCTCTCCTAAATAAATTGACCACCAAGCGGTAATTTGAGTTTAAAAAACAAGAGAAAGCCATAGGGGCCAGATTTGGGCAATACGGTGGCTTTGGTATCATTAGTTTGTAGTTTTTGGCGGAAAATTCGCACACAAGCAACGATCTTAAACTTCGTATGCACGTGGTATGTTCAAAAAATTTCACGACATTTGGGTTTAATTTTTGGATTTCGCGTATGTGGCGGATTGCTTCGCACAAATTGCGCATAACTTGCAAGTAATATTCGTTATTGGCCGTTCTATCCATCGGCAACAACTCATGTGGCACCACGACCCTGTAATTGAAGAAAACTGTAAGCGAAACTGTTCACATTCGCCCAAACTTTGCTTTTCGACGTTTTCATCTTCTCGGCCCTCTGAAAAAATTTTGAACCACTGATAAGCACTGTTTTTGATCTTAATAGCTTCACTATTAGACACAGTCAACATTTTGAATGCGTCCGCGCTCTTAATTTCGTTTTCTACACAAAATTGGATATAGATTTCTTGCCATCCATTTTTTGGAAGAGAAAAAAATCGCCGATGGGCCAAAGCACGAGCACAGTAAAACAGCTGTGAAAGATTAAGTGATAATTTAAAATGGCTGAACTTTTCACCATTAGTCTACATTCACCATCTACTGACGTGTGTAGCAATCTAACACCACAAAATAATCGAAAATCGAATAAAGCATTTTTTTAAATCACAACTTTCCGGATACTTTAATGTCATAATGTATTTTTGCCACTACACAAGCTACTGCTACGTATCTTGTGGTAGGGTTATTCATTTTATCACGTTACGAAATCACAGGGCTGGCATTTTCCAGTTTTACAATATATCTTTCAATCCAGGTGCCAAACTGTTAGTTTAGTGTCTGCTTTTTTTGAAAATGGGTTGTTTAACAACAAAACAACGTGTTAAAAGTGTTTAAACTTATTACAAAACCAAGAGGCCGAAACATTTGTTATCTTTTTTTCGTCGACGAGGCACATGTTTCTCTTGGTGGCTAAGTAAACAAGCCTCTTATGGCAAAAATTAAAAAAAAAAGATCATGGCCTCACCTGGGGCCGTTATATCCAGAAAAGACTGTGTGGTGCACATTATGGGCTAGCAGCGTCGTAGGACCACATTTTTCGAAAACCACAAAACGAAGGAAGGACCATTCCGACCAATACCGCAAGATGACAACACAAGCCTGACAAGCCTGCAACTTTGGAGCATTCGAAAACTAACATTTGCCAAGTTATGGCCGAGGTAACAACCGAAGATCCTGTTGCCATAGATCCTGAGGCGGCAATATCTGAACGATATTATGTTTCACGCATAATGGCAAAGCACAAAAAACATGTCATTAAAAAATTTGAAAATATATTTCATATTCTTTTAAAAATGTTCATGTCTTTCCTAAAGTTCGTTTTTGAAACTAAGAAATAGCCCTGTCGCCCTGTAGCCCTAAGAATTCACCATAACAATAGACAGAAAATCTAGCTAGAACTTCATCATCTAAACATGGCATAAATCAACGTTTGGTTCGTGTTTTTGGCTTTTCTGTGAATTCATTGTGCTGTTCATGAACGTGTCCAGCGGGCCAACTCAGAGTTAGAGTTGGAAAAGAGGCTATGCTTCCTCCATGGCACTTCGGTTTCTGACAACAGGGCAATTACCGAAACAGAACTCGCATGGCGTACTCCGCAAGGATGTTTAACCTTTTCATTTAAAATGAAGCTTTATTGTGCCGTTAATAGCGGTAATCCTACGCACTCGATTCGAAGAACATGGCCATCGGGCGCCCACCTTCTAACAGAGCTTCCTCTCTACAACATCTGCTCATCTGGGCTTCCCTGTGCACTGAATCGAAAATTAAGTCAGTCTGTTTGCCCTTGACCGATTCGATTAATTCGATTATCAAACACAACCGGCGATGATGGTTCAACCTACACCACGTTTTTTCCTGCCCATGTTCTAGATGGCCGACTTCGGCGTTGATGCTCGCGAACGGAAACGGAAGCCCGCGCGGCCGAGCTGTGTTGTCACCGTACGTGCCGCCTACTTTCGAAAGCTAGGGCTTTTCTCCCACGACACGTGCGTGGGGTCTATCGAGTCGAGTCACAGTCAAGGGTACTCCACCTGGGCCAGTGACGACGGTGAACGATTTAATTATCATAAGCGATGCGGACACAGATCGTCGTCGTGTCGCGGTCACAGTCCAACACTTCAAGAAGCACAAACAACATCAAACATGTGTTTCCGGTGACCTTTTTGGTGGTGGTTCCAACCCACAGTTCAGCAAACGGCTTCATTCCTGGCCGCGCCGCGTAGCCATCGTCTAAGGATGACGTAGAAGACCCAAGTGGTACGAGTCGGCACCGAAGATCGGCCTCAAGATTAGACCCGACAGAGCTCAAGTGCCCAGCAATGGGATCCTCTGCGGTTCCAGGAACGCTCGACTCGGGAGACGTAACCACGGATTACGCAAACCGCGTCCGCACTTATTCATCCAGAAATATTGTAATAGGCACTCCAATTGGCCCTTGTTCCCCCGTAGCCGTGAGATTATTAACTGATCCCCGCACGGCCGGTCCCATTAGTTGCTGTCCTGACAGTCCATTACGCTTCTGCCCTGACTAGACCAGGCAGGACTAGGCAGGACAGGGGGTTTCATTTTGTCACACACGCACCCCTCTGCATCCCCAGGAACCTCTGGGCCGTTGGGCATAATGGGCGGTACCGGCGTCACGGTCACCGGCGGGGCTGCTCACCAACCTGTCACAGGAAGAGGCACGATCGAAGGCCGACGCAGCCGCCGCCGCCGCCGCCGCAACAAAGTTGCAATCAGTGCCGCACCGATTCCATTTGTACCTGTCAGTTGCAAATTACAGTGGCCACGCCGAGCATCGAGGGCACACGGGTTCCGTTTTTCGGGGAGTAGAGGTCTGGAAGGTCTGGAAGGTCTAGGGCACTCGAAAGGGTTTGCCCTTTCGGTGGCGTGCCGTGAAGACCTTCGGTAACCTTGGTCGGAGGTAATTCCGTACCCAGTGAGTCAGGTTACGGACGTGATGTCTAGGTGATGATCGTATTGGTGGAGGTACTTGCACTTACGCCAGCCGTTGCAGCTGACTGCAAACGATCAGGCGAGCCATGCGGTGTAAATGTACTCATTCGTGACGAAGAGCAGTTTTTACAGATTGTTTGATTTCCTTTATCCTTTATCTTCTGTTTTCGTTATCTTATCTTATTATATTTTATTATTGTATTTAATTTTGTAATTGGATTGTTGCCTCTGTTTCGCATCGCGTTTCAGTTTTTCAACGTAAATTGATTCAATTTAATTTATTGTTTTATCTTTGAGTCTTGATTTACACTAGATTCAGATTTATGTATATTTTGTTTCATTTGTTCATTTGTTCATTTGTTTTAAAGTTGGTTGTTAGTTGCTTTGTTAGACCGTTCAAAGTATTTGTTTCGTATTTTATCTTGTAGTTTGTGTATTGAGTTTATCTATGTTTTGTCTCGCTTTTTATTTTAACAGCGATAAAGTGTTTCAATTTAGTTTATCTTTTTATGTATCTTGCTTTATAGTTGATTCATCAATATTTATGTATATTTTGTTTTATCTGTTCTGTTCCGATTTGGCTCACCATTATTATTCGACCATATGTTTTCCATTCGTCTATTTGCACAAAAGATTGATATTGTTTTACATAATTTAAAATTCAACTAGCGTTCTTAATGAATATCATATCCCTAAGTGCGAAGCAGTGTAAGCGAGAAGCGAAGACATCGATCGTAACAGCTTACCCACATGATCACTACCGTTCAGCGGTGCCCCTGGATTATGACGCCATAATTTCTAAGGCCACCTGGCACCCTGCTGAGTGCGCGCATGTTTGTGGCAAACATGTGTCACAGGAGAACTAATCAACCCTTATCGATGCTCACGCAACCCGCTAATGCGGCGCGCCGCTCGATTGTGCCCCGAATGCGTAAAGTGGGCAAATAAACAATCGTTTCAACATCCGCCCGTCGTGCACAATAGACCGTGGAGTAGTGGTAGGTAGTGTGCGGCCATCGATCGCCACCAGCGACACCAACGGAACGCACCCGGTACACGATGTTTACAAATTTCGACCCAACACACGCTGCTCGTAAATTAGAGTCAAGTGCTGAGTGGGGTACGTACGGGTGCACGCGGCCTTTGGCAGCCTTTGGCGCGGTACTCGGGCCAAGATGGCGACGGCAGGTGGCACCGGAGCATAACGCGCAGCTCGCGTTGCTCGGGCCATTGATTGACCGTGCCCCGCGAAAGGTTGTCCGCGGATTAAGCAGCATTAGCGCTGCGTGTTAGCCCGAGCCCCAGGATACCTGCGGGCACTGTATGCGGGGTCGGTCGATCGCGGTTGCGACGGGAGTAGCACATTTGCATAATAGCACAGCATAGGGGCATGAAGCGCTGCAGTAGAAGCTGTACATCACGCAAAGGCGCTCGGCGTAATTTATGCGCAGGCCTCCCCGGCGACGCAGACGCTTTGATGGACAAGAAGGGATTTGTGTTTTCTCGCTTCTCAAGAGAGCCAAGAGCCCGATCCACGCGGCCCAAGAGTTTTTTGGCCCCACAGATCTCGGCATTCCTGCCGTAGTTCCCGTTCCCGTGCTGCGGGCACAGTGAAAGGCACCAGGCTCAGGTCGGTCGCAAGGTCGTCCACGACGACCGGCCGATGGCTTGTAGGGCACTCTAGGAAGTGTCCGACTGCGATCCGCGTGCAGCGTTTTATTCAACGCCCGCAGTACTGTGGATGTGTAATTAATGGAACCAAATCGAACCCGGAGTTTCCGCATTGTCTGTAGCTGCGGCTTAGACTAACTTCGGTGGATTGTTGTTTGCGTTTTTGTCTTCCCGACCGAACGGGACGGTCATTGATTAACGATGTTATATTCCAATTAATACCATTACGACCTTCACAGTTCGGCACAGTGTGGAGTCCATGACGGAGTGGAAGCGAAAAGCACATGAACTGCAACGTCCGATCGGTACGCCGTCCATCGGTCGATAAGTCACGGGTCTGCCACATAAATGTCTGTGGCATTATCAGATCTTCAGATTGTTATCAGATCAGATCAGTCCTGCCGCCGGTGGTTTGTATCACTTGGGCATTTTGTCGGACATTTGTCTATTTTGCACCGCCTCTTATCGGATATCGAAGTATCGATGGGTAGAACAGCTGATAGTGTGTCTTTGCATGGAATCCATGTTTAATGCCATGTTTCCAAATTTACTTGTGCGAAAGAGCAGCTCGAGGCTCTGATGTTCATCTGAGCACAAGAGTCCTAGGAATTAATATCTTAGCACTAAGTATACGGACAGAGAGGCGAGCTGAGGACAGTCATATTTTGCGAACGCAAGCTGGAGAGAGATTCCAATATGGCTGGACGTAGCTCCGTGGAAGAAATAGAGTTGTATGATGAGGAATAGATTAATATTCCTGGCTGGTAGATAATTGCTTGCATGCGTCCTACACTCGCTCGGGAATTCAATTTGGATGACTAAATTTGAAACCGATCATGGCTCGAGATAGTGGATCCTTGCCATACTTCATAAGGTAGTGCATTCACTATTTCGCATTGTTATAACTATCGAAACTCCATGGTCATGTCGGTACTCCAGGCAGCTTATAGGAACATTTTAAGCTTAGTCACAATAGTTTTGTTATCACCATGGATTGCATGACATAAATACCCCTACATAAATAAATTGAAAGGATTCTGCAAGTTTAGATGTGAACAAAATTTTGTTCACCAACTTCCTTAAAAAGTCGACTATATTAAGAATCGATAACGATCAAGGCAATACCTTATGTTAGTGAATCCTAAGCTCGTAACGAAGTCCCGTGAGTCAATAAAAGCTATGGTCAAATTACATTATGCTTATTATTACAAATTTTACTTCGAAACGATGGTCAAGATTGGCAACGGCTCTAGTACTCTTTTATGTTGAGATAAGAAAGGGTAGTTTCAGGGATCATTGACCTATGTACTCTACTCTACGAGCCTCGTATATTGGGGTTTGCACAGGCCTTTTTGTGGCCAATATTCGGCAATAAATGATTACTTTTGTTTTAATCAGTGAATGGAGGTAGCCCAAAAGCCTGGGTTTCCTGGGTCCTTCGGCGTGGACGAAGAGGAAGACTAACAGTCGTAAAACTTTAGTTTATCTACTCAATATTCGTTCTTTATTAATTCTCGATCACCCGTGGTCGGTCTGCAAAGTTATCGGCTTCATATTCTCAGCTTAAGCATGTTTTCTTCTACGAATGGTACGATCTTGATAACAATCTGATCCGATACGTATTGGGCTGGCATTTCGATTACTAATTATGACGTAGACCCTGCGCCCAACTCTGTAGTAGGTAACTCAACGAAACTAATTAATCTTTGATACTGTAACTGTAATTCTCTGTGGAAATGGCGGTCCTACAGACCGCGTGGAATTGGTGGTGTCTGTAGGACCTGGTATAGCGGTGTCAATGAGTGGCTTCAGTGGCAGCGCTTGGTAGCTTCTTCCGTGGAACGGCGTCGAGACGAACAAGTCCAAGTCGCATCCTCTCTTCGCATATAATCCCTAACACACTGGCCTACTGCTAAACCGTGTTCCCCGTTTGCTTTCGTTTTCTCCCTCTTTCTCTCTCCCGTCCCGCCCCGTCTCTCTGTCCTGGCCATCGTTCTTCCCGGTTGCAGGCCCCCGTACCGAGCCGACCCGTGTCCAGACCCCGAACGGCGCGGTCCGTAAGGAGCACCCGGAGAACCTCTCGCAGGAAGCGCTCCGCAAGGAGGCCGAGTTTGTGCTCGCCCAGGCCGACCGGATCGATCGTCGGGCGCGCTCCAACAGTGCCGGAAGTCCACAGTCCTCGGGTCCAGCGACCGACCTCGGTTCCGATCGTTTCAACTCGCTTCCATCGCGCACGAAATCCCACCCGAAGCGAGTGTCCCGCTCGTCGAGTGACGCCGCGTCGAAGAAGCCACCGGCCACCGGGAAGGGAGGTCTGTTGAATCTTTTCGGCGGCCGGAAGTCGGCCGCTCCGGCGCAGGATGATTCGTTGAGCGCACCACCTCGACCACCACGCCTCGCCACTACGAACCTTGGCCGGAGCAAGAGTGACGTCGGTAGCTCGGCTGGCGCGGTCAGACCACAGACGCAAGGTCGGGCACGGGTACGGGTGCCTCGCAGGGCCACGCAGGAGCTGGGCGAATTGCGATCGATCGGCGGGAAAAAGCATGATCCACTGACACCGATCATCGAGGCCGCCACACCATTGGAGAACGGACCGCAGGTCGATCCACTGACCGTGTTCGTGCAGCGTGCTCGGGCCGTGTCCGAGGAACCGCAGGGTGCAGGGCGCAGGACCCTGGCCAACAACTCCTTCACGCACCACGGCATGGAAGCCGGCTCGCGGTCCGTGGGGAACTTGCACAGCTCGCAGCTACCGCCGGAGAAGCCGCACCTCACGAAGGGCGTCACGGTCGAGAGTATCGTGAGGCGGTTGTCCAGCGAGCGGCACTCGTCACCCCCACCGGCCCAGATCGTCAGCGGGGGCTTCTCCTACACCCGGCACTCCGAGCCCACAACGACGACGACGATCGGCAGTCGGACCTACACTACCTCCGAGCGGGAATCGGCCAAGATGGCAAGACCCTCGACCGGGTTCCTGGATGCAACGCAACGTCCCAGTCCGCCACTGCCCAAGTACCGGCTGGACGAGGCGGATCACTCGCCGCGCTCGTTGTTCCGTACCGTGCGCCACACGAACAGCGACGAGGACGAAGGGCTCGGCGGGATCGACTATAGCCGCCACGGGCACGCCGCCCCAACGCCGCGCTACAAATCCTCGGCCTATCTCAGCACCTCGGGGCCAGCCATATCGCCGCCACAGGAGCGTACGTCTCCGAAGACGTTCTCGGACGAGGATCACCTGATCACGCCCCACATCCGCTCGACGCCGGTGTTCGGCGAGCGGGGCAGCTACACGACCAGTAGCTACACGATGCACTACCGCGGTCAGGCCGACGGCAAGGAGCACCTGCCGGAGTTCCACGAGCTGGCCCAGCGCCGCGAGATCCTCGAGTCCCGGATCCGGTCGCGGATCGGTTCCCGGGATCTGCTCGATCGGTTGTCACCGGAACGGCCCGTACCGATCCAGCTGACCCCGGGCAGCGCTGGGAGCGGCGGAGTACACTACCGGACCACGGTGGATCGGCTGCTGGAGCGT
Organism: Anopheles bellator; assembly: GCF_943735745.2. Taxonomy (NCBI): domain Eukaryota; kingdom Metazoa; phylum Arthropoda; class Insecta; order Diptera; family Culicidae; genus Anopheles; species Anopheles bellator. The sequence goes on along the minus strand of NC_071285.1, from coordinate 21,579,170 downwards.
GAGTCACCCCGCCGGACTCTATCGCCGACGTTCCGGGAGGTGGACACCCAGAACGGCCTGAGAGTCACGCGATCGTCGTCCTCGAAGAACTCGCCGACGGCTGGCGGGTATGTGGAAACCCACGTCACGAAGACGGTCGTCAACCGGGACGGGAAGCCGGTGTCGGAGGAGTACGTCGAGCGGCGCAAGTACCCGGGCGAGGCGGTGGAAGCGGTCAGCACGTCGAGGACGATCTACGATCGTGACGGCTCGGCCGGGCGGACCGAGCTTAAGCGCTACAACCGGGTGGTGCCGGAGCAGCAGCAGACCGGAGTCAGGCACGTCACCGACAAGGGTGACTCCGGGATTGAGAACGACTTCCGGAAGGACTCGTTCAACCAGGAGTTCATGGTGGGGTAAGTCCCGTGGGGGGGGTTGTTTCCTGGGGGAGACTTGGAGTTCAGACTAACGCTAGAGAGATGCCCCGTCCGCAGGAACAGGTTTACGCTGACGGAGAACGTTGGCGCCTGCGAGGACTTCCTGCGCATGGAGCGCACCCACACGAACAGCTGCATGCGCAAGCCCCGGCGGACGTACGCGTACCGGGAGCGAAGCATCGACGATGGATCGAGGTACGATCCACGTTTGGATGACATTTCAACCAGCCGCAGCTACACCCGCGACTCCGCGAAGCTGAAGACCGAGAAGAAGACGGGCAGTCTGGCCAAGGTACGTAAGGTTTTTGGGGAAGTTCCTCCGCTCAGTTCTTAATCGTCCAACTCGTATCCAACTCGTAAACAGGTGAAGCAGTTCGTCAGCTCGACCCGCAAGAAGTTGACACGACTGGGCACGGACGACAAGCGGGAGCCGGGTTCCGGGTCACGCTCCGGAAGTCTGCGCTCGGACAGTGATCCGTCGCGCGTTCCGGACATCGCCACCCGGAGGCGCCTCTCGACGCCCAAGTCCAGCCCGTCGTCCGCCAAGCGGTCCCTTTCGTTCTCCCGGAGCTCCAAAGTGTCGATGGCCAACAGTGCGACGCCGGACGGGCAGAAACCACCGTCCACGAAACCGGAGTGGTTCAAGTCGTTCGATCGGCTGTCCCGCAAGAAGCTCCTGTCGAGCTCGAAGACGAACGTGGGGAACGGGGACACGAAGACGCTTCCTTCGCCGGCCAAGCAGACGAAGAGTTTGCGCTTCTTCGGTGACACCGACACCGAGTACGCCGAGCAGCCGTCCTACCGATCGGCACGGTAGGTCCCAGGAGTCCCAGGTCCAGGAGTTGTCCAGTGTGGCCAGCCTAACAGTGTTTGTGTCTTTCACAGGAGTAATCTTTCGAAAACGGACAAGAAGTATCGCAGTGCCCACGATCTGGACGCGGCGCCCAAGATGCGCGAAGCTGCCCGGAACCGCTCGTCCTCGTTGCACAACCTGGACGAAGAGGATGAACTGAATCTGCGGGTAAGTTCGGGACCAGGGTTTACAAACGGCCTCTAGCTAATCTCCTCCATGTCGTTCGCAGGGCCACTCCAGCACTCTGATTCGCACGAGATCGCCATCGCCGCCACCGTCAACCTCGTACAGCCGGCAGGAGCGGAGTATGTCCCGGAACCGGACACACCACCGATCTCGTGAGACGAGCATCGATGTGGTGGATACCGACCGACCGCGATCCCAGACACCGATGCGTCACGGCACGGGTCGAAGCCGGACCAGCGAGCACAAGAAGCCCCCGGTGGGGCCACCGAAACCTGCACGCACCTTCGAACGGCGGGACAGTTTGAACAGGTAAAACAGCGTCTGGGCTGGTCCCTCACTCCTAGCAGTCACTCAGGATCACCCCCTTTTTCTCGACCGCAGGGACATCGATCGAATTTTGGACAGCTCGGGAACGGAGGGAGAATCTAGTCAGCAAAGTCAGCGCAGCGTAGTCTTTCTGCACGCCACTACTGGTAAGTGTGCCCCGGGGTGCTCTTGACGGGTGGGCCACATTCTAACGTGTCCGGTTTTTCCGACCCCAGTTGGAGATATTCCACATCCGCAGATCGCGAACGCCCGCCGGCGGGCGTATTCCCGCGAGTCCCTCAACCAGTCGGTTGCCTCGTCGAAGAAGGTGCAGCCGATGACGCGCACCGTGTCCCGCTCCATCTCGGTGCTGGCGCCCTGGAAGCCGAAGAACATCCGCGAGGGCTACGAGATCGACTACCACAAGGAGCAGCAGACGAAACCGATCTCAACGCTGCCACGCCCGGGGACGCTGAGCCGCTCGAATCGCGATCGCCGTCAGTCGGCCCGGGACGACCCGGACTCAGACAAGAGTTCGGCGTTCGAGCAGTCGGCGGGACGCTCCAGCGTCGCCTCGGAGCAACGTAGGTCGATCGGTGGTGCATCGGTGGCCACCACACCGTACTCGTCGACCACGTTGCCTAGCTCGCGACGCGTGAAGGACTCGATCGCCCACTACCCATCGCGCACCGGCGGCCGCGATGGCTCAACCCTCAAGTACCGATAGTCGCGCACTCGACGGAGGCGAATATAAATTGTTTCACTGTTACGGCGTACTGGAGGATAACGGAAACATAAAAAAGGAAAAGAAGTTTGATGTAACCAGTACGACGTAGAGCAGGCCGGTTCCCTCGTGTTCCGCTATCTTCAACTCCCGCACGGTGCCCCGTTTAACAGCACTTAAGCAAGCAAAGTCTAACTAGATATTGGTTTTCGCGCCCCACTTACGACTGACCCCTTAGCGAAGCGTACCCGATGGATATGGATAAAGTTTTCCTTTCCTTTTTTATTTTATTTCGTTCAGGTTTCTAATAATCTAATAAAGACATATGTATAGCGTGACCCGCAAAAAATTAGCCTGCGTTGATATCGGTGTTTGATTTCGAAAGAAGTCGCTTCCCGAAAGAAACCAAAATATCTGCAAAATTGTGCACAACGTCCATTTTGAATGCTTCCACAACGTACGCAGCCATCCGAGCGTGCGGTTGAACCCTGCAGCTGTCATTGGGCTTTGTTATTGTTTTGATTCGGGGAAATTCAACCCAAACAAGTGTAAATTTTTTCTTCAAAATAATGAATTCGCCAGAAAAAGTAACCGAAATCAGGCCGGTAGTAGATATGCTCTCGATATTAAGCATACTGCTGGTCGCTGTGATGTGGGGCGCTACCAATCCGTTCATTAAACGAGGCAGCAACGGGTACAACGAACTGAAAGCGAAATCGAGGATAGGTCAAGTTTGGTTGGAAATACGATTCCTTATCACACGCTGGCAGGTACGGGCCGATTGGCGATTTGTTTGTGGGTTACCCTTAATTTCCTTACTCCCTTTGAATCATTGCAGTACATTTTGCCGCTGATTGTGAACCAACTTGGCAGTGTTGTGTACGTGCTCACCCTTCAGCGGACAGAGCTATCGCTCACCGTGCCGATGGCGAACTCGTTAACGTTCGTGATTACCGCCATCACGGCAAGGCTTCTTGGGGAACGGCAGTCCGGCTGGAGTAAGTACCTTCATCTGCTACAGTAATACCGGCGACACTGCAGTCTTATTGAAGCGAACCATTGTGCTTTGTTGTTGGCTTTGCAGAAGTCTACGCGGGCATGACGCTTGTGATTCTGGGAACCATCATCTGCAGCCTAGATAAGATACTGTGATACGTAGCTTGTAGTAGGAATTTAAAAGGAAAACAAAAATTTAACATTAACAAACTGGATTTTCCAGCCACAATTAGTGCATACACGTTAAGGTGAACCGTTTAGCTTAAGATATTAGCATTACTACAAACCAAGTTAAACCCATTTTACCAAACTCTGAGATGGGGTTTTAGTATTGAAAGAAATCGTTCAATGGACACGTTACTGTTTCTTTAAAATACCTTCGCACGTGAAATTTTGTGTTTTACGAACGTCTTTTATACATAACTTAATTCGTTTTTGTTCTTCACAATATTCGGAGAAATTTCAGGGGGACACTAGGGAAGCAAGTACAGCGATTAGAGGTTGACAAAATACAGTATTAATAGAGCTGCTAGGCTATAGTATCGTGTTTATTTCTCCTATTCGCTTTCTCAGCCTCAAAATCCATTAAAGTCCAGGAAAGAACTGCTTCGTTTCTTACTATGTTACTCGGAGCATCGATGTTGAATAAAAAAGATGTAACCATTATAATAATATTCATAAATAATTCAATATTGTGAAACAACAACCTGCGCTGCAAATTTACGAATGCAATTTAACAAATGCAAACCTCTGTTTGGCTGAATTTAGAAACGCCCCTGAGGCTGGTGCTCTCTGGTTTTATTTTCGCCAACCCAACCAAAAGTCTGCCTATTATATTCAAATCACACATTGTCATACACGCTTTAAAAACAAACGAATTCATCACCAGCGCAGAGTTCGACCGGAGGACTCGGTGGCGCTGAGATAAATTTGCCATCTCATCGCCCTGACCCAATTATGCGATGCGCCTGGCAGGGCAGCGAACAGTTTTGCCAACATTGATTTGCAAGTTCTGCTACGCCCACCACTCACACAGGGCACTAGCAAAGCGAACTGTTCCGGATGACTCGCATCCGACGAGACTGTCAGGGACAGTCGGTCGGGAATGCCAGGGAGTCCGCTGGGCGCAGCACCGGCCCGGAACCGGCCCGTGGAAACATGTATGGCACTACGGCAGCGATTAAAGGGAAGTAAAAGTTTTCTTCTCGAGAGAGGCCCACCCGCTGTTGCGGTGGCTGCTACGCAGTGTGGAGCACTGCGGTGCCACGGTGCCAACCGGCCTAAACTAGTTCATCGCTAGCATTTGGCACCGCAAGACGGTGGCAGTCCCTCCGTACGGCGGTCTGGCCATGAATAAGAAATGAAATCGACGAATCGCTTTGCGGTGGGGCTGGAGAACTAGAACTCCTAGTACAGGGGGTCGTTTGTTTCAGAACGTTTCAAGTCAGCGCCAGAGAGTGGATATCCCGGGCGTGGCTTGTGCCTTCGCTTACAAGCGTCCGTTCTCTAGTTATCATAATCGTCGTACCGATCCACCGCCGTTTTCCGTGGCGAGGGTGGGTTCCGTTATTCATGAGGCTGGTTTTCTCGCCCTGGTCGAGCCGCGAGTCGAGTCGCGTCCCTCAACTATGATCTGTTTGTTCAGCCCTAAAATGGTTGGTACGTGATTTTCTGGCCGCGTCAGAAATTTAAATGAAACCGAGCTCCGAATTTGGAATTTAACTTTTAAATTTGTACACTCGATCGGAGCAAATGGGTTTTGGGAACTTCGGATGGTCTTCGGAAGGCACGTCGCATTTGGTTGCAGGCCAAGGACGCTCCGCTACTCCAGCTCTACGCCTATTGTTGCTCCGCAGCCGCTCAACGTACTAAAGCCCAAAAAACCTGAACCTGACCTGAAAAATCGTCCACGTCAATCGACACGTCCGCGAAGCCGAATGCAAATTTATCATTATTTTGATGCAATCCTTTTGACTGATTTAATAAGTGCGACACCGTGATTTTGCGCAGGAAATAGAATAAAAAGCGCCGACTTCTAGTATTAGGTTAGGCCTAAATTAGTGACGCTTCACATTCCTTTGGCACGTGTTTTAGGTGTAACTCACTATACTAAAGTATAAGTAGTAAAAAGTCTGTGGCATGATTATAGTTTGATGGAAAAAATGTGCTGTTAAAGCCTAGTTTAATGGTTCTTCGATGGAGAACATGGAATGTTCCGGAAGGTCTTGCTGAGAGCAGCTCAGGACGAATTATCTCACAACTGAAATCTCGCAGAACTACGCCTTTTCAAAACCTCCCGAAACCACTAAAAAGACCCAAAATCTTAAGTGTCCATCTCTAATAGGTCTCTCGTTAGGCTCCCCTGGTTTTGCATTCTGCCGCAGTAGGCGAGGATGTTTCGGTATTCAACCACCATCGGAGGAAGCTCCGGAACCGGAATTGCGGTGCTAGGTGTTGATAGTGGGCTGGGCTGAGTATATCATAAAAAGCAACCCCACACAACACACATACATGCCAGTTCAGAAACGATACCTTTGGGGCGACCGATTGGATCCGTAGAGCCAACGCAATCTAGACGAGATTGCGGCCTCCCGAAACTGGTGTGCGTGCGCAGTGTCCGACGCGTGCCGAAGGTTTGTTTATGATCCGTTTTGGCCCCGCTCCTGGCTCCGGGTACCGGGACCCACCGTGCAACCCATTCAATGATTCACAAACAACACATACACAAACACCAACAGGGTGGACCTCCATCGGTTGTGTTCGGTTCAGTTTCGCGACGACTCGGCACCGGCTTCTTATGAATGAATCGAAGCACACGGCACGCACGCAAGGACTCGGCGTGATGTGCCTGTGTACGTACAGTGGGGTCTAGTACACCCGGCACTGGTATTGGTGCGGAAAGCGGTAGAAAGGCGACCGTGAAAAGCCCCAGTGCCGCGGAACAGATGGTAGGCGACGACGATGACGATGACGACCGAATCACAGCCGCAGACCCACAACAACAGCCGGAGCCGTTTCGGGAGCTTTCGGCTTCCGGAGGACGCACACTTCGGCAGTGTGTCGCAGTCGGGCCGCGGGGGCGCGCCTTTGCATGTGTGAGGGAAACCGGCACGCCGAGTCGCCTTTTAATACGCTCCGTTCTCCAGTGGTTCGCCTCACAACGAGTTCAAACGCGGAACGATTCGGTCGCCCCGGAAGAGAGTCTACTGCGGCCCGTGCGTGCCTTTGCCTATATACTATCCGCGCCCATCCGCGATACGGTTCCTTGACGTACCTTGGGTTAGCTGTGACGGTGTGCGGTTTTGGTCCGGAGTGCCGTGAGCTCGGTGTTGAAGTGCTGTCGCCCGACGAACGGAGGGCCTTGTGCCACTTTGGACCACAGTCAGGTGTTGTGCGCTATTTGGTGTGGTGCCGACGGCTGCTGATTGAGCGCCTTTCCAGTCCTGGCTTCGAGATCCTGCTCCGACTCGCACCTCCGGTAAGTGTCCGGGTTCCGGTTCCGGCAGAGTGTCAATCATTCTGCGGTGACCCTTTCGACGCGGTGTCCTCTTACGTACCCTAACCTAACCCTGTGCGCATTACGATCGTAATCATTATCTTTATCACTGGCGCTGGCGAACTCGGATCGTTATCGGTCGTTGCATCGGTGACCGGACGGTGTTTTGGAGGACGAAGGTTTGGGATTCGCTTTTGGTGTCCTTCCGTATCGTCTTTTAAAATTAAACATCTGAAGGCAAAAGGTTGACAGCAAAGTAAACACGAGGCGCAGGCGGCCTTTTGTGTTCTCACAAGTCTCATTAACGGAAGGTATCTTTTGGGAAGGACCCACGCAGGATCCATTACTTAAAGTAACGATGGGCTCATGCTACGTGTTTGTCTCCACTTCCCAACAAACCGCTACTGTCATTAGAATGCCGTATTCTACCAATGCTCAAAGTATCGAAAGGTCGGTAGCTTAGTTTTTCGAAACGTACACCTATGAAGTTGGTGTTTAAAGCGATGTAGGTAAATCTTCTGGTACTTCTTCACTAGTTTGTAGTGGAAACCTCGCAGTGGAGCCACCTAGACCTTCCGCAACCTTCCTTCAAATAAAAATTGAACAGTAACACTGGCTCCTTGTAACGATCGCGATCGGCGAAAGAGAGCTTAAATTAATTAAATGGCTTAAATGGACACCTAATAAATTAAATTATTGAAATTATGCTCTAGATACATCAAACTACGAGTCAAAACTAGAAAACATAGTTTATCATAAACATTAATATCCAGCTCAAAATACAGGTCCGAAATTTAGAACAAACATGTTTAGTACGTTCACATACAGTTAGCACTATGTTTCAACAACTTTACCACTAACACTACCTTATGTAATACAGTTCCCTGTTATCACAATGGTTATCGAAGGATTCTTATACTAATGGTCTGGAGCAGAATAATAGTTTTATCCTCCATTGAGTGCCCCTGTCACTCGGGCGCGCAACAGTGGCAGCAACAAATGCTTTTCGTTCCACATTCCGTGACTGTTCGTTGCCGAATCACTGTCAGATTTCGTAAATTACCATTGAATAAACGAGTGTTTTCGTTCCGTCCTTCTTTCTGCTGCCGTGTAATTGGTCTGCAGAGCGACAAAAGAAACTACTCATCGGGTGCGGTGGCGGAAAAAAGAAAGCGCAGAATGCTTTTGCGAAAGCGTAAACAACTTCTGCCAAGACAACCGGCGGCCGGCCACACGGTCGATTGTCAGCAAATGGCTTCCACGACGACAGCCTGCTGTCGAAGCGAAATCATAGCATTCCCTACTACTGATCGGCCGTGCTTCGCGCGGGTCGATTTGAATTGGTCGCCTTTCATTAGTCATCGCCAGGGATGTGTCTGCGAAAGGCTCGCCATTTGTGCTTTGGCTAGCCGGGAGACAGACTCGTAGTCCGTCGTTCGGAGGAGCCCTATCAAGATTACCCGGAAGCCTGTTGGGGCGACGGCTTGGAAATATACGGCCAGCCTAAGCAGCAGCGAGGATAAACGGATCAGCCGTCAGGCGTCAGAGCGGAGCTTAGATGACGACGATAGTGGATGCGAAACTTCGATTAAAATCAACCTTTGTAGGAAGGTTATGCACGAAGATGATGAGTGGACGCGATGGCCTACACACCACGGCTGTCGTTTAACCCGCACCAATCGCTGGACTAGTAACTGGATCCAACTGGACTCGGCGTCCAGAAGTTAGGTCCATTTCATTTGGATCTTCCCACCTAACGTTAACGTTGTTTGTAGAAAAAAAACCCAGAATGGTTCACCTCTTTCGACGGCTCCATTTATTTGTGGTAGGCAAGGTAAATAGCGCATAGCTGTAAGGTACACCGGGGTGCATAAAAGATGGCAACATACGTGCTGATGCTGGTCGGGCGGACCGAGAGCACACGGTGCCGGTCCTGGGTCCGTCCGGAGTCCGGATCGATAATGCTCCTAATGGATGACGGTATCGCCTCGTGGTACGCGGCCAGCGAATTAGCAAGCAAACACACGAGGAAATCATGTTTTTCATTCCCTAATAAAACAATGGTTAATGGAAGCAGGTACCACACCATGTTCGGGACGGATGTGGCAGGTGTTACCTGACTAATTACGGTTCTAATCTCACGTATTGTTGGTCGGTTGAATTTGGTCCGGTTCGGGTATTGGTCACTTGATTGATTGGAATAGAGTGACCGATAAGTCGTGAAGCTTAATGCAGGAGAGCTGGGAGAAATTGAAATTGTAATTGTAAGAGCTTACAAAGACAATGTTACAATAACTCAGTTGGTTTACCGTGCTGGTAAGGTCATAAATAATAGTTGGAGATTCTGAAGACACAAAACACAGGAATAGAATGTAACAGGAGAACATGCCACGCAAGAATTCTTCGGTTCACATTGCATACCTTTGGGCGTACTTCTTCAAATGGAAAACGACACTGCTTAAAATTTTGATTATAATATTGATCGCTCCAGGAATAGCGACCGAAAGGAGACTTCGTGTCGCTGGAACTGTTGGCACAAACGTGTCTGAATAATAAATTGAAATGTTGGACGTTGGGTTTTAGTGTACAAATTGGGAAAAAAATGATCAACGCCTTTTTGGCTAACCGACGGGGTCGTATTTCTTGACTTTTATCGATGCTCCTTTTCGGTGTGTAATTCATGCGTAGAGCCTTTTTAGTGCCCGTCATCAGATTCCTTGGGGCAATCAGACTTCTTGTGGGCTATAAACATTTAAATTTACTCCGAAAGACATGAACGTTACGGTGCGTTGGTGGTAGACTTTTTGGTTTTTACGATCGAAAACAATTTGTAAAATGCAAAAAAGTATGCAACGTTTTATTGAAAGCTTTAGAGTATCTGGAACAATGGCTTAAGCGTTGAACGATCGTGAAAAACGCTCAAAGAGCGACAAACTGCTCAATTTATTCAATACCTTTTGGAGCTGTTTAATGCAATTCATTCCAAAAAGTACTGTGCTTGGTATTTTTTTTTTTACATCTGAACATTAACCAAATTTGTAGAACAATGTATGCCACATGTTGGAAAAATGTTCGTGTAGCATTACAGGATACATTTCGGATCTTAGAATGCGCCTTCAATAATCATGTCGGAACGAACAGTTCGGCGTACACAAAACAAATATTTTCCCTTTCAAATTGTTACCGAAGTGACGGTCTCTTTCTGTTGCATCTTGGCCGCCTTCGCTACATCGATCGATCGATCGATCGATTGATCGTTTGCTTATTTGGTTAATCAGCAATGTAAATTACTTCGCCGCGTAAATGCGCAAACCATCGGAAAGTTCGTAAACTAATCCGGATGACCGAGCCGAACCGTGCCGCCGCACCGTGGTTGAAAACACATTAAAAACTGCCAAAGCGCGTCCCGGAAACGCGGACAGCCAAACAACATAAATTCATCGATTGATCCGCCCACGAGGGCAAACACATCTTCACTTCCGGTCGGCGGCCAGTGAGCCGCTGGTCACTGTCAAACGTTTCCTCCGCCGAGGCCTTACTCCTTTCGGAACGGGTCCGACACCTTCAAAAAACCTAGCCATTTGCCTAACTAGCCGTTACATCTTAATTAAAACCCCAACCCCGGCGGGAGTTCCGTGTCACTCCGAACCGGCCGGTCATTTTCCTTGCCCTTCGCGAAAGGAATGCCTCCCTCTCGAGAGAAAGAGATGCTACAACGATCATTTTTGTGTCCGCTTCCCGGTGCGAGGATGAGTCACTCTTTCTTGGAACCGATTTGTTGGGCGAATTTGCAGCGCAAGGCCGCCGGCCGCCGTGGCGTAAACAATCTGTTGGCATTGGCCGGCCCCGACCAGCCCACTACTTTTGTGACAACGATACATATTGCATTACATTGGCCATATGGAATCAGATCGGATTGAGTGGAGCCAAGGAAAAGATAGAGACCCATCTCCCACCTCCCAGAGATTGGGAGAGATAAATACAGAAAGAGGACAACGGCAATCGAACGTTGAGATTCTCGTGTCTTGCTTAGAGTCGTGGTCAGCGTTGACTTAAAGTATGTCACAAGCCTGAGTTCGAATCCCATTTGAGTGTAAGTAAATTAATACGTATGATAAGATTATAAAAATTAAGAAACTTCAGAAGACAGCTGTCAGCACACAGCGATTAAGCAGGCAACATTTTCTTTTTTCTATAATGTAGTAATTTAATGTTTGTGTAAAGCATCGTCAAAGTAACTCTTTCAAAGTCTGTTTACACTCGGAATGGTTGATATTTTTTCACAACAAATTTAACACTACCCAGAGCTGTTAGAAGCACATATTGATTTTACGAGGTGAAACCTGCCAGCTCATGGCTGTTTTGAGGTTTCAACCACTTCTTTCCCACCGGCACCGGCATGTTAACAACTCTCGGTCCGAGACATCAGAATGCAACAACCATCAGCAGGATGATTTGGTGGTCGAGCGCTCGGTGGTTGATTATTTATTTTTCGTCTTCCATTCCTGACTACGTGACTTCAGCGCAGCATTGAGATGATGGCATCGGCGATGTTTACGTCTGAATACGAACGACTTCGACAGAGAGAGAGAGAAAGGAGAAAGTTTTCCACCTTTTATGAAACCACGTGCGGGTGATATCGATTTTTCCCCACAACTCGAGCTGCCGGCCACCGTTTCCGTGATTAACATTCCGTGTGACCAACTACGAAGCAATCGGCCATCGTCGACATGTGGTCCGATTATTCTCTGCGTAGCACTGTGTAGGTCTTTCATCTTCTTTACCGAGCACCGAAGAAAGCCGCAATTGGCAGCACGAAAAAAAAAATCCGCAAGAAAACGTGTAACCAAAATTAGCCGAGCAACGATGGCCATCTTTCAACGTTCGCGGCCGGTGGTTACGGCTGGGTATGCAAATTTATGATTTGTGGGAACGGAGTTTTTTTCTCTCACCGCGGTTGTAACCCCCGTAAATTCGCGAGAAAATCATGACGTAACCGGTCCGTGGTACAAATTTTGTTTGCCGTTTCAACGCGACCGCGCTAATTTGGCGGATTAATAAATTTCGGCCGGCCCATAAAACGAGCCGTTTCCGTTGGGTCATGTAGGTAAATATTTATGCGTGCCGCCCACCGGGAAAGAGCCAATGTTTTGCTACCGGTATCGGGAGCATTGTTGCAATCGGTTGAACGCGTGGGGGTTTCAGGTTTGTTCCAATTCCAAAATTTTGATCTCTTCGTCACCAGCAGCAGCATATTCGATATTGTGTAGAAGTGCGATTCATTTAATACATCGAAGCAGACTCCATGAACTTCAAAAGGAAATATTGAATTTTCACCTGTGTCAGCTCGTTAGCCCACAGGCCAGTACCGTAATGATTTGACGACTCATTGCATTTTGTTTTCATCAGAAAAGACGTAAAATGATCTGTTCTTCTCTTCACTGACGTATGTGCTCAAACAATACTGCGTCAAGGAATCTCAATGCTATATGTAAAGTACTATATTTTTGTGCAAAATCTGTTCTCGTCAGGAAAGAAAATAAACATTTTGGCACATTTTTTCATCCTTTCTGATGCAACTTCTTCATTCGGATGGCAGGGTCGCTGTGAATATCATCCTTTGCTTTGCGGTCGAATTTTGATCCATCGAAGCAAAATATTTGCTTTGGTGAAATGGTATATTTTCTTTTTAAAATAGAGATAAGAAAAAGAAAATTCAAATAATGTTGACCGTTGTCGGATTTAATTTTGTCAACTGATAGCTTAATCTTGTATTCTAACCAAAATTGGTTTTAAAAGAATATCAATTTTGTATTACTTTCAGCCAGAACCTACACCAGAAATGGATCGAACAGATTAATATTTCCCTTTATTTGCTTTGGCACATAGCTGCGAACAGTAGAGCGCTGAATTATCGAGCTTCATTATTTATTTACAATATAGAATGGATCGCGCTCTCGTTGCTGCTTTGTGAACAACACGATCCTTTTATTTCCTATGCCACATCAGCTTGATACGCACGTTTGTTTCCCAAATCGCAAATCAATGGCAAAATCATAACGCCTCCGATTTCGCCAAACAAGCCGGGACTGTGCCGCGTGCAGGGTTTTACCTTAATTTTGCTCCAAAAATACACCTCCACGTATGAAACTTCGGTTTATTGTTTCTCTTCCGTGTGGAAAGAAATTCTTCGTCTTGTTGCTCTCCCGTCGCTCACACCGGAAACGTTGGCGTGCCGTTGTCTGTCACTATCATTACCCAACAATATACTTCGCGTATGTCCCCCGAGTGTCCTGGCCGGGCGTCAGCGGCCGAGCCCAGTCCTTCACTCAAGTGTGGCAACTCTGAGCCACTGTGGTCTGTTGTCTTCCCGGGGTTTAGGGTTCGGTTTTGCCGATGTGTTCGTGGCGACCGAGGAAACCGTTCCGTTGCAGAGTTATCTCTGGCGAATGGCGATGGCGATGGAGAAAAAGAAAAACAGCCCTCTTGTGTTTTCCTCTTAAGCAGACTTGCGGCTCGTTGAAGCCGATGGGACTGACGGGGCTGGTGGGAGTTTCCTTTTCTTTTTTGGGGAGTACTTTTGTGTTCTTCTCGGCGCACTCCCCTCAACGAATGGCTGCGCCTCATAAATTATCGGCATATCGATCTTGCATCCCTCACAATTTAGCCTCGCGTCCATGTCGCGTGTCTTGGCCTAGCAGGTGGTCCTCTTTCTGGTGTTTCTCGATGGACGTAGGTACGTACGGTTTGCGTTGGCATTATTATCCTGCTGAGCTACAAAGGGGAACAATGGACATACTACAACAGAGCCGAATGGACACACTACTATGTTTAGAAACACATTGTTACTTCGGCCGCTTCGTGCTGAACATTTGTTACGTGTTCCAGGTATGGTATGTGACAACTAAACGAAATCGTTTCCCCGTGTTATATAGAATTGAGGTAATTCGAGTCGGAGATTTCAAATCTTGGAAAAAACGGTAACAGAATAACCGGTAGAAAGACGACGAATTTGGACAATGTTTAGGTTTTGGAACATTGGGATTTAGTGTTATGATTGTGGTGCGCCGTAAGATATGCAACAGGAATGCTCCCTATGTCATCCTGTTTTTTTGGTATCAGTTAAGAGGGCACAATTGTACGGTACATAAAAAAAGCTCATTTTATGCCATTCTACAACTACCGATAGTAAGTAGCCTATTTATATGCGGATCTTTAAGGTCCTAGTATTAATTCATCGACCAGAAACGGGCGTGCAAAGGCGCATTAGAAATCACCTACAGTCCCCCCACAGAAAGTGGCCCGTCCACCGTACGTACGTCATTGCTATGCATTAGCGGAGGCGCTGTCAAACATTCACGACTCAGCACGCACTGCCGAAACTGCCTGCGAATGGCCTTCCGTATAGAACGGGCGAATTATGCTGGAAATAACCTTCGAAACGCTTCGATTTTCTTGCCCTTCGCTGGTCGCACCTTATGCTGGCCGCTGCGGGCATACTTTCGGCGAGAATGTGACGGCGAATAAGCGTCCTGAAGCAATATGCCACTGCCGTTGGGCAAGTCCGCAGAGACCAACACTTTGGGGGCCGTTTTCATTACCGACAACTTTTTGCCCCGAGTTCGCGTCGAACGAAAATCCACATAAAGCTCTGGACGGCGAACGATGGTCGAACGGAATTTCATTATCGCAACGCACCTTCGCTCCCTCTAGCGAGGCGTATGTTTATTTATTTTCTTTCCGCCTCACTCGCCAGCCAGCCAGCTCCAGGTGGACGCCAAGAGCATAGGCTGGCGCCAACGCTGGAAATTATGTGCAAAAATGGAGGCCACCGTTTTCGCCCGGCAATGGAAAATGCGAATAACCATATAAAATTTTTACGCCCCTCCCTCGAGGACGGCCGCGAGATATTGGTAATAAATTTCCAATTCGCCACTACGGTCCCCGTGGAACCGTTTGAAAGGAGTGGTTTGAGTGGATTTTGGCACGTGCGCGTTCCTCACAAAAACCTAGTAATTCCATCGCTCGAAACATGTTCATTATGGGCCGCGAGGTGGATAAATTCCACGTAGCGCCGTGATAAGCTGCCATTGGGACCCGTGGCTCGGCGACACTCGTTTGCCGGTCGCGTAATGGCCGGTCGTTACGGGCGAACGGCAAATTTGCGCCAAGGTGAATTATTGGCCAAGGTTTGCTAATTTATTAATTTACGTGATTTGCATCGACCCGTGCAGAGGGTGCGAATTTTTAAGGACGGCGAACTTCCTTGGGCCAACACAAGGCCACCGGTAACATAAACGATTAGCGTGCCGTTAATGATTGATTAGAAAGTTGTGTATTTTTACGGTCTCGGTCTGCAGATAAACGATAACTGGACCATAAGAATTCATGGCGGCAACATCGAGGAGTATACGTAAGGGTGACGTACGAATAGGCGCGACCAACAGTTTGAAGTCGTCTAGAGCTTAGCCTATCTGGGGTCAAAGGTTAACACCGGGGTGCTAGCAGCCAACACGCTATTCTGCAGTCAGAAGAAACTATTTCGCTCAACTCGAAACGATCTCAAACGAAGCGATCGAAGCTGGGGTTATACAGAACATTCATAATTCCAGTACTCACATGCTCATCTTAGTTATGGCCTCTGTCCAAAACTGACGAGAGGAAGATGTTAAGATTGATATTTGGCCCCGTATGTGAGAAGGGATAATGGAAAAGGCACTGCAATAATGAAAAAGGCACAGGCGGACGACGAAGTAGTCTACAACATCTTCTTAAGTCATCCAATAGGCTTAGGCGGTTGTAGCTGCTGGATATGATATTTTACGGTTGGCGTCTGACAATGTAGAATTGTTTTAGAATATTTAACCCAAGCATTTTACTATGTTCCGGGAATCAAAAAGATGTTGTTTTTAAACTTTAATTATTTTTGACACGATTTGATGGGCTATTGGTTAATCGTTTCCATCGTTTTTTGTTTCTTCCGTATACATTTAAAAAACATTTTTTACATTGTTTTAGAAACAACCATTCGTTAACGAAACAATAACCACAAACCTTTTGTAACATTTCTATCTACATGGCTTATTTTCTAAATCAAAACAATAAATATAAAGTTTCCCTTGCTCTGGTTTTGTTTTGAAGATTTTCCTTTCATTGTCCAACGAAAAATATACCGAAAATCACAGTAAATTGGTGTAGTGTAATCGTTTTATTGTCAGATCTCGACACCTTTCACTTCAAACTAACTACATTCTTTAAACAATCTCTATAGTTGTTAAATAACGATAGACGTCTCTGGCGTTTGGTTGAAGGAACTACCTACATTAAAATATCCCCTCTCGTTAGCATGTGCTCAGCACCTCAACTCGCCAAATCAACAAATCAATCCTATCTATTGAAGCCATCCGCTTGCCATCCGGGACACTCATGCTCATGAATAATACATTCTGCCAGCACACAGCGCGTCTGTCGCTTCTGCTCTCGTGATTTCAGTTTCGCAGCTGCCGGTTTATTTTAATCATCATACTCGTACACGATAACGGTCACACGTGCAACATCTTTCCTCACACTCACACACACACATGTCGGTAAGGATCGTGGCGCGGCACCCAATCTTGGCACTTGGCGAAGTAAAATTGAACAAAGCACCAGGCGTCTCCATCGCCGTGTGACTTTCCGAGCACCAGGCGTCTCCACCGTGTTCAAACCTGAGCCCTGCGCCGTTGCATACACGGGTTTTACTTCCAACTGCAATGCAAACGAGCACCTGCCACATTGTGTGTCAGCAGTGTGTGAGTTCGTTAGTTTGTTAAACTACTGCCAGTACCTAGTGCCCGGCCAGTAGCTGCAGCAGACCCGGGAAAGTGATTCAAATCAGGCGGATGACTTTTGGGACGAATGCCGGTGTTGTGCCGGTGGCCTACGTCGCTGAAAATGTGCTGCTGAGCGATAGCAGGAAATATGATGCTCGAGTTGAGTTTGTTAAATTTGATTGCCGCAGTTAGGAACCGGACCTGGGCTTCGGTGCCTACCGGTAGACTATTAGAAACACATTTCACACAAAACCATACACCGGAAGGAGACGCAGATTCTGGTGCATAGCTACACCAAGAGCGCTTCTCGGAAGCGGTGGTACGGAAGCGTGTACCGTGTCCAAATTTATCAGCCTGTAGCGGTAGCCTACGAACGTTGGCTGCGTATGACTCCGACCGAGCAGCTTTTCAGCTCAGCCGAGCGTGTTTGATTCGCATGTCCGATCCGGACCGGGTGTGTTTGGCTTCCTTCCGGTTTCCGGGTTTACTTTGTAATTCTGCAAAACACGGAGCTAATTTCACAATCACAGCGTGCGTCACTGTTGTGCGTTGTTCCGGGCACACGCTACACATGTTGAAACAGGGCCCAATTATAGGCAGGAGATAAGGGCCCACGGAAGGCTCTCGATTGGTTTCATTAAATGCGAACCCTGGAGCTGACCTGGTTTCGGTTCGGAAGTAAACTCGTCGAGCCGTGGCGAGGGTATGAGTTTATTATTGATTTTTATGGCGTATTCCCTCGCGTTCGAGGTCAGTGTCATTCGTCGGTGTGCCATTTCTTTTTCCACCCTCGGAACCGCCCTGGCTGTGGTGCTACGCAGCTTTTATTCCTATTTTTTATTCCGCTCCTCGTGGGACTTTTATACTGAGCCCAACGTGACGCGCGACACACGATCGAAGAGACTCCCCGTGGGTACTCAGAAAACGATTAGACACGCGAGGAGTACTGATCGATTGAATTGATCCGACGGCTTCGGTACATTAGAGTCTTTTTCTTCATTGATAGGGCTTTTCTTTATTGTGAATGGCAGTAAAGTACTTCCTCTAGAGGATAGGTTTATGGTTTTTTGTTTTAAAAAGGTGTTTTTGGTAGTGTGCTTTTTATTTTGAGAAGACCGGAAGCGGCTCAATCCGAACAGAAAGAGACACTCAAGAATGCGAGTTGGAGATGCTATTTCAAGTTAATCGGCAACTTACTTAAATATAATGTTCTCCAAAAATGAATTTAGCTTTAAGCTCAAATATTTAATAATCAATTGAAAAGCTCTTTCGAAGATATTGAGCATTTTGGGACATGTGTTAGATGCGCTCCATGTAATATGAATTTTTTGAATTTCATCAAAGAATTAGTTATTTATTGGTATTTCGAGGTTTTAAAATATCTTAGTTACATAGTAAAAATGTTTGAAATACTTGTTTCGTCAAAGGTGTAGCCAACTAAAAAAATGTTTAGACATAGTTTATGATAAAACCGCTGTTCTAGAAGACTTAGACTTTCTAGTTCCAGTAGTATCTGATGTCGTCTTTGGGGCGAGTAGCAGCCATAAGCCTAGCAGTGGGAATCAAAACGCACAAAAAGTGTTTCCATGAATTAGTATATGTGAAAGTACGGAATTCACACGAAACACCATCACAATTGCTTGTAAAGGAAACGAAAAAAAGTGAACAATGCACACGTTGAAACAAAAGGTTGATTGTTATGGTTCTTGAGCGGTTCAATTACTCAATCGAGCATCCCTGTGCCTCACAGTAACTTGTGTACTAAAGTGTACACAAAAAGAATTCTCATCTGGTGTAGTCCTTCT
Source organism: Anopheles bellator (assembly GCF_943735745.2). Classification (NCBI taxonomy): domain Eukaryota; kingdom Metazoa; phylum Arthropoda; class Insecta; order Diptera; family Culicidae; genus Anopheles; species Anopheles bellator. The sequence continues at coordinate 21,560,576 of NC_071285.1, read as the reverse complement.
GTTCGCTTCATTCACTTCCTTCGATGGCTCAATTCTCGGGGTCACAATTAATCAAGTCACTCATCGGCTCGTTTTTCGGTTAATTATATTACCCTGCGTGGCCCTGAGGGTGGCCCTGCGCCTTCTTTCTTCGCCGATGTGACGAAGATTGATATGCAGGAAATAGAGATAGCGAGCTTCTTTGGCAGGGCGAGCGGTCAGTGTAGGGAACGGGAAAAGCCATTCCACCACTCGATATGATTCAGCACCTAATGAGAATGACCTTTGGGACCGCCGCCGTCGTTTACTCAATTATGTCATACGAGCGCAGCGACAGTGCTGTTCAAACTGTTCGTCGTCAGTCAACAGCGTTCGGAAACAACGGGAAAAGAAACGGGACTCCCAAATGGTGTTGGCTGGTTCCGGTAATAGATGGCAAAAATAATAATATAGGCTTTCCGCAGGCGTTACTAGGATCTTTCCCCGAGTCTTGCGATGGTTATGTGTCCCCCGGGGATGTTTCGTGTCCGCAGCTCCAACCGACCCGGTCCGGCATCTGACCGTCGATGACGTTGAAAGGGCCGACTAATACCCTTGAGCCACAGTTGACAGGCTCCCGAGTTGTCTGACTTGACACCAGCGATTCAATTACCCAACCCGACGTGGGCCAGCATGGCGCCGATTATGAAAAATCACTTCCTTCCTTCCGGCCGGGCTCCGGCTGCGTCCGGCTGGCTTCCGGACCCGGAACCTGGTTGTTGCATCGATTGGAATCAAAGCGGAACCATGCTTGGTTCCCCGCTCCGTGTGCAAATCTGGTCCGGGAGTAAAGAGTGCCGACCCCGCTGAACAGGAATGTCAAGTCGGTGTGGATGGTTATCTGTCAAACAGGTCCGTCGTGTCTCGTACGCCGTGATCGGTTTCACTCGATAGAACACATCCATCATGCTACGGTCTACCCCATTTTGGGGGGGGTTTGGGCACTCTCTAAGGCGCATGAGGTACTGCGAGGATCCTGGCTCGTTTACTCGAAAGATTGTACGCCTCTAGCCGTACACGACAGCGAGAAGACACGACCGTCACCGAAATCGTGACAGGAAGCGAGGCTTTTTATTGTTATTTCTGACTTTCCATCATTTCGTTTTGCCACCCATTACTCAGCAACAATTGGGCGGCGTTATTGGGCTTGAATCTATAGAAATTCGTACATTCGCGGAAGCCATGGTTGAAAGCGCGACTAATGCTTCGCTCGGTGCCAATTGTTGCCACCCCTAGTCAGTGATTTGCAGATAAATTGGATGCTAATTTCATTCACTAAATTAGAGCCATCCGTAGGGTGGAGACGCCTACGCTGAATGGTAACCCAGTAATGGGGATATCTTGGAATGCCTTTTGATCAACGAGCGAAGCGAATCTCAGCTGAAGAATATTCCGGTCTGTTCTTGGCGATAGACAAAGCGAAGCGATTATTTCGTTCTTCATTGTTTCGAAGCTTTGTTAATGTTTGTTCCATTGTTGTTTCAAGTGTTACAATGCGGTTCAAGAGACACACTGGGTTGAAAATATCAAAATGTACTGTTATTATTTCAATTGCATAACTCTAGGCGAATGTGATTCGTTCGGTAATTGATGTAGAAATTGAGAAAATGTTAACTGAAACGTCGTGAGAATAGGCACATAGAGCCTTTCTAATAGCTTTCGATCGACAAAACAGCTGTAAACAGAAAACAGCTTTCGCACTAGAAATGGCTTTCGTGGGAAAGTCACAAGGAAACTTTTGTCGATAAACTCATAAGACAATCGCAGCGATACTGGCGGCCAATTGTTACTGCATTGTAATCTATCGTAATTAAATACTCTTGATCATGAATAACCTAATGTCTCGGATCCAAGGATGAATAAGAAAGGGGGAAACGAAAACAAAAACTATGGTATACGATACTATTGCATAAATTTAGGCGTATTCGTAACTCGTTGGATTTCATTTTCGTTTTGCTTCTTAGTGCTGCCTAAGGCCAAAACATCAAAGGGTAATCCTCAACTCATGACCAAACGCATGACACGGTACTCCAAAAACCTCGCTCTCTCTTTCCGAAAACAAGGGCCGATAAAACTACGCAAACGGGAAACCTGCATCACGTAGCGCATGGTTCTCGCATTAACACCTTGTTAGCTGGATAATTAACGCAGTTCCACGAAACCCAACTATAGTTGCGGAAGCGTGCTGAAGACGATGAAGCCATTTCTCACTCGGTCGAAGTTTTTCGCACTCCTAAAGACAGAGGCCCCCAGGAGAAAATTTATCGTAATGGTAATCAAAATTACGTTACTGGCCGCTATCCCTTAACGGCCGTATTGGTTTGCCCCTTTTAGTTTTTGTTATTGCTCAACGCCGTGGCCATTCGTGCTTCAGCTGAAATCCTAAACCCCGGGACCGGGACCGAAGTTGGCGAATCGATGAAAATAAATCATGTCTCCGCCTCCGGGCTCCGTGGCTTCCGTGGCAGCGCGACTCCGGTCGCACCGCCGGGTTCAAAAGTAATCGATGGATCATCAATTACAGCCAATCCTGATTCTGCCATTTTTTTGTTCCCGCTGCTAGGAACGACCGGAAGCGACCGGTCTTAACACTAGATCCTTGCCCTTCTATGAACGGAAGCAAAGCGAACGAAATGGGCACAAAAAAACAAATGATGATCATTTAAGAATTCCAACGAACACTTATGTCGCGCGGTGCGCCAAGCAGCAACGTCCACTCATAAATTTGTCGTTCGACGCCTTGTGTGAAGTGATTTTCACGGGCACGGGCTTTCATCAGCACACCACACATCCGCCAGGCCATTCGCTGGACCCCCGGGTCCGCTATAGGTGCTAAAGTTTTAGAGCTCGGTGACCGTTTTTATGATTTGCACTGGTCCCAGGCCCCAGGATTTGTTCGCCGCGCTGTCGGTGGGATCAGCACTTTTGCACCATAAAACCACCGCTTTCAGAGAGAGAAAGAGAGAGAGAGAGAGAGAGAGAGAGAGAGAGAGAGAGAGAGAGAGTGAGAGAGAGCGTCCTGCTGTGCTTCATAGCCACTGGCCTTTTGAAGGAAATCATTTTTGTGGAAAATTCCGCTTCGTTTATCCCTGTTCTTCGTCCTAGTGCCCCCGGTAGCTCGGTATCCTGCAGTGTGCAAGCTGTAGCAGTTAGCATTCTGTTGACTTATGCTGCCCACCCGGCGATGATGGGTGCAGTGCCATGCCTTTGATAGTCTTCCACTGGCCGAACCAAGCACTGGGAGCGGGCAAATAAAAACATAAATCTTACATGCATTTCACTGTGCAGTTTTCCAGCATGGCGGGTGGTTTGCTGCTTCGTTCTCGTGTCGCGTGTCAGGTAGGGAACAAATTTATTTGCACCACTGCGCCACCACCGGTGCGGGGCTTCTGCCGCTCTCACTTCCGTTTCCGGTTTACCGGATGGGTTGTTCGACATGTCCTTTTTTTGCGAACAGAACGATGTGTGGGAAAATGCTTTTACTCCGTGGTTGACTCGGACCAGCGTTCCGAATGCGCAGTCACACGGGATGGATGCTTGCTGTCACTTTCTTCGTTTTTTTCTCCAGGTGGAAAACCTTGGAAAAATGCACCATGGTCGCGTCCTGTCTTTTATTCTTCACTTTTGCTTCGTACCACACATTTTGAAACAATTTTACGGCGACGATTTCTGCCTCCTCGTCGACATGTCGCAGTGCTTCATGCGACAATTTGCTCACATCTTCGGTGAGAAGTGGGGTTTTCAGCATGTTTGTTCGGGAAGCTTTCCCGGAAGGACAGCACAATGTTTGGTTCCCTCGTTTTTCGGCGAACAAATAAAATATTGACACACACAATGACGCTCGAATGTTAATCCTTTTCTGCTTCACCGACGAATCGTCGGCTTTTCGTGGAAAGCCAGCAAACGGACTCCGGTGGGGAAATGTACGGGTACTTAAATCCGCCATAGAAACGTCGACCATCGGAGTTTCGGAGCGAAGAAAGCGATCATTTTCCCGTTTATCAGTGGCCGCTTGCGTTAAGCTCATTACGGGATTTATGATTCCCACCGGACGCGGAGCGCATTTTCTTTCCGAGCCAGAAGAATGTGAAAACTTTTAACAATGGCAGAACAGTCCGCGTTCGTGTCCTCGTTTGTCCGGGACGCGAACTTACTGTGCGGTGCCACCACTGTCGTCGGTGCCCATTTTTCGTGCAATCGGCGGACTTTCCTTTTACGGCACACCGGTAAATGCGTATCTTAGTTTGATGCGGGAAAGTTCTGCGAGCCGGGAAGTTACGGGCTTCACGGTTAAAATTGTCGTCAAATTGAATTTTATGTTGTAGCGAAATGGTTCAAGGTGCTTTGGGTGGGTATTGCGAGGTATTGTATTTAGCAGGTTTTACGGTACATGAAATGAAAATTGTGTCTGCCTATCGCTGATCGGGGTATCTGTCACCTTGGAACACTCAACCTCAACCTCGTGGTCCAATGAATACTTTTCGTTTGAAGTGTTAAAATCTAGACGTTGAAATGTAGTGTATGTGATAAATGCTTAAATAGTTGGAGGCTTTTTATATTGCAGGACTTTTGGTGTGTTTCGCGTAGTTTTAGGCAGCATTTTAAATTTTATGTAAACGCAATTTTGTGTCTCCTTGTGTCTCTCCTTTTGTGACCGCATTCCGTTATTTGTGTTCTTTTTTGGCTCTTCTGTTCCCAAAACTTTCAAAGGTGTGCAATGGTAATTACAACTTCTCGTCTGGTATCTTTATGCAGGGTGGGACATTTTAAAACGAAATATCATTTGGTTATTAAAAAGCGGCTAAATATTTTTCAATGTTTAAACATTTATTTGATAGTTTGAATTATGATTTTTTTTTCTTACTATTTTGTTTTTTTATTTCTTATGAATTATGAATTATGTTTATTTTTTTATGAAAATCAATTTTTGTCAAATGTCCATCCCGGCTGGCGTGATAGTAACCTATTCGTCTACATTATTTTTGAGGACATTTTCGAATGGCTCTTATTGGGTCTGGTAGGCAATAGCAATTTGAATTCCGGTTTGCTCGCGTAACATTTATCTTTCACCGATCCGTAAAGATTCGAATGGTCTCAATTCTTGGATCGCAGCAGCTCTGATTATTCGATTTAAGAAGAGGTTGCGAAAAATATCGTTTGTTGCTATCGCTATGTGACACCTCAGCTTTAATTTTGCCGAGAATGTGAATTTTCCAAGCCCCAATTACGACAATTCTGCTTAACGACATAACCACCGAGGTGAAAGTGAGCTTCAATTGAATAAGCTTTTCAACAACACAACGTACAGTTTGAGTTGAAGACTCACCACTTTGGAAATAATATTTGAATATTTCACAATTTTCTGCCAGCAAGTATAGTGTCCCATTTAATAAATGTCAAAGTTTTTACTAAAAGTTTACAATTTCCAGAACGAAGATTTGACGCTTTAAAAGTCAATCGATAGTTTAAAATATTATTCGGTAGGTGGAAAATCCAAACACTAGACGATCGGCAACTACCGGGACTACCATAAGCTAATTTGAAACTGTCTTGCATGCAGTTTGTAGTTCTTCTGTACCACAAAAATACTTAAAACTATAAGTAAGGGTAATGGAGAAAATACTGTCTAATAACTATAATCCTCAACAACTATTATAATCCTCTCTGTTCCCTTAAAGACTTAATCCTCTTATACTGTTTATACATGGTGTCGAGGTTTTATTGGTCTGGCACGGTGAATGGAGTCAGCAATAAGCTGATTGCGAAATGGTGACACATTTTTATCATATAAAACATTTCTATGACCAGGTGTTGGTCGCTTCTAAAATGTGTAATTGGAGCAAAATGATGCTTTCAGCGGACACCCACCCATGTCAGCGCCAAGTACTCGTAATGCAGTTTGGTGCCAGTCTGGCCGCTAGTTTCGAGGGATTCTTATCGGCCCATTTATTCCATCCCGTTCCACATGTCACCAGGACTTTCATTAAAAACGGGAACGGTAGCCCATCGCGGTGCTACACAACCTGCGCGGAGTACATTAATGCTCCAGCTGTGCTGAATGATACGTTTGCCAGCGGTGCACTAGAAACGTGTTCACAACCTGGTGCATCTGTAGATTGCGCTTTATGCTCGCCAACCACACCGAGGTGTTGCAGTTCTACTCGAAATGAATTGCCGCATCCCATTAGCAGCGACACATACAGCGCGGTCTAGTAACGGTGTAGCCCGGCAAACTAGCAAAATGATAAATGACGTACGGCGGGGACGGGTAGACGCCTCTTGCTAACTGTCACCAACTTCCCCGCCACCAGTTCGGCCTCGTGTGCCGGGGGAATCGAATCGCCTGTCCCGTGACAGGGTTCCATGCACGAAAGGTCTCAGTCGTCCTGAACCAAGCTGCCGTGGATCGCGAAGTTGGCACGCGAATTCGAGGCGCTCCCAAAAGTAATTGACACAATTGACAGCGGAATGCCACAGTTGCTGGTCAAAATGGAGGCCCATTTCGGAGACTTCGAGAGCACGAGCACGAGCTGTTGCACGGAAACTCCTTGGCTGTTGAAACCGACGAGCGCAATATTCCCGCGCTGCTCCTGCCTGCGATGGTGCCGTTCCTGCCTGACCTAATTGACACCATGTAGCGAGTCGGTTGCGTGACTGAAATTGAAATCCGTTACACCCATTGAAGCGTGTGGCCACTTGGGTGCTCCTCGTGCACTCCTCAGTGACACGAGAGCAACAGGATGACGGCAACCGACGGGGAAACCGTAAAACGTTCCTTCATCGCAATGCCCCGGTTGCCAATTGCCCGAGTGTCCGACGTGAGGAAGGTAATAAAAAAGCATGTCCTTCGATAGCGTGACGCTGGGGAATGTGGGGATCTAACGTTAAACGGTTCTGTTGAAAGATTTTATTGCCTAACAAACATGGTTTCCGTTGTTTGAAAGTGGTAATAATTTTTGCTGGCTGCAAGTGGAACATTCAGTTCGTTGTACAGCAATAATCGTTACGCCTTAACGTGCAGCCCATCTGTTTTCGAATGTCTTACACCTTTTCGATTAGCTGACCGGATTCGGTTCCGATTTTGCTGTGATAGCAACTCAACGACGCTACGATGGAGAGATAATTTAGCGGAATTAATTGCTTTCTTTGTGGCGCATAAAGAAAGAATGCCCAACCATGTTCCTACAAATGCAACCGAGATTGTATTTAGAGCTGTTCATTTCGGAACGCCTAACAGTATGCATTAGCGACCTACCGACCCAATTGAGCTCGTTCCGTTCGTACAGAAGATAATAGACACTGATCACCGACCGATTTCAAATAATTAATGGTTCAATAACCTATCAAACACAACGAGTTCAACTCAGCTTTCACCTCACTTAGTTTGGGACCCCACCAATTAATTGATGATCCCCTTTTTTCCGGTTCGACTGACTGGCCCCCTGGCCTACAGTATTTGATTCACTCTCACGCTGCTGGTGCACTGCAGTTCAATTAACTCACAATCACAGCAATTTTGTTCATTTCCACACACAGCACCAGAACAACAATCGGCAACGGCCGGCTGCCGGAGCCTGCCCGAAATTAATGTTGAATGAACGTGTCGATAAAAGGCTTAGCGTGTTGTGGGCGAAACAGCGCGACAGAACAGATGGAAACTTTGGGTCGAACGTTACGTTGGTGGCACCCACAAAGGACACCCCAAACACATTCACACTCACAACCACACGCTTTTGACGCACTTTTCGCAGAGCCAGCGCTTTGGTGGAGGCCCCGTGACGGGCACCGTAGCTGATGAAGCGTGCCCGAGGGCGCTTGATATCCTTGCCGTGACACTTGCGAAACTTGAATTCCGTAATGATGGAATCCTGTCCTGATGATGGATGGAATGTAGCTCTGAACGTTTTGGAGTTGTATGAAAATATTAAATTGATTTCATTTCTCGTAAATATAGAAATGATTTGACCTTACATAAAATTAATCGGTTATCGAATTCGAATCGGTTCTCAACGGAATTTCAAGTGACAAAGTTTTGGGATTTTTTTAAGTTTGTTAGTTTTAAGTTTTTACAGTTTTTGTGACAAATCATATTCCATTTAGGGTGTCAAAAGATCCAAAAAAGTGAGGTCGAAATCCTATCAATTTGTTTATTCGACTGATAACCACCTTATTGATCTTCTCTGCAGAAGTTTGAATTGTTGCAAAATGAAAATTTTACTATCTAAATTAGCCCGTTGTAGCACCGTTTACCTTAAAGATATTGAAAACTATTCAACAACTTTCCTACTCAAACTACCTTTCGGACACTTATCGATTCGCTCATTAGGCGAGGGCGACGTAGCGCCGCCGTTCCTCCGTGTCGGCGACGGGACGGGACGATCCAGATTGAGTTGGGTCATTGAAAACTGTCAAAATCTCCCAAATGAAAACATACGTTGTAATTAAACTTTGTTGCTCTTTCGGATTATGTTTGCCACACACAAATCGCCAGGGGAGAGACCGCCCTTCAGCGCGATCTACTTCTACCCGATGTAATATTGAAGCAGAGTATGTTGAAGACTCGACCAGTGTAATCTTGGCCAATAATTGGGTTTCATCATCGGTTTTGTCCTCTGCTCGGACCCGCTACTGCAAAGCGTAGCGCTTTGATTACTGTACATTACGGACGTAAGTGGGCACTATTTGATTTTATCTCCTGCTGGTAGTGTGCAGAGGACCATCCTGGCACTGATTACAATCGACTGTTTAATCTCTTCCGCAATAGCAATTCGGTTTCTAGCTTCTTGTGCCAAATGCCAGTGAGACGGTGCGGCAATTAAAAATGGGGCGTGCTTTTGATTACTCTTCGACGGTTCAATCGTCGTCCTCCGGATGTTCTTGAACGGTGCCCCCTTTCTTCTCTCCGGAAGGATCACGATTTCGTTTAATAAGCTTTTACGAGCCGTAATTGGTTTTGGAAAGTATCGAATTAACATTTTATATATGATTGTGGGCCCACGAGCGACCGTAATTATGAGTGACGCCGGTGAGTAATCTCAAGCCTTGCCTTAGGTCACACATTAAACCAAAGGCAAACAATTAATTTCACTTAAATACTTCCGTAAGCATACTAGCGGTCCGAACGGCGGCCCCGATCCGGGCGAGCGTACTGCCACGTTTGAAGTTGTAATTCGTTTCCTTGCCGTCAGGTCGTGGCGTAGTGGCGTAATAAAACGCGTAATTTGTCGGGCTTCCAAACCTCTCATTCTGTAATAAAACATTTCGCATGAAAAATCACGCGCTCCAACCAACGCGGCCTTGGGTCGACCGAAACTCGGGACTCGGGTCGGCTGGGCAACAATATTTTATGATTAAATTTTATCACAGCGACGTCTCGGCGGCTCGACTTTCGAATTTCACTCCCGACGTACGCGCGCGCCGACTCCTTCGCTGCCGATTCCGTGGCTCTGGCGCTTCTGAAAGGGCTCTACAAAGGGATCGGAAAAAGGCTCAGAAAATAGGCCGCGTGCGCACGCAAGACGAACGACGGACGATGGAACGTGCTTCAAATAATATTCCGACGGTTCCGAGTTGTGCGTCTTATCATGGTCCTCAGTGGTTGGTGGGACGTACAAACAAACAAAATATATGAGAAATGGTAATCGGAAGGGATCCTAGAACAAATAACTCATCGTTACAAGTGTCTACAGCTGGCGGCTGTGAGCAATGTAAAGAACGCTTTCAGAAGAAACGTTACCTGTTGTCAAATTTTTAAACAATCGCTGGAAAATGCTGTAAATTCTTAAGTAAAAGCGTGATGTATGTAAAGTGTGTTTTTAAGTACACTTGTTAACTGCTTACAACGTCAAGCTTCCACACTCGTTTTTTAATTAATTTTTTAATGAATACAAAGCCCTAAACTATTTATTTACTTTCAACATTCAAACAGACGTGTGTACAATTTTGTATCTGCCAAATTGAATAAAAAGAGAATAAGAGTATTTCCTTTAATAAGTAATTTAAATTGTAAAGCTCCATATTTTAACCTTCGCGACACTCTTTTGGCCGTACTGATCGCAAAAATGATTACTGAAATGAAAAGTCGTTGAATGCGATTAATTATATGATGAATTAATTATTAATAATATGATTGCGAATAAGATAGTGACAAAACGTATTAGGACTGATGAACATGAAATGTTTTCTAACGTATCCCCGGACTATCACGAGATGATCAAGAAACGATGGCAAGCAATAAAAAATACAAATCCATTATAATAGATTTATTTAAATTACAAAAATGATTATTTATATAATGTTTTCGAAGCACTCTCTTTTTCCCCCGTTCTGGCGATAAAACCTTTGAGTTTATCGCTTGATCGACACTCCGTTCAGAATGTTGATGGCGAAGGGTCGTTCCTTCTGTTGATTTTGCGTTGACTATGATCTGCGTTTAGAGTTTGTAACGACAACTGCACGTCGTCGTAACGTCGTAAAAGGCGGAAAGGAAAGTTTTCAGCCCTGTACTACTGGCCAGTTGGTGCTCGGGTTGAGCGGGAGGCGAACGAAATTTAGCGGAAAATTTGACGACCAGCAAATAAATCTTTCCCCGGGAAACGTTATTTGCATTTTTCGCACAACAAAACGATCCGGATGGCTTGCTGTCCTGCAGTGAGGATGGCACCATTTCCGTATCCGGTTCGGCCCGCCTGGTCAGTGAAAATCAGTGACATTTGTAGTTGTAGTGCTGTCGACATCGGAAAAGAATACCATTTTTTATGACGCTTCCGGCCCGAACAATCTGTCCCGCGAGACAAACTTAACTATGGTTGCTCTGAGTAGATGATGGTGTGCTGTGCGAATCCTTCTGTTTCTGTTTCGCGCTGCCCGGCTGGACCCGGGCCATGAATCCCGAGGCTAAATTGTCCTGGGAAATTGAGAACTTTATCGTCCGACCAGCCCGACCAGCCGGACTCTATGAGTGGGGTTTTTTTGCGGTTTATCTATTAAAACTTTTGGCCATGATCTGTAGCTTTTCACAGATTGCGAACAGCTCACTTTCTCCACCCAGTTTTCCGAGAAATATTTTGTACGGATTCTACGTTCGCACGTTGGACATGAACATAATCTTCTTCATTGCGGTGGTAATGTTAAATTATCGCATTGACTCATCTCTTCCGAAGCCAATCTACAAACAAATGGACCGAGTGTGGCTTGCAGTTTGCTTATGATTTCTGTGGATTTTGCAACAATTAAGACGATTATTTATTTTTGAAGCTATTTACCGTCTATAGAGACTATAATTGAGATTCATTTGACGTGTTTGATTGTGATGTGACGTTTGATGTGAAGTCAACAGATTTGATCTTAGTTTTTTTTCATATTTGTTTCTTTCAGATCATTGTCTGCAACCTACGGGCTGAAAATTCGCTCTTCGCCAACTCTTAAAGGTAAGTGAACGGGTAGTTAAACTTTCGTCTATAAACTTCGTTTTCAAATTTGTGTGCCTTTAAATGTGCTCTATTTGGCAAAGTAAGGTCTCTCAACATATGAGGTCCTTTATTAATGCGCAAAGAAAGAAAGCTTCTTACATGAGGAAGAGAACAACTTTCTTTTAAAACTTAAAACTTGTCGTTGCTGCAAAGACGCACACATTTCGTGAAGTTTTATTCATTAACATACACATGTTCTGTATATTAATTTATTTTACATGAATGTTTAAAAATGATGAAAGGTTGAGGCATGTATCCAGAAGTTTAATGGGTAGTTTAATTTGGGAAAACGAATTACTGAATTCGATGAGCTATATTGAAAATTTATGGCTTGGGATGACTACCACTCCACTAAGCAAAACTTTACGGTGCGACTCAACAAAACCATGTCCTGCCGCTGTTACCCTGGACTCGTTTAATTCATTCGTTCGCCTTAATCCGGTTTACATTGGAGCACGCTGCGGCCGTTCTGTGTTTGATTAAATTATCGGCCTAACACAATACGAGGAAATGCTCTGGCTTTGGTTTCGTTTTTTTCCCCCATTTTACAACGAGAAAGTGCTTGCTTCGGCATAGTAGAAGTGCCCGTAAGCCGTAAGCTCTCTGTGCGTGGATCGAATCACTTCACCGCTTTCACGAGCCAGCCTACGTGTGAGTCTACTAGTGCGTGAGGGAGACAGAGAAAACAATTACAATTTGCAGGACGGAAAGGTAAAAATAAACTTACCTTTCGCAAGGCCCAATCGATCCCACAAACCGCCTGGTCTCAGTCCTTCGGTCCCGATGGGCCGGAATTTCTTTCTCCTTTTGGGACCATCACGTTTCATTAGAGAGTTACTACGTGCCAGAATCCCACCGAATACCCGACCGGTGAACACTTTCCTTTCGGCGGGCACACGCCATCATCGAGAGCGCCAGTGGAGCGAAAGGAAAATCTAATTAAATAGTTAATTTTCCCGTCTTACCGGGCCCACCCCGCACATTCGGCGCACATTTGCGACCAAGTGCTGCTGAATGGGAAAGTTACAACCCCTGTTCTGCATGCAGCGCATACTTTCCAGTGCTGTTCCGTTCCATTCTTGCATTTTCTTCATTTTTTTTTTGGAGCCAACTCTGTGCTACCCGCAGGGTGTTTGTGAATGGCACAGAACCGGATTCACCTCAGGTTGACCTGCTAAGCCGCCCAATTTTAGCAGTCTCCACAAACAAAAACGGTCATCAAGCGTTTCTGAGAAATACTGAGCTGCAATTATGTGTGATAATTGAAACAGAAGGACTTTTTGTTATTCCAATTATGCTTGAAAAAAATTGATTAAATTTAATATTTTAAATTAGACTATACTCAGAACGACTGGGTTTCAACCAAAGTTGAAATTATCGAAATAATACATCGAGCATCAGAACCTCGCTAGCAGCTCTTTTTTCGAAAAAGAAGACACCCAAAACTTCATTGCCACCATCAACTTCGGAAGAATCAATTTCACAGCTCGGCGAGCAATGGAGTGAGTAGGATCCGGAACGCAAGGGGCTCACAGGCTTCCACTCCGGTTCGGTGAAACATTCCAGGAAGCTTTTGCAGCGCTACCGGTGCTTCCGCTCGGAAGCACCCGAAACGGATTCTATCACGAACGCATGGCACGAGATTGATAACAGCCGACGCCAATGTTCAGCAGCCGCGCGCAGCACATAAAGCGCTCAATTGGTCGATATCCGGACGGCACCCGATGCTACGATGCTCGACAAAGCCGGACAAACTGCACGAGAAAAACGAAACGGTTCTCGGAAGTGTTGGCAATAAACATACTAGTGGATTTTTGTTAATCACTTCACGTTTTAGTATACTAAAATCGAACTCAGTTTATATATGAAAGGAAATTGTTAGAATATTTAAGAACAGTACAACATTTTGAAACACGTGCCCCATATATAACGCCTTAATGTATGCAATGGCTACACAAAGTTGAATCTCCTACACCCCTAAGCCATCCTGTTTCTTTTGGAAAAGCTAACCTCAAGCTGATAAATTGAAAACTTTATGTTGATCGAGTTTCACTGTCAACAATGTGCCATAAATTGAGCTCCCCGAAACATTTATCACCAGCATGGCTGTTGACTTCCCGTTCCCGCTTGACACTGTGCTCCGAAAAGTCACTCCGTTAGAAGGGCATAAAACATGTACGCCCGCTGCACGTAAGAAACGGTTTCGAACTATGTGCTACTCGCCTTTTTGTGCCGTGCTGCGGCGATAAAAGTGCCACGTTCATCATTCATCAAATGTAAATCACACCACCGAAGCGTTTCGGGCTGGGCACCGGTGACAATATCTAGAGACCAGACCCATTCAAAAATCATCCACCGTGCTTGCGTGGAACGAATCTACGCCACACTCTCAATGCCACAATTTCCATTCGTTTCGCTTTGAAACCGAACGACCGAACGGTGCGTAGAGAGTGGGCTGGGAAGATTCGGAACAGACCCGTCGGATCCGGCTCCCGAGAGGTGGGTTTTCGATGTTCTTGTTGCGAGGTGCGAAGCAATACCAACCGAGGTCCTGGCTCCACGTGCGGCGTAGTCGTAGTCGGATAGTTTGTTTTTCCCGATTTCGGAGGCCATTTTCGCTACACCCAGTAGTCAATATTGGTATAATTGATGGGGCCCCCTGAAAGGTATTGGACACTCGATGAGCTGTCGATAAAAATTGATAGTCACCATTAGTGGAACAGGCTACGGTCGGTCCGCGACACCGCGGCCCGTTGGTCGTTAACGTGTCAGACTGACGCTCACGTGGACCGTGTGAGTCACCAGGCGCCTCCATCATCGGCAGGGGCTCCATTTTTCTTGGCCTCGTTTCTATGGAGAGCTTTCGCTACCATTACTTTCTTGGCCCTTATGGTGGTGCGTTGATTGAAATCAACGTATTTATTTTTCACCACCAGGTCCTGCGATCTTTATAAATGGCGTACACTCTTGTCGTTCGCCCAACGATCCGGTCGTAGCGATTGTTCACCGGGGCCTGTTCGTTGCTGGTTCTAATGTTTGACACACGAAAAGATGTTTTTCAAGGAGATACTTATCGTTGATTATCATAGCCACTCTTTCCTTAACACAACAAGAAAACAAGAATATCTTTATCATATATTTTGTAATGTACTCTGCGATTTATTAATGATCGAACGAAAACAGAGATTTTCCAATAATTGTTATTTTCCGTCAGAAATAATTCGTTAACATGAGTTCCTAAAGCTTTTTAGTACAGTTTAAGAACTATTTTGAAAATTGTTTAGCTTTATTTTAATACGGTTATTTTATCTCTAGTATTGATACAGTAATTAATTAATTGAAGTTTGCGTTGCTTCCAACCAGCCAAAAAGATATGAGTTTTGGAGATACAGTTCACAAAGAATTTTTGGATCACAAAGAACTATGTGGAACGAAACACTCACTTGATCCACTTGATAGAGACTGTAACTATCAACTCCTGGAAGTTTGTCTTACTATGCAACAAGAAATTAAATGTAATTCTTACGAACCACTACAACATCGTCATTGATTAAGTATGCGTCCGACACTCGGTGTTAATGTTCCACGTTCCATGATTGGATGTCATGTGCGCTTTCTCGTCTCATCACACTGATGTGGAAGGAAATTGAACGTAAACCCATTACAACCATCGTTCCGTTGTTACCTGGTGGCTATCGAAACTAGGTTGACCATACTGGGTCCCGGTTATGCTTCGTGAAGGAACGTAAAACTGTCGAGAAGAATCCTAAACTGCAGTTTTGCCCTGCAGTGCGGAACATCAACGTGTGTCACTGAGAAGAGCGCGAAAATTAGACCAGGCGATCAGGACCAAGGTTTTTCTCAGGGCTACCGTTACACCATCGGCCATGTGCCGCAACAAGTGCCTAACAAGGGTAAGGGCATAGGGTTGGAAATGACTGGACACCGAGAATGGATTTTGAATCACGCTGAGTCCCGCCGGCTGATGCTACGGTCGACTTGTAAAAGGTCGCCGCCGCCGGTTTCTCTCGAGCTATTTCAACGCAGAAGCGACCTCGACCGCCGAGAGAAGACGAAGCTGTCAGTACATCGTCAGCAGGGCAGCAATCAATTAGCGGCGCCGTCACTTTGATGTCAGCTCGATTGAAAGTAGCTTTTCTGGTGAGCAATAGGTTGATGGATGTGAACCGTTGGGATTTGGGAACGATCAGGAAAGTGAATGTCGCTTTCCCAAATCAAATCCCTTTTCTTTCGTGTTTGAGAAACAGGGATTCGAAAAGCTTGTTGCATTAATTGTAATTTTTAGAAAATATTTACCTGATCATTATTGCATACCTCTAGGCGTATTTGGCAGTTGACGTTAGATGTTTGCATTTGTAAAAACTTGGATCTAAGACCGATTTAGGGTACTCAATTTATAAGTAAATAAATATCTCTTGATTGATATGTTTGCTTAATGTTTTTGAAAACTTGTGTCACCGTAAGCACACGGACCAGCATAAAGGCCCATTAAAGGCCTAAAAGGCTAGCAACAAAATCGAATTTTTCAAACGGCATTAAAAATCCGCCTCCGTTTATGAAGCACCCAGGAGGTTGGCCGTTTTTTGGGGTTGGCCGCGGGCTCTCGGCATGTCGTGTGACAACATGTCGTTTCGTTGGTTGGCCCCCTTGGGACCCGAACAGGTGTTTGTGATGTGCACAGTTTAGTGCCAACGATTCTGGAAAATCACGATGGTGTTCCATAAAACCATTTCCGACCCCGAGGGACTTGGGTAATCCTTTCGATCGAACCTGCTAGACCAGTTGCGAAACAAAGAAAGTCACGGCACGGCCTTCACTTCGACTTCCAAGAACGGGGCAGGGCCTACAAAGTCACGCAGTCGGTTTACCTGGTAATTTAATCAATTGCTCCGACAACCCCGGAAAAGGAACGAAAACTCAACCGACTTCACCACCACGCCCAAAAGCTGCCACACCGTCGATGCTCGTCGATGGTCCAAAAATAACGTCTTCCTCGGCTCCGTTTCCGGTTTCGCGCGCGTTGTAGCGCTTCCGGTGTCCTGCACCGTACGCAAGTTACGCAACGTGAGGTTAAATTCTGCCGAAAATTGTGGCAGAAGTAAACGTCCACGGAGTGAACGATTCCGGACCACACGGCCACAGTTCATGGACGATTGTGAGCTTGTGACAGGTCAGGTGCCTGTCAGCTTCCGTTAACGTCCCGTTGCCGTCGGTTTCAGGGAGTGCGACGCCCCGAGCGGTCGATTAGTGGGATTTATTTGGTTCCGTAAATTTACGCCGCTAAGCCGCAGCCGCCGAATGCAATGCTTCAGCGTCGTAGCCGTGGAGAGAAACCGCGGCCGACAGGGGCGCTTTGTCTTAGATTGCTTCCACCGACGCTGTCGCCAGAAAGATTTGGCACGATGCCAACGCAAATACGGTACAAGAATATTGTAGCCGGAAAGCGGTTGCGTCTAACGCAGTGCCACGGAAAACAATCAACGAACGTGAATTTATTGTAGTTTGGCTAAGATTTGGTTTATTTTGTTCCGTTTTTTTTTTTGCAAAAATCGAATGAGTGTCGGTTTTATGTGAATTTTGGTGACACGAGGGCCTTGTGCACGATGCTTCGTGGCGATAATCTCCAGGGGGGTTCCCGAGGTGACCTTGACATTCGCTGGAAGTACGTCTACGAAAGATCTCAGGTCTTTATGACATTTCTTGTCTTGTTTTTCCGTCCGCCCAAGAGTCGTTTGACTGTGGACAACTTGATTGTTGATGTATTTCGTTTCTGTTCCTTCCGAACGGGCTGATTTGTTTTAGTCTGGCTTCATTTTGCCTTTGATTTTCATTTGCAATTAATGGCTGCTTCTTTAAGGTTTTCAATTGTCTTCTCTTTGTTTTACATCTTTCGTTTCATATAGCGGCCATTGGAAAATCCAGCAATCTACAGGAAGATTAACTTCATTATTGACTTGTTTCTTTTTTATCTTCGCCAAAATTGCCTCATTTACTTTCATTTTTCTCTGATTTTTATTTCACTTTCAATTAATGCTATTTGCTGCTGCTACGCTGTGTTTGCTATTTCTGCACTCGTTTTATTGACCGTTTTGTGTTAACTATAGTTTGTTGCATTTCGTAATGTTTTTGTTGCTAGATTTAACCACCGGTTTCTTTAGTTCTTAGTTTTTTTAGCCACTCTCATAGAAATCCTGTTATTTAACTTATTAAAACTGAGCTTATTTTGTTTCCCATAATTTGCAGACATTTTTAAGCTGTTTTACATAAAGCGCTAACCCCTTTTGAGATTTTTTAGCCTCGTGTTCGAAAAACCCTTTAAATCATTATTTCATTTACCTAATGCTTTCACATGTCCACACGGTTTCTACGGAGCCCGGAAGCCGTTTTAAAATTCATTGATACCGTCGCCTGCCGGGAAAGGTTGCCAGCGCAAAGCAGCATTTTTCGTTTCATTGGATAATCTACGTCCCGTGAGTGTTGAAGTAAATTGGTCACCCATTGACCGGCATCCTCTTGGAACGGGTTTGCTCGAGGGCTCGACATACTGGCCCCTGTTCGCTGCCAACCATGGACCTAACCTTTTTAGATAATTTTCCGAACCGATTAGGACCCCACATATTTATCTATTTATGATCGGTCCGTACCCTCAGTTCCTCAGGGCCTCTGTTTCGATTTTTCTGTTCCTTTTTTGTTATTTTCCTCTATATAAATAAAATATTCGCAGGCCTCTGTAAGAGGGTAAAACATTCGGGCACGTACCGTTCCAGCCAAAAAGGCAACCCGAATATCACTTCCTGGCGGTCGGTCTGGGTCGTCCCCCAAGAGCCATGCGAGACGCCCATTCCGGAGACTCCGATTCACTTCAATTACATCCTTCCACGCTTGCCGCGCTGGGTGATTTTATTTCACGAAACATAAATCCCCGAGTACGGGAACCGGAAAAGGGTTACACGATCGGAAGTGGACCGATGGTTCCATCCCAGCCCCCGAAGGAGCCAACCCAAGGGCCGGGAAGGTTCTGAAATGGTTCATTTTTATTAGTGTTTTCGCATTTCACTTCGAATTCAAAGTTCCGCCAATGTTACGACGCCCGTCGCCATCGGCCGTTTAGCATCTTGACACATTTTCGTGGAATCTGGATGGATTCAGTGAAACCCTCCGTGACCCTAGCACGGGTTCGACTGCAATAGAACAAAAGGTACTGCACATCACAGCACGATTCCAAAGCCAGAAGGAATATTTAACAAAAAAGGACGAAATGAACTAGACAACTTCTTCGATTATCTTAATAGCTTCAATAAATCCTGTCAAATCAACGGCATTCTCGAGCCTTCTTTAAACTTTTGTTCGTTGTTAATGGGCCTGCCATGGTGGAGCCAACGGAAATGGGCAGATTGATGTTAATGATTGACAATTTTAATTCCAAAAGTTTCCAATCGGGTTCTTGGTCGACTACATTTTCGAGTATTTACGAGTTCAATAGTGCAGAAACATTGATTCCTCTTACTGTTCCAACCAATTGCTACCGAAATTAGGAGTTTAAGGTTTTGCTTTGCTCAATAACGTCACGATTGTTCCGAAATTTCCATAAAGTAGAAATCGAACCCAATGTCGAACTGTACGATTTGAGAATTGTTATGACAAATAAAAATGGACCCAAAATCCGTAATGGCTGAGACAAAGTAAGACAAAAATAAAACATTTATACCCCAATTCGGAACTGCTTGATGGAATTGCTTGGGAAAAGAACGTAATTTACATATTTACTGTAGTGGAAAGGATGCCACTGTAACTGAAGTTGAGAGTTTTGATTAAACTAAAAATAAATACAAGCTTAGCACGTCCTAGAATCCTTATTTCGCACGTCAAATACCTGCTGATACGAGAGGACTATGTTAATAATAAATCCCAATCACGACGATCACCAAGAACAGATATTTATCTCCGTTTGAATTCGATTGCCCCACTTACACAGCTCAAGCTTGTTTATTAGCCTCAAACAGTTTAACTTAATGGAAAAAAGCAGATCGCATAAACCTATCAAACTAATGATTTCTGCTTCTCGAAAACGCCATGCGAGCCCGTGGGCCACTCTTGTCAACGTCTACATCACCAAGAGCATTAATAGTAAATTGCCCTCGAACAGTGATATCGAAAGCAATAAATTTCCATCTGTTCAATATTCATGTTAAGCCTCCGGGCTGTATTAAACACGCTCAACGCCAACGTACCAGGTGCGCCAGACGATGCTTGGACGTTGGACACCGAACCTACGGTTATCAGGACCCATCGGGCCTTTCCGGGGATCGGATTTCATCGACTCGAGATGCATGCTGCGTGCTGGCACTGAGATGCAGCACACAATGCTGTGTGGATGCCACAAATCATTTACTTACGTCAGCAACTGACCACTGACCGATCTTAGGGCGCCCGAAAGACACCGATGCAGCTGCAGCATCGATTGTGGAGGGAATTGATTGTTGTTCGCCTAATCCTTGCAGTCCTTTGCGAGCGAGCAATGGAGCGAACAGCGGTGCAGCGATTTCTGGATGGAGCGTGCGTGGGTTGAAACGCCCTATGCAGAGGCCCACTGTATGTTCGTCCTGAACAATTGCAGGTTCGTTCGGAGCTCTGCAGCTCCTCCCCGGTGTGTCTCCAGTAGGCGATTGCAATCATGATTGTAGAGCGACTGCAGCTTGTCTGACGACCTTCGGCAGAGCATTAGTTTGCTCCGGGTTGGCTTATGGCCAACCCGGCTCGAAACCCGACCATTGTGTTCCACTGTGCATGTATTTGCATGACTTCGGAAACAAACAGAAAACAGCAAGCAGTTCGCTGTTGTGGCCGAGCAGTTTATGGGTGAAAGAAATGATCGTTATCGAAAGGTAAAACCCCGTTCCATACTTTATGCCAATGTCTTTGCCAGTATTGCTCGATCTGGATACATGTCAGGTACAATAAGAGCTAGCAAAAATTTTAGGAGTTGACCATACGACAGTTTCCAAACGTCTGAGCGCCATGGGAATGATTAGAAAAATGTCTTATGTGTTCCACATGAATTGAAAAAAGAGACGCTGAAAAAAGGAAAATCCGGGAATTACCTGAAATGTAGGAGAAAGTAGTAGCCAACGACGAACATATATTAAAGTAGTCACATGTTTTGTTGTTATAGTTAGGTCGAACAGTTGTTAAATAAATCTGCATGATTTAATTAAAAGTCCTAATATTCTAATCATTTAAAAAATAGTCTTATTGTTTTTTTTTAATATGGCACTTCTTTTATTAACTTTCAACAATTACTTTATCCTTTTTACACATTCTTACTTCATTTTCTTTATTTTTCATCTTTTGAGTCAAGTATTTTTCACGACGAATGTATGAATAATATTTGTAAAACAAAAAACAGTTACCAAAAATATAAGGGCTATCTTTTAAAATACTCCTACATGTTCAATCTAAACCTATAAAACAAGGTTACTTTGAAGATGCATTCAATAAGTCCACTGAAGTCCCGTGCCATGTCGTGCTGGAAAGTGCAACATAATTCATATGCCACCCACGGCACCGTCAGCATCATTGGCACAGCATTAGGTTGATGTGAATCCGCTTTCATCGTTATGCTGCAACAATAATGTGCCCTTCGCAACGTGCCTTCGAGCGTACGGACGCCCTGCCGTTCCGCCGAGCGCCGAGCATTTGGGTTTTGTTTCTTGTTTTGAATTCGAAATCACACAACACTCCACATAACACTGCGCATTGCCCGCCGGCTGCCTTGGCCAGTGTGTTTCTTTCGGTGCAGTCCCGACTGGAACCACTTTCGCCGACACTTGCGTTCCCATTTGAGGTCTCTCGATGCACGGCGCATTTTGATGTTGGACTCCAAAAGTCTATACCTCGGCCTGTACTGTGAGAGTACATTCCCGGAGCCACAATGCAGCAGATTCAGCATAAAACACTCAACAACACTCTCAGTACGTTTTTTCCACAGCGGTTGGTCCGCCCCGAACTAGTGTAGATCTGCGCGCCTGATGCACAAAAGCCGTCGTCACGGCCACGGTTGCTATCAGCCTTGGGGCCCCGTCTCGAAATATCCTCGGCACGAAGACATAAATTCAGAAAACTAGCCCTTAAACTGCACAGGATTCGAGGCGTTGAAGAGCGATATCTAAATCAACTGGAAGCTACAAACTGTGTGCTTACGAAGCACTATCCATTACGGCGGTGAAGCCATGTTCGTTGTCAGGGCTGTGGACCACTGCAGAGTGGCATCAGCCACGACACGGATCAAGGACGATTTCAATCGAAAACGGCCAAATGTGGGATGTTGTTTTCGGGAAGCATAAATTATCATTTCCATTAGGGGTTTGCAATGCGCACTGAACTAGTGCTGGCTGGCCCGGTGTCTCTTGGCTTATGTAGTACACTGCTGAACGGCTGGCAAACAATTGTTGGCCAATTTATGTTGGGAACCGAACAAAACTTTTTCAAATGCTTTTGTCTTTCGATTGCCGCCAACGAATAAATTTCAAATTGATTGAGTAACTGATTGAATTTATTTCAAAACTTTTAGTTAATTTTCTTAATTTTGCGTTAATTTAAATTACTGAACCATGAAACATTTTTCGCTCCCCTCAATCTTCCCCTAACTCTTGACATGTCGTTTGTTCATCTGGTTTGAATAATCGAAAAGTGTGGTAATTTGTGACTCTTTTTAACTTTGACTAAAGCGATTACTTGTATGAAAAACCAGAATAGAAACAGAACAAATAGAGTATAGCAGACACTCGTTAAATTTTATTTCTAAACTAATTGAGAGTATCACAAGAATGATGATATAAATACTGTTGGCCGTAATGTACGCAAATACCATAATGTCCGCATTCTGGCGTTGTCTCTGTTTTTCGATGTTGATGTGTGTTTAACTGCCTTTTTAGGGCCCCGTGGCCTACACGAGAAATATTGTTCTAGCAGCTCTCTTAATAATTTAAAACGCCCATAATGTCTTGTCTACTTTGTAAAAATGAAACACTATTTTTTCCGGTTGACTCATTCAGTCGCCTAGATGTAGGCAATATTCATAGGGTTTTACAAAATTGACAAAAAACTAATGTTTGTATTTAACGAACACTTTGTCACTTTCAATACCAAATGATACGAAATCAATTCACTTGAAAGTCAAATGAAATCAAGCGTAGATGCACAACAGTGAGCATCCATTGAACGTGCCGTGTGCTGGCGTACCCGTGTAAGGATGATGATGATTTAATAATTGAGAATGGGCGATGCACTTTGTAAATTCGAACCAGCCGAGAGCAAACAATGAGCAGCGTATTGCATATACTTCCGATGACTCTTCATCAGCTATTCATGTTTTTAGTTAATCCTTTTCGCTGCCGTTGGTGCAAGTAGCAAGCAGTCCCGTCATCTGCCCATTCGGAATACCCCCTGCCCCTTCATCAGTACCGGAATGCCGATCCCATTCGAGTCCCGAAGTAGTCGTCGGAATCTGATAGTACCAAAATTTAATACAAACGAGGAAAACAAAACCAAACTCCTATTGACATTTCGGCAATTTCGTCTACTAAAAAGGTCAATCTTCGAGCCAGGATTAAAATATAGGTTCGAAAGGTTCGATAGATTCCACACCGCTCAAAACACGGGCTTTATTTCTTTGCTGTATGGCGTGACAATTTCCCATTGACCATTCACTGCTCGTAAAATGCATCCCCTGTCCCAAAAAGGTCAACCGAAAGAAGCGAACTCACTTGCCACAATCTCGTTTGCTTCCGTCGCCGGTTGCGCCAACGAGGCTGAGGCTGATCCGAAGATGCTGTCCGCTGCGTGGTGCTGGTCCAAAGGAATTGCTATTAAACGATAAAGGGATTGTTGAAAGCTCCTGCTTGCAGCATCTGCAGTCAAGACATTGCGGCACTGCAGCTAACCGACCGTGGAAAATAGGAACATTCGCCAGTGTAATCGTGATGACCCTCACGGTGACATCCGATGGTCTTTGTCAAGTTCGACAGTTGATCGGAAACACATCCTACTTACCAACCGACTGGGGGACCTAGGAATCCGAATTGAACACACATCGTACATCCTTCCGGTGAGGGTTTTCTTTCTTGGGTTCTTTTCGCAAGATTGTAAAACAAATAAAATGCATGACATTTGGTAGCTTCCTGGAACCCCAGTGTGTTAAAATGATACGATAAAAAATTAAGGGGAGTAAAATAATTTAATTTTAAATAACTAAAATAAGGTAAGGAAATGTTAAATCAAAAAACTTCAAACTACGATCCAAAATAAAACAAAAAACATACCTTAATTACCTGATGCTTTTTGGCTATTTTGAAGTAGCACCAACTCGAAACACCGTCTACTTCGTTTGTTTTCTGAAAGTCTATTGAGACTTTAGTAGTAAGTCGATCCATCATTACTCAAACTTGGCGGCCATGTTTATAAAAAAATCATTTTGCTCAAAACTTCAAATATTCAAACAACAACTATTGTCAAATCTGTACGAAAATGTTTCTAGCTGACCTTTTCTATTCAAAAGTTGTACGGTAATTTGTTTTTTTTCTTGTTGAAAGTGAAACCGCTTACTCGTCAATTATCAAAAAAGAACTCAAAACAGTTTCGCAGCAGCAAAAGAACTCTCTTTCGTACGTATTACCATTGCTAGTCACTTCTTGACTAGACTAGACTAGGTGACTAGTTGCGCTGTTAGTTCTAAATGATTCCTGCAAATTTCCCTGCATTGATTGGTCATTATGGATTGGTGATAAATTTAAAATATGTTGTTCAGTTAAAGGGCAGCAAATGTAAACAAATGTGGAAAAGTAGCAGAAACCGTGCGAGAAATATGAGCATGAATGTAAAATTTGATAAGCAAGGAAAAGTTATAATCTCACTGGCATGCAATGCAAGGCATACCGCATCTACCGCAAACATATCGCAAACAACATCTTTTCCCAAAAAAAGGAAAACTATGCCAGACTGTGCCAAAGAGCTACCACCAAGCGGTGGCTTACGCGTACCACTGAAAATGCTGATGAATAAGTTTACATTTTGCATAGCCCAATTCACACTGCACATCGCCCAATCGAGCGCAGCTTCCGTCGAGCGGGAGCAACTTCACAGCGCGTCGTCCACCAAACCGTTCGCCAGCCTCCGTCCTGGGATGTAATTAGAAAAGTTTCGCCAGTCTTTTACTTACCACTTGGGCGGTTCGGTCGGGCTAAACTAGAACCGAGATAAAACCCCAGCCCGTGCACCGTTCATCGGCGTTGGCGTCTTCAACGTGTGGTCATGGTGACCGAGTCGTGACCATGAAGTCGCGCAGTGCGGGTTGAGTTTCACTTACGGCCACGGCACCCGCTTGATTGGGCCGCTTCTTCGTTGGTTCGGTGTGAAATTTCAGTCACGTTTCGGAAGCTGCAGCCCTTTCGGACACATGCCATCGACCCGACCGACACCTGGCCCTGATTTCCTCCCTGGCCCTGGTGGTAACGTACGGCTTGGGCTCGTCAAAGCGCTCATAAAAGCCGGTGTCGATAAAGCTGTCTACCGTGTAGCAGTGCGAACACCACTTTACGTAGCGACCGGGTAACGTTTCCTTCGAATTTGGGCACTTAATTTGGGCCGTTAATTACGCGACTTGGTCTTGGTTATTATCTTTCGACTGATCGGTTGGACGAGGTTAGCCTTTCGACGGGATATTGTTTAGCTGGAATTAAAGTATTATCTTTTCGGGTGGATTGTTCATACGAATCAATACCGTAGGAAATTCGTAACAATCTGAGATGGGTTAGCGGATACTATTTGTGGATCAGCTTCCAAATTCAGTTAAACTAAGAAGAGAACGGACGATCACGTGCTACTGACATACGTTAAGCATACTTTTAGGCGCATTTTTTTGAAGGCCTCTACATCTTATAACAATTACGAATGTTACCAAAAATAACCTTCAGTATGTTTCGCTGTTCCTTGTAGTTTTCAATTCCAATTTAAAAACGGCTCCATTTGGCTACTTACCTAAGGTAAACATGTTGGTTTTCAGAAGCCCTGCTCAAACATCAAATTCTGCCCGAGAAGGGCAAACACTCATGCCACCTCGGCACTAGAAACCACAATTTAAATGTGGACCATGGAGATTAGCAAATACACTTTCCTTCCTCTGCCCCAGGTGCCACCAGGAAACGAGAAGTGTTGTTCTCCGGTACTGCCCAGACTAACTGCCCAGACCACTGAAAACTTGTTGAATCGCTCTGAAAACAGTGCGGAAAGCACCATGAAAGCTGTCACCCGTAATGAGCTTTCATCGTCGACCCAAACATGCCCGACGGACCCCGCTCCGCTGATTCGACGATTCCGTCCGGAGCAACGTGAAAGTTTGGCGAAAAGTTGACTACTCACTCACCTGGATGCAGCGCCAGAGTCAGACTCACCGAGAACTTCATCGTTTGCTTGGGCGTCTAATTATGATACGGAAACCTCGCAATCGCCAGCCCCAAGAACCAGAGGCAGGCAGAACGGCTCGAAAGGAACATTGTTAATCACCATAAGTGGGTACATCAATTATACAGCACCCGGCCTTATTGCCTTGGCACGGGCATGGGCATTGTGGTGGTTTGCACTGGTTCATAAATACCCACAGAAACGGTACCGATATGCCGTCAGCTCCCAAAAGAGACACATTTTTCACAAGCTTTGTAGGTCGTAAGCGAAGAAATACGAGTAAAAGGCATTCCATATGTGTGACGTTACAAGAATATAATATGTAAATGATATACAATGGTACAACGATAAAACTGTGGTCAAAAGGAGTAAGGAGAATTTTTAATCTGAACTTGTTTGTGATTCCGATAGATAAACAACTGTTTTTAATTCTAAGTTGGCAACACTATCACCAACATCTGTGTCAAATTATCCGTCAACATACTAATTAGTGTTTTTTCGTACGGGTATGAACAGTTAAAAATGTTGCAAAAGGTGTTCCAGTGAGCAAGTTCTATTGAAAACAAGAGTGGCACAAAATGTTCAAAGAGTTCAGGAAGACCATCAACATAAACTGACACGTCAATGAAATCGAAGAATAAGTGGTCCAAAATCGTCGGTTGACCGAGTCCGGGATCTTTCTAACCTTGTTGGAATATCGAAGAGAGTCGAAGAGGTCGCTCCGTTTTAAATCGATAGAAGACATAGAAACCGAAACGAAGAACGCATTGAAGGCTCTACGCGGAAGAAGATCAAATTCCAGTTTTGGTCAGTAACCGCATTTTTCTTAATTATCACAGTTTACTTCATCACCTTTAAAGTAAATCCAAATCCATTATCATCAAATTTTTATTTGCTCTATACAGTGGTAATGATTGTTTGGAAAATAGGACCAAATCACTCGAAGCCATTCGCTAAATGTGGCCAAGATGGTGCTTGTTGAAACATTCCAAATGGTACATTCACTTGAACAACTCTGCCAAAAAGGATTCCCTTTCATAGTTAGTTCCAAGTTCTACTGTTTTATGATTTCCGTATACCTTAGTTTTGTATAAAATTTGACAGTATGTAGATTCCTTTCAAACTACTTTTCTGCATGAAAATCTACTTCAACGAATACGGAGCGAACAGCGAACCGGTTGGTTGAGTTGTATTGTGTTCGAAACACAAGACAGAACGAGCGGAAGTTGGTTCGTGTTTCTTTCGTTGTTTACTTAATCGACTTCATTCGGTCGCTTTCGAACCCAGACCCAGAGCAGCAGCCGAAAGCGACTCAACTGAGTTCTCAACCGCCGGACCGTTCGGGTGGCCGGTTCTGGGTTCAGCTTACAAGTTCATTTGCAAAATTAACTTTTTATTGGTTTCACCCGCGGGCATCCCGAGTCGCCCCGCCGGAGGTCACTAATCAACGATAGTGAAAAAGTTCCCCACAATTACTTTCCGGCCCAAAAGTCAACCTCTGCCGACGTGGGACGAGAAAAAAGTTCTTTGATGTCTGTGCCGACGGTTAGAGCCAGGGATCCTCCCGCGGGTACGTGGTGTACGCGCACTAAAGCAAACTGCTCGATAACGGAAGTGGTTCAATATTTGCCGAATCTATTGAAGCACTCTCGAGTGACTACACTCGGGCCCGTTTGATGGTGAGTTGGTGTTATCGAAAGTGGTTAAAAAACCAGACTCAACACGACACCCATGTTCATTCCATCCTTCGTAAAATATGTCTATGTGTGTAGAGCTCTGTAATTCATTTATTGGCGTCCACACTGCACACTATCAGCGGTTGAAAATCAATCTACAAAACAGACAACAAATCGAGTGGTCCGAAAGTCCGGGTTGGAAAAAAATACCCCACCAGACCAGATATGCTCTGGCGCCTCCAGAGGACATCCCGTGCTGGAAAAACAATCTCATGCGAGTAAACAGTGGGCCATAAGAAGCAGCAGTTCCGTGGGTTGTGAGTGGCCATGGCCAACAACCGTTTAGCTCCCCGAGCCCCGCGGGGCGGGCACGGCCTCAGCCTGGAGTTTGGCTGGACCCCGGGGTGGTTTGCTTAGTCCGGCCGCCCGCCCGCCACCTCGAACAAATACGAAAATCCTTGTGCTCCGGCCTTGACAAGCCAATATCTTAGCGCGGGATTTACGAGGGATACATGTCGTTTATTTGCTGTGCCGCCGGTCGCTGTGTTTGTAAAAACACAAACACTGACGACACTGCTCACCGCCAGGGGTCCAGTCTCCCCAGGGTCCAAGATTGAAACGGCGAATTGCTGCATCGTGGGGTTCGTGGGACGCTCCTACAGCAGTGCCTGTCACAGCGGCTGTCCGTTTGATTGCCAGCTTCCTCTTATCTATGCTTCTACTTCGCTCGCTTTCCAATTTCTCTCTCTCAGAACCCGGCAACAGGCCCGGCAGCCCGGGTGCGCACTTTGAAGTAAGCCCAGAGGAACCTCGGCAACAGCCACGGAAGGCGAAAACATGGACCAGGCGGCAAACAACAAGGTACATCTCGAGAAGGCCCAGAACTTTATGCGCCAGTACCGGGACCCGGAGTCGCGCGAGCTGAAGAAGCTGTCCGCCAACCAGTTCATGGACGTCTGGAGCCACTACGACCGGGACGGTGAGTACCAGCGGCGTGCGTTTGGGGCCGGATTGTTTACCCATAAGATAAAAACATACAATAGTTAGTCATGAGCCCACTGACGTCCACTTTTTTCCGCGGTTTCCGAAAGGACTCTGGCTGCCATAGCTCGCTCTTCTTTCGCTTGTAGAGGCACCGAGCTTAGGTCGGTTGGGGGCGTCCGTGAGGAGTAGTTTATTTTATGATCGTCATTTTTGTTTTTGGCAGAGCAGACAAGACCGACCGTTTCGGAGGCCAAAGCAGTCCATTTCGTGAAATTACCCGCACTTTATGCTGCGGCTGCTGAGTTGGATTCCGCATCGGATGGCTGCAGATTCCTTTTTTTCATATTTTGATTACCTCAGCCAGAGCCAGAGAGATATTTGCTAGCCTTCAAAACGTATCTTTCGATGGCCCCATATTTTTTTTGGGCTCAATATTTTGCGATTTGGTTTGGCACAACTGGAAGAAAGTTTGACGCCACACAATGAACCGAACCGGGGGTGCCGCTATTTTGTGATCATTCTGTTTTTTTTGCTTCTGTTCCAGAATCACTGGGCCGTGATTCGGTGCACAAACGTTTTTTGCCATCCTTTTCAATTTCTCAAGCCCCCCCAGGTCATGAATCTGTTCCACAGGCCGTTTTTGTTGCATTTTTGTCCGTCCGTCCGGTCCGGATCCGGTTTCCGGTGGAAAGTTTTGTGACCCATTTTTACCGCCGCCAAATACTTTGGCAACTTTTCGGGTGTCGAAAGATCAAATGTTTGATTGCTGCGATTTTGCGACGCGATTGCCAAGGGATTTCATTGCTTTCGGAGCGCTGCTTCTGACGATGCCGTGCTTAGAAACGGGTTTTGTGTTTAGTAAATTGATAATTATGTATTCTAGGCCAAATAGCATCACCCTGCGGTGGTGTTTAATCAATTTATCAGTTGAAGCAACTTGAACAAGCAAGGATATCATAGTTATCACATACGTTAAGTATTCCTTTTATAGAAATATTAATTTAAAGCTGTTATCAACTCATGTAAAAATAAAAATAAACTATAATATTTTAATTGATGTTTTTCAAAGAGGCTACAGCTTACAATTCCTGTTCCTGTTAAGTCATGTCAGAGACCCCGGAATAATTTAACATAAACCATCCAAACAATTCCAAAGCTCACTTTAAAGCCACCCGAAATCCGTGTTGCCTTGGGCTTGAAATCTCTTTCCGAGTGAACTCAATTATTAGACCATTGTGGCGGTCGGCCGCACAATCCACACCGTACAGATGGGTTTTGAGCGTGCCAACCACGTCAAAGAGCTGTGGTTGCTATCGGTTTTTTTTAATGGACCAAGAAGA
The DNA here is from genome assembly GCF_943735745.2 of Anopheles bellator. Taxonomy (NCBI): domain Eukaryota; kingdom Metazoa; phylum Arthropoda; class Insecta; order Diptera; family Culicidae; genus Anopheles; species Anopheles bellator. Next base: position 21,530,609 of record NC_071285.1, on the reverse strand, counting down.
CGGTTAGTGAGCTTGGTTTGTGGTTTTGTGGAACATCCGGTTGAGGCGGAAGCGTGATGTGTGATTAAAATGGTTTGCGAAACATGTCACGTCCGGTAGTGCGTTCGCCGTGAATTCCGCACATAACGGAAGCTTGTCGGAAGCTGACTAATTGCCGCAGCATACGCAGCGGGGGTTAATTGTTTAATGCTCATTAAACACAGTACAATAGTGTTTCGAAATTTGACGAAAGTTTTGAGCATAACCAGAGACTTGCCCGAATTTAGGATATGTCATGACAATAAATATTCTGTGCCGTTTTATAACATTTGAAACGTACCAGGCGCCTCCATTTTTTTTTAAATTATTATTGATGTGTGTGACAGAACGCTTTCTAGAGGCAACAAGTGCCTTATATGTATGTAACAAAACGCCGTTCACGAATTATCATAACACCGTTTAATGATTTTATTAGCCAGATGCTATTTTAAAAATTTATCAAAATTAGTGAACAATGTTATTTCCGTAGAAAAACATTTAATTTTGATTGAATACATTTTATTGGATTCATACCCACACCTCTACAACGTGTTAAAAATAATAAAACAAAATTTGCTGCAAGTCGATACAAAATACACAATGCGATTTAGAAGTTGAAAAATGTCAAATGAGAAATAATTGAAACGTACCAGGCGCCTCCATTTTAATGCATGCACACCTTCAAATAAAATCCTGCATTTGTAAATTCATGATGAACTAGGACTAAACTATATTAATAAAATAAATTCATCGTTCGTGGTGCAATCGAAATGTGGTATCAATTTTGTGCAAGATTTTTAATACGTCGTAATCATTGTTTTATTTTCACCAATAACTATTAGAACCAACATGTTGTCTTTTGCTTTATTGATTGCGCTACTATCGACATCACTGGAAGCACGGGCAGCTTTGACAAAGTGAATTATTAAACAGTCTGGCCTCTACGTACGCTATTGATTTTGTATATATTCCCCCGTTTCCCACAGGTAATGGTTACATTGAGGGATCGGAGCTGGACGGCTTCCTGAAGGAGTTCGTCTCGAGTGCCAACGCCACAGACATAAGCCCGGAGGTAAGATCATTACTTATTTGCGCTGCGGCTTCGCCAATCCTACCGTCTTCCATCATCTTCGTTGTTCCTTAAGAAGTCTGTGTCAGCGTGTGTCTGTGCCTCCGTGAATGTGTGTCGAGTGTATGTTCAAGAGTGCGTGAGTGTGAACTTTTGAGCCTTTTCGATGAAGTCCACCGTTATTCTACGTGAAACGTGCCCTCCACCTTCACCCACCTCAAATAAGCATTAACCTCCGTTTTTTCTCCCGTTTTGGTTCTCTCATTTCCGAACTCCGCAAAACCGTTTTCTTTATTTCGGTCCCCCTTCAGCAAAAAGCGGTTAGTATGCGTAGCGCCCACTGAAGCGAAAGTTTGTGACGATCGCGTGTTGTGGCTAAGCTTAGGCAACCCAAAGCTAATGTAATAAGATCGAAAAGTCCTCACCCAAAACCAGAAAAAAACGAAACGAAAACTAAACGCTAACACCCAACACTGTTCTGCCAAGTGCCATCCTCTGCTAAAATGGATTGATTGGAACGCAAAAATTAGTTAAATGCTTGCGTCAACGTCACGATTAGCGTTAGAACTCACCAACTCACCACGGGACAGGGTGCATCCCAAAACTTAACATAACGAAGGAAGCAAAGCATAAAGCTCTGGCACAAAAACACAGCACCGAAACTGTCTGCCTGAAGCCTCACGACGAAACTTTCCCGTTTCGTTTCTGTTGCATACTGCTGCTACCACCTGCTATAGTGTTCACTTCTTTTTTTCTTTTCTCAACAACAAATATTAAACTTTTTCCAATCAAAAAACTTTCTTCGAAAAAATCATTTTCTAACACAATTTGGGGTGGAAAAATATGAAACAAAACGCAGGACCGGCACAAAAACTAAATAACCCTTGAAGGATCCAAGGACAACCGATGCCACCGTGCACCGGAAATCGCTGGCATTGTTTGACAGGTCGCCCACTTCGCGGCCGGTTCTCGAGTCATAGTTCGCTTTTCGTGTACCGAAGCATTCTTAGCGAATGACGAGGCACTTGGTTGATTGAAACCCATCCTAGTTCTCATTTGGCGCACACCGCTCCCTATCACGATTAAAGGGGGCTCTAAAAGAAACGAAGTCAGCATTTTAAAGCAGCACGTTATTGGTGCCCCACGCCAGTTTGCTTTACCTTTGGTTTTTTTGGTAATTGCGTTCCGGCGATCGATTTTCTTACCGTTCGCATTCCATTAAAAACGGATTTTGATTAATTTTTTATCGGCCCGTGGAGCGTGTCTGTATGTTTGAAAATTATTTGCTTCACCGATGCTCGATGCTCACCTGTGATGGATGGGAGGTTCTTGTCATTTGGCTCCGTATCAGACTCTCGTTCCTGAAACGCACACCCATTATTGCTAAGTCAGGTGAGCATAATTGAAATTTTATTCCTCTACGCTCCAGATGGCCTGCATGGAGTTTCCTTCGATAGTCGAGCTGCTCGTTCCGTCGGCAAGCCGTCGATAATAGGAGAACGAAATTACTTTTTCTATACCGGTGGCTCAGCTGGTGGTGCCGGCTACTAGGACGGGCCACGTTTTTGGCTAGGATCTGATTTATGATTCTACCGTCCTGTGCGTCCCGTGTTCGGGGAGCGATAGAAAACGGTGCTGTGAATCATGTCCTTCTGACGTGCCTGCCGTCCGTGTTTCCGTGGTCAATTGAAACATCTGTGGCTTCATTAAATTAAAGGCTAGAATTCAATAAGTGTGTGTTGCACACCCATACCATTGGAAACGTTGCTCGGAATGACTTTAAACAGAAACCACTAAAGATTGCTGATTGTTTCTAAACACCTCCCCGACTTATACTTTCTGTACAATAACAGTTTGTGGTTTGATAGAAACAATTCTCCTCACATTTGCAGCACCCCGTTCTTTGCACCATCATCCAACCCCCTTATCGCACCGTACACTGCTTCGAAACACCTATTAGCCCGTCTCTGTCGAATGTCTGTCCGCACCCCGAATTACTGAACGTTTCAAACCGTCCGTCCTTAACTCCGCCCCATTAGCAAAAGCAAATAGAAGGGAACGAGACCCCGATTCTAGCGATTCGGTTAGCGATAATGTAGCGAGCTTTGGTGTGATTGTTGCTTAACCGTTTGCCCGGCTCTCTCGGTGATCACGATCAGTCAAAGTAATTTTGAGTTCCTTCCCCTCTCTTCCGATCCTGCTGAATGCTGGGAAATCATCATCACCCGATGCGATAATAACCGATGGCCCACGGCAATGCAGTCGCTCACCGATGAGATGCTGGTCGAGCTGAAGTCCTGCTTCATGGAGGCGTACGACGATAATCAGGATGGCAAGATCGACATCAGAGAGGTAAGACTGTTACCGTCCGATCGTCAGTATCATGATAGCGGGAGGTATTATAAACATGACAAAACAACATTCGCAATATTGCACCGTTGCAATTGCATACCTTCAGGGTCTTTGTTTTCTATTCTCTTTTTTAACCCCCAGAGGTATGCAATATGTAGTGCGTTTATGGAAGCGATGCTGGTATTCCCATAATCCGGTAGAATTGCTTTAACACGCTGTGTAAATCCTTTCGATTTTAAGATATTCGAATTTTTGTACTAGAACAATGTATAGTACAATCTTTTAAGGCCCTTCTTAGTCGATTTTCTTTCTGGACTTTAAGATCCATCGTTTGCCACTGCACAGCACTATTGGTATATATATTATTCAAATTATACAATACCAGCCCAAGCGCTGTGCGCCAGAACATCAGAAAGAATAATCTAGTTTGTAAACTTTATAAAACCACCCTCGTCCCAAAGCCGCTAAATCCAAGTGTTTATAGAGATTAGCCTGCAGTCCTTGGTACGCGAAAGAACGAAGCGAAAACATGCCGAACCACCACGGCATAGGGTTGCTCCTTTTTCTGCCACGGACAAGCAAAATAATCCTTTCTTTTTGCAGCGAGAGCAACCGACGCCCATTAGATAAAGCCTTCAATCGCAAACCGAACCACGAATGCAGTCGGTTTCGGGGGCTCTGCTCCGTTCGCCGTTCAACTTCTCGAGAAAATCCATGTTGGCAGTGTGTCAAAATACCGCCCATCGGAATCCGCGAGTGCACCGAGCTTAGGCCCCCGTTTAGTATGCACCGCACGTCCTCGCCCGCAAGGACACTTTGCCAGCAAAAGAAGCGCTCTATTGTCCCAGCCACGGGTAACAAAATGATAAAAAACTCTTCTCGATCGAGAGACTGCATAAATGTATGCAAAATCATTTTACCATAAATCCCATTTCCTACTCCACGGCGGAACTGGCCTGAAACCCACCGCCGACTCGGAATGTACGGATTTTTACCAGCCCCGGCGACGGACAGGGACCCTTGTGTCCTACAGTATGACGCAGCATGACGATGGCGCGTCTCCCGCGTGATGTTGCTTTGACACTGACAACTTTGTGTATGCCAAGGCGCCAGTTGGGACAGTGGCCGCCTTGGCGTTTCGGTTTGGCAAGCGCATTTCGGTGTGCCTATTTTTAAACCAAAAGCGACAAGGCTTCTTCTGACTTTTTTTTCGTGGCCATCTTTTCTGGCACGGCCGACTGGCGGATGACGGATCCGTCGCCGAAAATGTGTTTAATGGTCGGGAATGTGCTGCAAAACTGTCCCGTCATTAGTGCGCGACAACGAGAAGCGAACTTCGTGTTGTTTGCTGCAAGAACTTGGTCCTTAGGTGCTTTGTTGAGTTATCGTCTGCTGTAATGGACCGTCGCGCTGAACCGACCATGGTCGTACGTTGGTTGGTGCTGAATCCAAAATGAAAGATCAAATTTTATTGAAGTAATGTGTTTTTATGTTTTGAAATGTCCAAAAGCAAGATTATCTGGAACATTACACGGACTCATAGTGTTGTTTAAAATTGTAAGACGTTGGCCCAATATTGCAATCATCCACGGGAACTGTTAATAAATCAATGAATTTAGTAGCGTTATTTACTTACCGTTATGTGATTTCTCATTGATTAATTAAAACTATCAGATTAATGATTCTCATTTCCAGAGGATAGGTAGTAGAATATGATAGTATGATGTAGAATATGATGAACGCGAACGCGAGTAGTTAAAAAAAACATCGAAGCTCAATATAAAAATATCCCTAGAGAATTCAAGCATTTGACCACAAGAACTGTCGCAGTTCATCCCACTGTCTCCATCAATAGCCGAACCGATGTGCCCGTTTGTCCTAACAGCTTCCTTCCCAAACGGACTCGCTTCGATGCCGGAGAACGGATTTCTATTGTATTTGGCCAATTGAGTGGAAATGACTTCTGAATTGGCCGTTATTAAAACTAATTTCAGCATAATTATGTCAATGTGCCATATTGCAAAAATTTCAACCGCCGTGCTTCGGCGCCGCTGAAGTTGGGAACGAGGGACCAGAGTTAATCGTTTTATTTCTCCGATATCGAGCGTGATAATTTTATGGTCGGTAGTATATCGCTTCGCCCGGTGCTTCGATCTTTTGGGGTTAAGTTTCTAGACCATCATCATCGGCACACTATCAACCGCAAACTGAGACCCGCACTTTCTGTGTTCTGCTACTTTACCAGCTCGCTCAACTGTTGCCGATGGAGGAGAACTTTCTGCTGCTTTTCCGGTTCGACAACCCGCTCGAGTCGAGCGTTGAGTTTATGAAGGTACGCGTCTAGCGTAGAGGACGACATGGCGAGTGAACGGTTTTTGGATAACGATTTATTCATAACGACTTTAATTGACCACTTGCTCCACAGATCTGGCGTGAGTATGACTCCGACAACAGCGGCTACATCGAGGCGGACGAGTTGAAGGTATGTCCAGTCAAGTAGTCTACACTTACCAAACCACTTTCACAGCCGCCATATGCAGAGTGCTGCATTGCAAACACATCCACAGTTGATATCTGACAGCCCATGTTTTTAATGGCCGTCTATCGTCGCAGTCTCATAATTAACCGTATCGACGCGAAAAGATCACCGACGCCTTTTGGTTAAAATCTTCAAATTATGCGCCCCGAGCCCGAATGATGATGATGGATCGAAAGTTAATTTGTGAGACACGCCACCACCCGGTTGTATGTCAATTTTTCGCGTATGACGACGAACCACAACTTGCCCCGGAACGTCAAGAAACTTTTGACACCCGTGACAAATAGCGCTAGCGGGGTTGCCACATTCCGCAGAGGCGCATCTCGGAGGAGGGTGTCGGCCTTTGCCACCTTCCTTAATTAGTTACATCACACCGGGCGCGCGTCGACTATCGCCTCAATCCGCGGCTCAAAACACGCGCGGTCGGGGCCTAGAATGACATCAATCACCCAGTGAACAATTTTGAGAGCCCGAGGCTGCCCCTCTGCCTGCGACGCGGCGGAGGAAGGCTGAGACGAGTGAGATCGAACGCCCCTCTGCCTGCGACGAGGCCGAGGAAGGGCGATCTCGCAGCGTACGAAGTGAGCATGAGACGCGTTCGTTGGTTGCCGGGGAAAGAACGGAAGCAATCCCCGTGAGTTTTCAAATCCCCGTGAGTTTGCAGGTCGAAGACGAACGTTGGAGAGAAAGAAAAAGGAATAGAAATAACAGAGACAGCGAGATCGTGGCAAACTCCCGAAGTACCGAGGGTCCGACAGTCTCTCTTTAAGTTTTGGTGAATCGGGACGAAAACTCTGCCTCTGTTTTTTCTAAGTGCCAAGTGTAAAGTACCAAGTGCTTGTGCTTCTCTGTCGATCACGGGTGATCCTGATAGAAATAATCCAGGTAAGTTTATTGGACAGTATTCAGTGACACCCAAATAATGTTGAAATGTTTTCGCTTTGCTCGTTTCAGATGTCCAATCAGATGTCCAGATGGGATGCAAAGGATTCGATGCAATGCATTTTACAACGAAGGCAGCTACGCACCAAATTGTGAACCGCTAGTGCAGAGTGAAGAGTGTACGAAAAAAGAGAGCGAAAATATACCGAAATATACCGACCAAATACGAACTGTTTTATTTAGGGGGAATATGGGTGAAAGAAAACGAAAAAAGCGAGAGAACACACACGTGAGAGACAGGGGGCCGCTCGGTGAGAGAATTTAAACGGCTCCTCACTCCATGGACCTTTCGGCTCCTCACAGCGATTCTTTCATATAACGCTATATGGGAGAAGGTATTCGAGACAGCCGTTCGGAACCGAATGAGGACCGGATGAGGATTGGATTTTTTGGTGAGAAGAGAGAAAATGTTCACTGGGCAGTAGAATCACTCCGGGCGTCGTGCTGACTTGCTCTACCTCTCCCTCTCTCTCTTTCTCTCTTTATCGTTTGTTTTTGTAGAACTTTCTGCGCGATCTGCTGAAGGAGGCGAAGAAGATAAACGACGTGTCGGAGGACAAACTGATCGAGTACACCGATACGATGGTGAGCTAGACGCCGTGGCACCGTGACAAGTTGACTGATAACCGAATGCACGACGTCCGTTGGGTTCTCTCCCTTCCTCTTTCTCTCGTTACAGCTACGAGTTTTCGATGCAAACAAAGATGGACGACTGCAGCTCTCGGAGATGGCAAAGTGAGTGTAAGGACCCAGGAGGGCTTTTAACGGCGCCCATTAGTGTGTTCGGAACGACTTCACATGGCTAAACGAAGGATCTTTGGAAACAATTATTTTAAGCCATGCCTTTATCTGTTTTGACTGACTTTTGACCACGTGACTTGAAATTTCTCATTTGAATAATGTAGCCTCTAGTGATTTCCGGCACCTTTTAAAGGGGGGTTGAGAGCTCCAAGGAGTATTTATAATATGAAAATGTGCACCACATTGCTATACACAAAAAGAAACGGGTATTTTTTAGAAACTCACAATTGTTTATTCTTCGAAATCATATTCTGTTTCCTTTGAAGTGATCCCCATGCAATGCCTTCAGGTCACTTGCTTCATTGGTTCTTCAATCACATTGGGAACTAAATTTATACAAAAAATACAAACATTTACTCTAGCTTCTTCACAAACCACTTCTTTTATTTAAGATATTGTCACAAAATTCAGCACAGTTTCCCGAGGCGATCTAAACAACAAAGCTTCTCAATTCCCAGTATGTCTTACCCCGTATAGTACTTTCAAATTATTGCGGACAACTTAATTGGGCTCGTTGAACTCGCTAAGTGGGAATAATCTATTTTTGCTTTCCCCCCTTCGAATTGCCAATTCAATGGCGTGAACACACGCCACAATCGTGGACTCACGTGGCACAGCCTTCGGTGCCTTTAGGGGCGATAATTATAAAGTTAAATTTGTTGCCCACCCAGACGTGTTTGGCACGTGTGCCGTCGCAGAAATAAATAAAGCAGCAAAACTTTATCCTTCCTTTCTTCTCGGTGAAAGTCTTCCTGAGCACGTGAAAAGCCAGCCGCGGGATTTAGGTTGTCCTATTGTACTAACGCAACTTTTTTCTGTATTTCCCACCGAAAAAAAAACGCAGGCTGCTTCCAGTGAAGGAAAACTTCCTCTGCCGGCAAGTGTTTAAGGTAGGTGTCAATAAGACGACCTGGAGTGTTTCGCGATGTTTCGAGCGTCCCACAGTGCGCCCGTGAGACGGTCTCGAATCTGGATAGAAAGGATAAATTTATGTTCATTTTTCTTTCATTTTTCACAAACACATGACACCACCGGCTTTTCGGAACGGTTTTCCGAACGAGGGCTTAAGGTGTTATTCGGACGCACGACATGACGACGACATGACCATCAGGGGTTACGATTTTATTTAGCGTGACGCGACCTAAACCATAAACCGCTGGTTAGATGATAGTGTGATAGAATTGGTACACCCCATCGGGTGATAGAACCCTTTCCGGTTGGACAGTTGCCCGGCCACAGCATAAAACCCAGTATTATTAGCAATTAATTAGCGGTTAATGTTAGAGAAGAAACCCTCGTGTTGGCCGGGCCGATTGTAGAAGTTTCTGCCATAAAAATCCCCCGAAACCCTGAACCAAACCATCGACCTCGACCTCGGTAGCATTTGGTTTGTTTTATTGTTTTTTTGTCGGGGAATCCCTTCAACGTGGGGTTTTACGAGGTGATTTCAGGTGGTGATGATAGGCTACAGATTGTACACCTAAAAAACTTTATAATCATAAACCGTAACTCAATTTCGAATTATTCACCATCCCACCACTTAGGCTTAGTTCCAAATCATAGCACCAAACTCACCGATAATAGTGTTTTTATACAACTAAAGTGTTTCATTCTTTGATTGGCAACGCATTCGTCAAATCTCTCGCTTTCGACTTGCCGACACAACCAATGATCAATTCTTCCGTTTGTAATGCTTCCATCATTTTATTCCGTTTTAGAACTTATTATATGATCCCACAATGGCGCTTCCGTAGCGCGTTCGGTGGACGACGGCCACCAAATCGTAGCGCAACCATCAACTCTCCATAGACACCCATCAGACAGAGGCAAAGAAATGATGTCGAAACTTTAAACATCCGTCAGAAAAGTTGGGGCAGATTTTCACTTCGCATTGGCCTTCGCGAGAAAGAGCAGCAGAATGATAACTTCTAGACTTACGGGCTGCCAAGCTGCTGGCGCTCTGCTGGTGCGGAGGCGGAGTTTCCACCCAAGTTTTCCCGCCCTTTCACCGTACCAGTTTTCCGGTCACGATCCCCGGAATGGGCCCCCGGTATACATATTAGGCTAATTTCGACCGACTTTGGCCACCGTCCGTTCGGAAAGCACGGAAAGGACTAAGTTGTAGGACCCCCTCGGCTCAACGAGGGATCCGATTTCTTGCTTGAGGAGCTCGTTGAAAACAAAAAAAGTCAAGGACAAACAACAAGGAAACTGTCCTGATGATGGGTGCGCCAAAACTTTCGCCAACTTCTTTGCCACTGTAAGGGGAATCTCAGCCGAGGCGCTCGCTCAGAGAAAACGCTACGCTTTCCTTTGAATGCCCTCGTGATCGACCCGGTGTCTCGTGAAAAGGATCGCCTTCCCCGACACACCGGAAGGGGTCGCCAGGGGTGCCTTTTCCAAAAGCGATGCTTTCGGCACACAAAACTGCTGACTGGCTGCCGGTTGATTTTGTGCACCGCAAACCCGTGGTTGCGTTTTTCGGTCTCTCTGGCCGGGTGTGCATTGCCTATTTTTGCCGGTTCCGTTACGCCCTTTCGTTGTGTGCGGATTTTCGGAAACTTTTATCTACTTCGAATGGAAATGGCCAGAACAAGAATGTCGCTCTCGGCGCAAAGTTTTCCACGTTTCACAAGCCGCTTGCTAGCCGAGACCGGCTTTTGCCGGTGCTTAGCTTGAGGCTGGATTGGGACAGTTTGGTGTGTATTGTGGCTTCTCGTGTGCACATTAAGTCGTAATTACAATTCCATTACCGAACGCTGTGCCATCTAAATTGCGGAATTAGTAAGATCCTGGCTGGAGTCGACCCTTTTTCCGGTTTTGTTTTCTTTTGGTTACTGTTTAGCTATCTTGCTTTCAATGGAAACTACTGTTTTCAGTTTCAGGTTGCTAGCGGTGTTTTCATTCCAATTATTTGACGTTTACCAAAATATTGTTTTATTTTACCTTTTTTCCTTTGTTACATTTTAGTCTAATAATAAATTGTTTCGGAAATATCTTTTGGTTGTGAATCCATCTTTTCTAATGGCAATCCGCTTCACTGAGATAAAAAAACACGTATAGAGTACCGTGTAATACTTGTTCAGTTTGCTTTATAAATCTTCTACTCTATTTCACACATTTATAGTTTCCTGCTCGCTTATTTCGAATTTGTCTTTCTTCTTTTATTTATTAAAACATATTGAACATTTTCATGCAATAATCAAAACTTCATCAATGAATCGCAAACGCTCGTCACCTGTAAATACCTACACGCTATTCACCTTAATAATGTCACTCTGTTTTGTCTCCAACTTGTACCTCTCTGTCTATCTTTCTATGCGCACAACAACACCTGTCTAATTGCCAAAACCTGAATAAAACAAACAAACAAAAAAATCCCCGAATACTAAACCAAACACCGGCAATCCCGGCGGTCCACGGACCCAACCAACATACAAACAACATAAACTGCAACGCCACATCTGCACAACACCGGAATCGGTCGGCTGGCCGGGCGGAACAACCGGCAAACCGAAACTTTATCACCGGCACAACAATAAACAAACAATAAACGGGGTCCGTTAAACGGAATATAAACGGAATTTTAAAACCCGCATAAAACCTTTCCGTCCGTGTGCTTGTGCCTGTGTGTGTGCGCGACCAATGTATGAAACATGATACCCACCGAACCCATCTTCCACCCCCTTTCCCCTCACTCGAAACGCTTCCCCCCGCCACCGCCACACAATGCAATCGAAAACTGTAACAATGGTAACCCACCGAAACAATCCACCAACAAAACCCACCAACGAAAATCTCCGAAAAAAAACAAAAACACTTTAGGAAGGGAAAATAGATGAAGAAGTGAGTACCACCTTCGCGGCCACCGCCTGTCTGGCTTCCCCAAAAATCGTCGAACTCCGTTATTGTTTTAGTTCGTTCGTTGTTTTGGGTTGTGCTCCGATCGCACCTCCCCATAGAGGTTTCACGTTGTTAGTGATTTTGCTCCCGACCATATCCTCGTCCAACTGTCTGTCCGTGTGTGGGTGTGTGTGGGTGTGAATGCAACCCGATCGTTGAGTTGTGTTTCGTTAGTGTTTCGGTGTTGTAGTTGTTTTCGACGGGTACTATTACGACCGGCGGACGGTTTATTTTACTGCTCCATTTTTTGGCGAGTTTTTATGATCGTCATCATCATCGTCGTCGCTGTGCGAAATATGCGGCCGGAACTGCAGCCGAATCCGAGATCCGGTTCGGTGGCCGTCCTTCCTTTAAAAGTTGGAAATTGAATTAAAGCTCTTAACCTCCGTTTAATGGCCAGATTGGAAGGGTTTGCTCTGGAATCAATTCAATTGCGGTTTATTTGAGAGATTCTGTTTTATTATTTCCGTCGACTGCGATCACATTTTTATATTTTTTCAACAATTAATTCACAATTGGGGGCTCTGAGTACCACCAGAGACCGGAACAGAGAAGCACCTGCCACTTATGCTCCGCAGAACGCGGCATCAGCAGAAACTTCCGCACACAAAAAGCTGAAATACCCGATCCGGTTCGAACTCGGACCGGGGCGCAGGTGTGACCACGTGACCAGTCCGAGACCAACGAGAACCACCCACTGGGGCGGGGGGCCCACTCGTTATGTTTCGCGGGCGCCGGGTTGCATTAAATATGGTTTCAATTCGAACGCGGCGAGGCGCTGAAATTGAGAAATGACAAATGACCGCACAAAAAACCTCAAACCGCCGAACTGGCCACAGCGAAATGTGATTGTTTATTGTCACACCTGCGCCTCGAGAGAGAGAGAAAGAGCGAGAGAGAAGGAGAGAGAGAAAGGGAGCGATATAAAGCGTGAATGTGAACGGAAACATAAAAACTGTTAATTTATGTTGCATGTGAGAACTGCATGTGTTTAACGCGAAGCAATTAATTGCATGAGTATAGCCGTTTGCTGCCTTCGTCTGTTGCATCGTGCGTAGTCATTTGCACATTTAGTGTAGTTAAATAATTGTGATTAAATGTAAGATAAATTACTAACACCTAAAACGTACCGTTTTCCGTCGAACTGAAATGGTTTCATTTAGAGAACATTGTTGATCTACCAAGTTCTACTTCTACAAGTAGTTTCTACAAAAAATATTCTCTACAACACTTTAAAAGGAAAATAACAAACTGTTACAATACTTCTTGAACTATTACTCTCCGTTAGCTTCAAACTAGAAATAGTACACCTCTGATTCATATTTGCTCAAATCTCTGTGAGCCATCATGGTCTTAGCATTCCTTAATGGTGTGCTATATTTGCTCATTGATGGCCATCATGGGAAGGTATCGCTCACATTCAACAGTGCCATGCTCCGAAACCCTTCTCAGTCTGCTCTCCTTGTCCACCGAAAATATACCAGCATTCTTGCACGAGATCATATGCTCTGCCGTCTCATTTCCGTACGACGAACCGTACGGGAACCTTTCCGAATTCCCCCGAAGAGCCCGATTCGAAACCCATTTCCTATGCCAACCTGCCTGGATGAGGGTTTGGCCTGTCGAAGCAGAGGTGTCGGACGGATATAAGACAACGTAAATCAACTCGCTGAGGTGGCGTCAGAAAAAAGGGCCAGCCCTGCTGACGCGGCGGAGGTCTGTTGAACGTGAGATGAGTGCCATTCTGGAGCAACGATTTCAATTACCGTCGACCGTGCAGTGCCTTTGATGGAGTGGATCCGTTACCGTGATCCGGTTATTGGCCCCCCACGGGACCAACACCCCGCAAGAGCTCCTACCGCCATCAGCCCGTCGGCACCGGATGTGGTAGAGACGTATGAAAGCCGATAAAAGCTTCCTCTAATGATTCCCCCATGCTGCTGGCGCTTGTGTGCGCTCATTCGACCGTCCGACCGAAGTAGCTCCTGTTCGAGCTTGTCAAACTATCGAGCTTTGCCAGTTTCGCACCGCCCGAGAGCCGGCCTGAAGTGAGCTGTTTGCTGAATCAATATATTGACAGACTCAAATTGCAGCGGATCGCAATTTTGTGCCGCCGAATTTTAAAGGCCGGCCAGCGGAGTAGAAAGCTCGAACCGAACCGTCGTTTCCGGACGTGCTGACAACTCTGACACAGGGCCTCAACAGCGACCCGGATTCTGGGAAACCCGGAAAGAGTGTCTGGGGTCCAGCATAGTGAACGTGATGGGAAGTTTCCCGGAATGTTTTAACAATGTTTGAAACTTAAGTTGGTTTCCAATCAAAGTCCAAGTCAGAGTTTCGGTTCTCAATCAACTATGAACTTTGCGCAAGATAAAAATGTAAAAATTAATTTTTACAGATGATGTTCTTGACTATACGCCGAGGATCTCTATTCACATTAGCGAGTGTTGCCTTTTTTCATTCAATGCTGTGTAATTTCTGGGAATTTCATTTTCCAATTTATCCGATATTGAAGCGACGCATAACGCAATAAGCGTCGTGGTAGAAACCATTTCTCCTACGAATAGCGAAGTGAAATCAAAATGAATAAAACGATAAAGTAGCATGGTGTTGCATAAAACAGTCGATTCGAGTACCGCTCAGCATAGCTTCCCTTCAAGAAGATGATCCGATAAAGGAGACCGTCTGCCAATAAACAATTGCTAATAATCACGGATGCCATCTTGCCACGACACGCGCTCCCTGGCTTAAGATGCTTTCCTTCTAGAGTTCATTGTTTGGTGGAGTCGTCAGTTTCATTGCATCCCTGCCGGCATCAGCCTCGGGTCTAGCATTAGATCCAGTAGCTCGCCGCGGACGCTATCAGAACTTGTCGCAATGTCCGGAAACGATTATTATACGCTGAAGCATACGGCACGGCGGGCCATCTTCGTAGAATGGCTCCGTAAGAAAAATGTGTGCCCCAGAGATTGGACTCCACTTGGACCGGGATGCCAGTCTCCGTCGCCAAGGACAGTATCTTGCACGCCATTTGTAAGGATTCCGCCTCCTTCAGTGGCAGCAGCAGAACGGTGCGCTTCATCTTCAAGAGTGTGTGGTCTAATCCACCTAAAAAAAGCTCCAGGAAAAAAAAATGGAATCAGCCACTACAGGGTCGTTCAGTGTGGGATCACCATTAAGATGATTGTTTTACTGGCAACTGCCAAGGACGCACCAGATGCAACAATGCGGTGGTGGCGGTCTGAGTTGGCATCTTTTATGCCCCCACAGCGCACTGCTCCATTCAAATAAACTCTCCGAATTGTCATCCAGAGACCGCGGGCTTCCTTTTGCACCCGAAGTCGGCTCCTACTCTTTAACAATCCCACAGTATGGAATCTTTAAGGGAGCTTTAACCTGGAATTGAATAAAACACGATATACTTTTATCATTATTACTCTATTTTTGCCGCGTACCGTAGGCTCTCAAGTTCACGTGATCGTATTGATCACCGCATCATTCCAACTGGTGGTTTCCAATTCTTCCAAATGTAATTGGTGTGTAGCAGTTCTTGTAGAGGCTTGTTTATCAAACAACAAAGTATACAAAAAAGCAGCTAAATTTGGTTATTCGTTCACAGCTCTGCATTTAAAACTCTGTCCTCATCTCCAGCGCCTTTCATGACGGCTTTGCTTGGTTGTTTAGGCTCGGTGTTGGTTCCATCGTTCCGTTTCTAATATAAATACACAAAATGTCCGAACACTGCGCAGTTCACTTTTGATTGGTAGAAAGTTGGTCGTTACTGTTTGCTGGCTGGTTTTGAGTGTTTGCGTTTGTAAGCTGTGGTTTTACGCAGCGATTTGGTGCCATTGCAGAATTCGTCCTGTCGAAAGTGAGGTGTGTTAATACGCTTCTCGAACATCCTATCTTTCACTAAAGGGTGCAGCCAAGCTGACGAAGGAGGACATCGAGAAAGTGTTCTCGCTCTACGACAGAGTAAGAAAACAGAGAGAGAAAGGGGGTAAAGATTCTCAGGATTCTGAAGCGTGGTGGTACTTTGTCTACTTCCAGGACAATAATGGTTCGATTGAGAACGAAGAGCTGCGCGGTTTCCTAAAGGACTTGCTCGAGTTGGTCAAGAAGGTAGGCCGCAGACTGTAAGACGATTTTTTGGTTAATATGTACTAATTTGTAAATTTTGGTCGATATCTCACTAGGACTACGACGCACAGGATCTGATCGAGTTCGAGGAGACAATCTTGCGGGGCGTCGGCTATGACAAGGACGGCAAGATTTCGCGCAAGGAGCTCACCATGATCCTGCTGGCGCTGGCGAAGCTGCCGCCGGACGAGGACCAGTAATTGATGGCGTCGGCGGTCTGCATCGACACTACTAGTAGCAGCCAGCCCTGTAGCAGTAGCGGTAGCAGCAGCCAGGACGCGATCAGCAAGGACCTCTTTCCGCCCATCGCCAGCGTGCAGGACGGCATCCGGGACCTGTATCGTAAGTTTCGGCGAAAGATTCACAAAAAAGAGTAGCAGCAGCAGCAGCAGCACGCAGACGTAGGGGCTCGGCCGGAAGCGAGGACGCAACCGGCGAAAGGCTTGCTAGGCTAGGTTAGTCTGCCCTAATACACACAAACGCTTGCCAGAGATAGCGCAAGAGAAAAGGAGAGAGATTCAGCTCGAACGGATTTAGTACAGCAAAAGAAGATAACAGATCAATCATAACACTAACAGACACACGAAGCGACAAGCGTCAATCCATGGCGCGAATGTCAACACGCTTAACGGGAACACTCTCCATACATTGGCAAATGCTCAAATGATCGGAAATTGGGTGGTTTGGCGTCCGAAGTGTGCGAACGATTCGAGTCCGCCTGGGTCACCTCTTGGACCGCGAGCTAATTGTTGTTAACAACACACACCTTTTTAACCGCATATCCAATTCCAGTTGAAAGTGTATCCTACTATTTAAAGCATCCCGCGATCGGAAGGCCTCCACCTCGCGGACGATGAAAGAAGGACGACGGTGCACTGTGTTTACCCTTTATCGGCCCTACTCTACTCTACTAACTATAAATGTTTCACATTTTTGCAACTTGCTTGCTTTAGGCAAAAAGAGTATTTATATGAAGAAAGGAACGACGAAAGCAGAGAAACTATTTACTGCAGGCACCGAGCAGAGCAGGTTTGGCAGGGTATTTTCCCGATTGTGCTTTATTTATCCTGTTCTCGAATAATTTTCTACCATACAGTTCCATCCAATCCTCTCATGTGTTAAATTCCTGCTTATTTCAATTTTTCGGAGTGTGTGAATTTGAACTGTTTGTTAGCTTGGCAGAAAGATGTGGAGGACAAAACGGTAACTAAACAATACCAAAACCAAAGGTTTAATTAATACTCAGGCGCAAAACCAAAAGAAACGGCTTCGGATTACGTAACTTGAAAAACCGATAGGCAAACAACAAAACAAATGAATTGCATATTTTATCCATTTGGGGATTGGAAAAAAAACTTATTTAACAAGATGTGTAACTGACCGTTTAACGGTGAAACGAACGATAATTGAGTGATGGTGGTGAAAATGCGATAAAAATGAAATGAAAAATTAATTTTAAAAGCTTGGTGGCCTAATCACAACCAAATTTGAGCGTTGAGTGAAATCGAATGAAGGCAAAATAATACAAATAAGTTTCGCAGACAACTGAAATGGTTACAAACCAACTTTCAAGCTTCCGAACTTTCGTTTCGATTCATGATGGCAACCTTCTATTCCAAAGGACTATTCAACACAACAGTTGGTGTACAGGTTTCAAACCCGATACTCAGTATCGAATCGTAATGCCACGAATAATTTTTAAATTGTAACACCATGAAGCAAAGGTTGGAAAACTTTACTGCAAAAAAAACGTTATTCGGCGAATGGTTAACAGCCCAAAAAATGGGCGCAAGAATCGGTGAAGAAAATTAACAAAACCAAAGAACGGAAACGGCTGTTCGAGAAAAATAGAAGAAGGACACTTTGGGCTCGCACTCGGGCATGGTTGTTGATGGTGGTGCCAGTCCCGCCTGGGGTTTCTCTCCCGGGGTCCCAGAATCCAATTTAAAGCCTTCCAGTGAAGCAGAACTTTCTCTTGGCCACGACTCGGCGTCGGTGTATGTTAGAGCCTATCGTTATCTGTGTACTATACTCTATGTATCTGC
This sequence comes from Anopheles bellator, assembly GCF_943735745.2. NCBI lineage: Eukaryota > Metazoa > Arthropoda > Insecta > Diptera > Culicidae > Anopheles > Anopheles bellator. Next base: position 21,512,800 of record NC_071285.1, on the reverse strand, counting down.
TACTCGCATTATCCGCCAACCATCTCCTAATGTTTGCTATTTTCAAAGTCGAGTTTCAAAATGATCGAGGAAAACATTGAATGAAATGTGAAACAGATAAGAAAGGGACGACGAAAGGAATGATAATGGCAATGTCTGTGTTACGCAAAGCTCTTACCGCAAACGCTAACTGAAATCTGCTTATCTCTATCTAATCTCTAAATGTTTCCCGACAACGTCGTTTCAATCGAGCGAAAGAAAAGAACGTAAAACTAAGCGATCGGCTCGTATTCATTACCGAGTGAGAGTGGCATCGGGAGGTTGTTGTAGCGCCGTTGTAGCTTTACATGTTGGATGTGAGTGTGTGTGTGCTACGTCGGAGGGTTGAAGAAGTGAAAGTGTGTGAATAATTTACAAGAATCGGTTCAGCTTCGGTTCGATGGGTGTCTGGAGCCTCCTGGAACCTGTCTGAGCGTTGAGGCGTCAATGAAAGCGAAGAGATGGTAACGCTACTCCATCGGCCGGAAGTGACCGGAAGCAGGAACAGAACTTAACCGAGCCAGAAAATATATGCGAGGAGAAAGGAAGGTGGCTTACGCAGGGTTTTTTGCTCTTATTCACCCGTTCCAAACGTCGTATTAATGGCCAAACCGCCGAACCGCGTGTGCGTCCCAAAACAGTCGCTCAATCTTTAAATGGCAACGAAATTTCGCAAAATAAATATTCTATCCTCGTACACGCACAGACTCACACGACACAACCACACATACATTATCACACACAGACACGCGCACATAGACAGACACAAACACGTTCTTCACTCTTTAAAACCGCGCGACCGCGTGGTAGGGCGAAATTAAACGCAACGCAGAACGCGAACGAAATCCCGAAGCCGATGTAGACGCGAATATGTAGAAATGCCTTTTTTGTTACTTAGACTCCAGCAGCAGATTTTTACTGCACCCATCAAGTGCGATATTACTGTTAAAAATAAAAGAAAACATAAATAAAAACCAAAAACCTGTAAAGCGAGTTTTCCTCATGGCGTTGTGTAATGTGGGTAATTAATTTCTGGTTGTTTTTTATGTTAACTTTCTTGTTTCTTACAGTTTGGTGTGATATTTGATATTTGATTTTTTCCATCCCTAACTTCGAAATCGGGCAATTTACAGCTTCATTAGCGATTAGATTGAAATATGTTAATAACGTTACGGATCTATTGCTTTTTCAAATAGTGTTCTACTGAAGGATCCTGAGAATTTTATCCACAATAATCCCAATCCCTAGATCAAATTAATAAATTAAATTATTCAAGGAAAAATATTTACATTTATTTCTATGTTTTAAAAGCCATGATAAATGTGTTAGGTTTAGTTAAATTAAGTTAGTGAGTGAGAGAATGTGTTTTGTAATTTGTGTTTTTATTATGGTATACTATCATGCTCAGCAACTCATAATTTAGCAAATGAAATACGTAGCAACAATTTGAATAGTTTGACATACATTACAGCGACAAACCGCTGCCAAAATTGATTTTAAATTAAACAGGCATTGCATACAACCTTCTGTGCTAACAAAAGCTACCACCACCGATCGTAAGAGGGCGCTAGCTAACGCGAAAACGTTGTCCTTAAGGATTTTGTCAGTTATTGGCAACAGCTTTCACTTTTTGAGGGAATCCAAGGAAAAGAAGAGGACGAAAAGAAAGCGTTTGGCGATGCTTTGTTCTCTCATTTCCTAAGTACCATTCTCACCCGATCGGCGCATGGCACATTAAAGGGTACGACCGGTAAGATTCGAAGTGCGTACAGCTGATTCCGACAACACGATGACGCAACATACCGTAAACATGTCTCAATAATAATGCCCTTCGTAAACGGTTTGTATCTGTTTTCTACATCTTGTATATTCTTCTCTATTTTTCTTTCTTTCAGTTAATTTAATTCATTTTTTGGTGTTTATAATTATTATAATTGTTTTATTATTAGCCATTTATAACAAATTACATTTTTGCGTTGTCTTCTGAAATAGTATTTCAATAGTTTTTATATTGCGCGTAAAAGAGGGCGCAGACTGACAAACAGATGATACATTTTCCGAGCGACGATGCCGACCGAACAACCATTTCACTCACCGTAACCATGCAAAAAGAGGACAACGACGGAAGTTGAATAACGCCTAACTTAAGCTTCGAAAAAAGATATCCTTTCCGCAAGGCAACGCAAGGCGCCCTGCGAGAATGAGAACAGTACGATGCGACACGCGCCACAACACAGTGCAACGCCTCTGTGTTCGTGTGTGCCAATGTCCTGTGGCAGGATTGTTTTGATTCGCGCCTTTTGTGAGGTCGATTCCAAGGAGCTGCCAAGAAACGTCATCAAAACCGGGACACACGTGTACACGCGAGAAGCATGCGCAGACAAGATTTACCACCCAAAACCATGAAGCCGATCTGAGGTGTTTTGGAAAAATGAAGCAGCGTTCTTCTCAAGATGTTCTTTCCTACTTCTTTCCTGACTCCTTCATTAGCTACCGAAACTCGAGCGCGATTGAGTGAGTCACAGTGTCTCCGGATGATATGGTTCCTGGGTTACCAACACCACCAATACACGTTGTTGGTTACGCATTTTTGCTTGCGTGGTGCGTAGCTGGAGGTGAGTTGCGTGGAGAATGCGAAAATGCGCACGCGCCCACGAAGCTCAGAAGGGCTCAACTCGCAGAGCGAAGCCCCTTCTCAGCACACGCGAATGACGTATTTTTGCTTTCGTGGCAGCTGCAACGAAGGCTTTGTAATTGGCTTGCCAGAAAAAAAAATGAAGTAAGAGTAAAATAAATCGAAATTATTGTAAAGAAGGGACTTTCTACTAGAATCATCGTGTCCGCATGCGGAAGGTTAGAGTACGAGCACGAGAAATTCAAAAGCATGAAAACATTCATTAGAACCTTCAAGTTAGACAGTTAAAAATTAGGATAACACTTGTAAAACAGAGGAAAGGAAAATAAAAATTAGATCAAACTGCCGATAGATTGACAAAGGGTAGATAGATAGTTCTATTTTTTCACCGGCAGTGCCCTTCGGTTATCGATTTTATTTCACTTGCGCACAACACCTTACGCCGCTCGTGCGCAGTAGGGGTGCGGCAGCATAAAAAATGCACCACCATGCTACCGGATCCGACCCGCAGTGACCCCCTGTATTTAGGTTACAATTCTGCTGTACGATATGATGCGCAAAAGCAAAGCAGATTATTCAGTAGATAAATTGCTTCAAATAATGAATGTCTCGCTTTGGGTACACAGCGATTCAGATAGTTTGTACAATCAAACGAATTCCCTTCGACGACTATTTCGAAGACAAACATTAAATCCATACAAAAATACTAGGAAACGATCGACAAACTTCAAGCAACTAAGGTTACTTGTCTTTAAATGTCCTAAACCTAAACCCATTCCAGTTCCCAAGACCAGACCCCGGTGATTTATCATGCAATGATTCGAAGCGAACCCACACGGAAAGCAGTGCCAATGCGCAAAGTAACGCGAGGCGCAGAAAAACACCCAATATCGAGGGGTGAAACACGCTGAGTCGTCCCCCGTTAGGGGTGATTCCGATTCACCCGACATCGGCAACTTCGAGACCTGTCGGTTCCCTGGGTTTTGCTTAAGTTCGAGTTTTGATCGTGATACGCTTAAACCGGGAAGGCTCACTGGCGAAGCCTTAGGATTTCCTAACCCTCTAGAGGGGTTCGACCAAACGCGCCCAAGCCAGATGGACTTAAATTCAGGGATTCGGGGTAATAAAACGGCGTTTATTGTTAGGGGAGTTCTGTTCTGGATGCAAAACGGTAGTAAAGGGAACCGTACGTGGTTCAGTCGCATGATGCCAAGTTCCGTTTGCACGCTATCGACTTAATTCATTTGGATCTTCTTACTTCGCCGTCCGTTGTTTCAACTGAAAATATCAAGCAAATTTATTTAATTAAATTTACAAAAAAAATTAATTTAATTCAACGGGAAACATTCTTATAAAAGGCATTATTTGTCTTCCGTTTTCTGTCAGCCATTAAATTTAAAGCAGCATCTTATCTCGACAGAATGTAGGTCATTGACGACGGGGGATAATTTGTGGCCTAAAATTGATGGATTTTATAGGTTTTATAAACTGTACCTTGTTTTTGAATGCGAATTTAGATTTAGATAAATTCCTTTGTGGAACTAAAGTTCCTAACATTCCTTACACAGCAAGACTGAATATAAAAAAACATAATATAACAGCTTTTGGTTAATTATGAAATTGGCGGATTAACAAGTTAACATGTTCACTGGGCAAATTTGAATCTATACAATGAATAAACAAATATTGATGAAAAATATGAATCGAAAAGAGCAAATGTCGTTCACAAGCATAGACAAACTGGCGCATGATAGAGTAAGGTGTAAGCGTATCGATGATGCATGCCAAAGGACCACGGGTCGGTCCTGCACTTTTTGCTCAACGCGTTTATCGATCGAGACTCAGACCGTGCAGGACATAGGCGACATTCTGGTGTGCGGCTCCCCCTTCCCGATGAGTGTGTCCTGATGGCCGATGGCCGTGCTGAACCGTAATTTTAGTTTTCCTTTTTCCTTGCTTTTCGCCAGCGGGACTCTCGGCTTCCTGCCATTTCCATCTCACTCTCGCACGTTCCCGCGCGTGCTCTCTCCCCCTCTCTCTCTCTCTCTCTCTCTTGCGTGCGCGCGAGTTTGCGTCTCTCTTCAAACGCTGCAGTCGAAAACGCGTTCCTGCCGCTCAGCAGCACGCAGCAGACCGCTTCGATTATGCTTAGCTCGGAAAAGGTGTGGAAAGGAGCTTTTCCGTGGCCCCGTATGTGCCGGCTATGGTGTGCGCAGGACGAGTGCTGTATGTGCTTGTGTGTGCGAGAGTGTATGGCACCGTTTGGGTTTGTGGTCGTCACGCTCCCAGGGTTTGTGGCTCTCGTTCGCAGCCGTGCGAAAAATAACCCGAAAAGGAGGATACACAACAGGACAACACTTTTCGAAAGATTTCCAATCACAACACGTTCAATCTCTAATCGGCCTCACGGCCGTCAATCTTTAGTAATTTATCTTTACTAGTGCCAGGTGGCCAAAAAGGCCAAAAATTAATTCTGCGCAATTGACGAGGGCAGTCGCATTTTCGTCATCGCCAATCTCCTTCATCATTGAGCGCAGGAAAATAGACAAAAAATGCAAACTCCAAGTACCCGGGGCAGGCTGCTTTATCTGGCCACATTAAAGTCAGCCCACGGAGAGACGCTGGAGCCCTTTCTCTCTCTCGCGCGCTCTCGGTGGGTCTTCTCTCTTTAGGCCGCGTGTTTTGGTTTTCGGTCTCGCAAGGGGTGGCTAATGGCCGCTCAGTCTGCGGCTGAACCGTTCGGGCTGAACGCGGTCTCCGAACGACAGGACTCGCTTTAGTCGGTTCAGTTAGTTTGTGTCCTTCGTCGCTCTCGGCAGGATCCTTGTTTTGCGTGCTCGTGTCTCACACGCCGCCTGGTGCTGTCCTTTTCTAACCCGATCCAATCCGATTCACACGCTCACCGATTTGAACCCCTTTCTACGCCACCAGTGAACGGCATTTTCGGAACTAGACGGCTAGACGCAGTGTGCAGTGCGGCCCTAACCTGTGCGTTGGTGCGTTATGATAAGAAAGTGAAAATAGTCCTCCCCCAGGGGCGGCGCCACCACGAAAAGCGTTCGACTTTGTGCGGGTATCGATTTTTCTCTTGTCGCGTGCGGTGCGCAAGCGAAACGCAACGCAGAAAAAACGGACAGTTAGCCAGTCGGCGTTTCTGTTCCGGTGTGTGAAGGGTCGAGATGACTTCATCGATGTCTCCTGCGTCTGGTGCGGAGGGTGGCAGTGGTGGAGGAGCGATTAAAACGAGCAATCGGCTCAGCCTGAAGCGACGCTCCCAGGGCGATGCGGTCGATGTGGGTTCGCGCGAAACCTGGATCTCGACGAACAAGATCCTGAATAGTAGCTACAGTGGCCGGCGCATCAACAGCCGCAACCCGAACTTTGACTACGAGGAAACGAAGCTGCTGATCTCGCTGTGGGGTGACCCGCAGGTCCAGAAGACGCTCATCACCACGCATAAGAAGCACCCGGTGATTGCGGAGTTGGCCCGCAAGATGCGAGAACAGAACTACAACCGGTCGACGGAGGAGATCAACACGCGTATCAAGAACCTGAAGTGTTTCTACAACCGCATCAAGAAGGATATGGCGGCCGGAATCATCAACCAAACGACCTGGCGGCACTACGCCGATATGGACGAGATCATTAGCCGGCCAGTGTTTGGGAATGCGCAGCGGGCGCACTTGATGCAGCAGCTCAGGGGGCAGCAGGACGAGGAGTCGAGCAAGCGGCAACCGGAGCAGGACTCGCCGGATCAGTTGCACCGCTTTCCGGTGAAGCTGGAGCTGATGAGCGACGACGATGACGATGCGACCGAGATACGGGCGGAGGATCTGCTTACGATAGATGCAAACTTCCCCGAGGATATCGGCGGTGGTGTTGGGAAGACTGCCACCGGAAGTTCCCGCAATTTACTGGCCGTTCGCGGCGAGAATCCCGGCCGGAACAGTGGTGGTCGGGCTGCAAATGGGAGAAAGCGGCAGCACGATGATGTCGAGGACGAGGAAGATGACGACGAAGATGAGGAAGAAGATGACGACGAAGGGAGCGATTTCGACGTGGAAAAGTAAGTTGGTGACTCAAAGTTGTGTGGTCAAGGAAGCTATGAAAAGAATTAGGAGGAAGTTTTTTCTGCCATCGGAAAGAGGTCGATCGTTTCCAAAAGTCGCCACGTTCCTTCGTTTTATTTTCAATGCAGCATAGCCAATAATAATCACATTTATGTTATTACTGCTAATGTTCGTTTACTTCCCATCCACAGTGAGTTCAACGACGGTCTGGATGAGATTCTTCAGAAAGCGCAAGAGAAAACCAACGGACCGGTATCGAAAGCGGGCAGCAGTATCACCGTGCCTCCGTGTAATCCGGTTACGAGCAAAACACCGAACCCAAGTGGATTGGTCATCGAAACCGTCAGCTCCGGCAGTGGAAACACCATCTCGGCCAGCTCATCGAACGGCCCGACACCTGGCAAAATTTCGGTTGTTCCTACAAACCTCCTGCTCAAGACACCGACCGCTCCTTCCAGCCTAAACACTCCGATTCAGATCTTCACGCAACCCACGGTCAGCATAGCGGCCGGGGGCACCGGAAAGGCGACGATGAACATTGCAACCACGGCCGCCGGATCGTCGGGCGCTCCGATGAAGCTACTGCTGGTGAACACTGTCGGCAAGGATGGCACTACGAAGCAAATCCTGACACCCGCCTCGGAAGTGCCGGCGATGCCAAAGCTACTGCCCGCTCCGCTCCAGCAAGCGAAGGTTCCCATCTCGATCACGCCGAAAGCGCCCATCGTCAGCATACCGGCGGTGAACGTGCCGAAGAAACCGACGACGGTGATAGGCGGGTTGCCAGGATTCCTGAAGACTGGCGGTCTCTCCGGTTGCGTCGGTGGCAACGAACGGAGATCCGGCGGCGGATTCAAAACGCTCCTTACGCAGCTCGTTACGATTCAGCGCGAAAATCTTGCCCTCAACCGGGAGCGGTTGGCACTGGAGAAGGAGCGGCTCGAGTTTGAAACCAAGTTCGGTGGGTCGTTCGTCAGCATGGTTCAGAACATGAGCTCGTTCTTCTCCGGTATGCTGAAGCACCAGCGCCAGGAACAGCAAACTACCACGGCAACGGGGAACCAGCTGGCAGCAAAACCTCTGCCGCACGGTGAGCCTCCGTTGCGAGCCAAATCGGCAGAGGCGGTCAACGATTGCTCACCGGATGTGCGAGAACTCCTATCGTCTCCTTCGCCGGCTTCCAACTCACCAGCGCTAGGCGTCAGCCGTCAGTTGGCCGAAGAATTGACAAAGGAGAAGTCTTCACCCATCACCACCACGGCCACGCAAGTTTCTGCGCCACCGGCAACGAAGCATCCGGAGAATTCGGGACCACCAGCAATGACTCCGTCTCCGTTGATGAAACTTAACGCTGAGCTTGCCGGGACCGAAGACAACGTTACGTTGCCAAAGAAGCGCCGCATGATGACCCGCAACTCGTCACAGCATTCCACAGGCCCACCAAAGTTGACGCCGGCCACGAGCACCACCGCGGATGAGTCACTCAAGGCCGAGCTGATCAGCGACAACGACGATCATTAGGCCCGGTGCCATATGCAGCGTTTGTGTTGTTCCATTTTTATTATTTACGATATTTAACTTATTTGTTCACTCTTTATCATGCTTATTTATCACATTCCCCGTTTTCACCAAGTCAATGAGAGACTTTATATCATGGATTACATCTTGAAGTTGCGAAATAAAGCACTAAAAGTAAAAGCAAAGATCCCGGAGACTTCCTTTCCGCTAAATGCAGTTCTGATACACGTTGTTCATGAGCTCCATGTCACGGATTTCCATAATGTCCGTTTTCAGGATCTGTTTAATTATTTCGCGCAAAATATCGTCGCGATCCTTTTCGTCCAGGATGCCCATCCGGTACAGGGAATCATCCGTGATGCGAAGCAACGCTCTCCCGGTGATTTCGTGCTGCCGGTTCGAGAAAGAAAGGAAAGCCGTCGATTTTTGGCTATCTGATGGGAAAGAGCCACTTACGCGCTGAAACAGTTCCTGATATTGGGCGCACCGTTCGTTGCAGTGCCGCCGGAGCCACTTCAGCGTATCTGCCACGGTCCACATGTAAACCGGCTTTGGACGGGCCATCTTCGTCTGCGGGTAGCGGAACATGAGTCATTGTCCGATGAAAACGGAGCGAAAGGTTAATTTTTCAATACGTACCTTGGTTCTCGCGACCGGGGCAGTTTCGGGATTCGCTTCCTCTACCATTTTCCTTGTAACGCTTGGGTGTTTTCAGCCAGGAAACACTGAAAAAGGACTTCTAAGCGCGAATTTTTACGCTCGCACCGTTTCACTTTGTTTACGTTTTGTGTGTTGGCGAATTGGTGAGCTGTCAGAATTTGTTTTCGCGTTCGTTGCTTCGCCGACCGGCCGCTAGATGGCGCCCATTGTGATTGAAAACGAAACGGCGCGTTGGCTGAGCGAGACGGAGAGAGACCAACAAATCTTAGGGCAAGGATTTCTTATTATTTAAAAAAAAATAGTCTGCTCTGAAAGTAAACAAATCGAAAGAAAGTTAAACCCTTCATAATTCGACCAAAGCCAAAGAAATAACCAAAGAAACAACCATTCATCGGTATACGATTTAAGCCTCCAACATTTCACAATTACTGAAACTGAGTTGTTTATTGCTTCGATGGTGATTTAATCGAAAATTTAATTTAATTTTTGGAGTTTGGCTTGCTTTGCCCCTAAGGAAGGAATTACACATCAATTAACCGCTACTAAGTCGAGAACAACCGATTGTTAGGAATCCGTCAACTCCATGGCAACGAACGGCATTTTATTGCGCAGTGATTCCTGCAGAACTTGTAAGCCTTTCCAATGCTTAAGCATAAAACGATGAGATAAGCTTCAGATAGTAATAGCATCAACGCTGCCCAAAAAGGAATGGCGAGAACCCCAAAGCAGCCCACGAAAGACCATATTTTTACGCCGAATCAAGCCGAGTGTCCTTTCCACAGGATCTATTTGCTGGGTTTGAATTTTTTTTTCCATCACAACCCCAGTTCGCTCTCATTCTCTCTTTAAGTCTTTTTACAGAGTGCTCTCGGGCCCACGCACATGCGCAGATAGACGCAGAACACGCAACCTCCACTACGCATGCCCTAGTCTCGCGTAGCCCGAGTAGTTGTCCCTCCGGAGTGACGCGTTCGCAGACCCACAGACCCAACTTTTTACCACGGCCATAAAGGTCCACGGCCACAAGTGCAGCACACTTCTCCCGATGATGTCCACGGCAACCCTCCGGGGCTAGAGCGAGGCGCATGCGTGGCTTGCGCACCGAGTTTACCGCCGCAGACCGGAAGAACAGTGAAACCCACAGGACCACCCCTGGGCGCGGGACACGTCGTAGTCACCGTACGCACGCAAACCGGGCCGAACGCACCGAGCGGAGGGCACCGAGCGAAACCGTGTCTAGAGCAAGGACTTTCCACCGAGGGGACCGAGAGGGGTATCGATTTTTCTCTCACCGGCCGCCAGTGACAGTGGACGCAAAAAGGACCGCTCGCTGCCAAGTCTGGCCGATGGTGAAGCTGGGTGGCCCTGTGTGTATTGGCACCGTATCCTGGAAAAGGAATCAAGGAACTTTTACTCCCAAAGTGTCTGAGCAGTGAAAACGCAAAGTGAACTGAACCGGGACAGCTTGCGTGTGTGTGTGTGTATGCGTGGGTGTGTTTGTGGTGTGGTTTAGTTGGACCTCCGTTTTTGGATGCCTCCTCCGCGTGGTTCCGCTCCGCTACGGTTGCGCTTGGGGCACACGATTCTAGCGCAGAGGCGGATCCAACGACTGCGTTTAGCGAAACAGCAGCAGCAGCAACTATCGGCCAGACCCGAAAGCCAGCGAGTGGGATCGGCGAGGGCCACCTACAACATGTGGGTTTCGACGAACAAGGTGAGCTCATCATTGCATTATTTTAATTAAAATGCCTTCAAAATTGGCTGTTCAGAAGGTGCAATCGACGAATTGTTGCGTGAAGTACGTTGGCCATAGCATAACATGAGCATTCACTTTTCTAAGGTGCTGATCGGGTCGGTGGGTGGCCTGAAGAAGACGCACTGCCGGAACCCGAACTTTGACTCCGAGGAGACGAAGCTCCTGATTTCGCTGTGGGGCGACCCGCAGGTCCAGCGGACGCTCATCACCACGCACAAGAAGCACCCGGTAATCGCGAAGCTGGCGGAGAAGATGCGCGAGTATGGCTACAACCGGTCGACCGAGGAGATCAACACGCGTATCAAGAACTTGAAGTGCTTCTATAACCGCATCAAGAAGGACCTGGAGACGGGCGTCGTATCGGAGACGTCGTGGAAACACTTCGGTTAGTAAAGGGCTTGCCATCATTTGCTGTTCGCTTATTCCTTGCGTCTTGTATTGCTACCCGACGGGGGTCCTATATTTATTTAGAATTCAATTAAACTCTCATTGGAATGGAATTTGAAATGTTTTTAATATTCTACCCAATCTACACCATTCTAGCTGCCATGGACGACATACTGACGAGGCCGATTTTCGGCAACAACCATCTGAACAACGCAGCGGCCAGTGCCGTGGGTCGGTCACGGCCACGCGACCGGCGCCACTCGGATGGTTCCAGCGACGTGCCGGAACTGCCCGAGGATCAGGTGGATCACATCGACGTGAAGATGGAGCTGGTGAGCGACGACGACAAGGAGCTGCGGGCCGAAGAACTGCTGAAAAATGCGGAGCAGGTCGGAACCATTGTTCGGGCGACAAAAAGCGTTCTCTCTAGCCGCGACTTTTGATTATCTTCCGCGGAACAGGTGGAGCTGCGGGAACCGAACCTGCTCATCCCAAAGGACGAACCGCTGGACGAGGACGAGGACGATCCGAACGATCCGGACTTTGAGCACGACGGTGGTTCGGAAACGGATGACGAAAGTTCCGGCATGGACGAAGCGGACGAAACGTACGTAGTCTTTATTTCGTCTGCGCGTAGCATTAAAGAGGCATTAGCTTAATGGCAAAACAGAGTGTGATTTTCCCAGAGTATGCTCGATTTTCCTCGTCAGTATGCTTTCCCTAAAGCTAAAAACGCCCTCGACTCTGCAAAAGAGAGCGAGACAGAGCCAGAGAAAGAGAAGCACAAAGAGAGAGCGAGGAAGAGAGTGTGTTAGAGCGAGAGAAAGAGTTAGGGGGTAGTTTGGTAAAGATCTTCCGCTCATTTTCCGGCGTCTTTGCGTCGACGCCGAAGACCACGTGCCGCCACTCATCGGCACTCACCGGTTGGCCACGTGCTCGCTCGGGTTTTCTCTTAGGTCAGTGATTGCGTGCACGTAAACAACAGGTGGCCTGCGAGCGACTTTTCCGACGATGTTACAATGTTTGTTTTTCCGCTTTCCCATTTCCTCTCTTCCCAGCGAGCGATCGACGCGGCTGAGACGTCGCACGAAGCGGGTTCACAAGTCGAAAAAGTCATCCCCATCCGGTGGAGGACCCACGATGACCGCCGCCACGGGTAACGCCGGATCAACGCTGGCCGTTTCAGCGCCCACGTCCAGCGGAGCATCCGGGGCTAGCGTTCCGGGAACGATTAAAATCATCAACTACACGGGCACCGGTGGCAACATAAAGCTGTCCACCGCAGTACCCGCATCGGCCGCCTCAACCATTGGCATAACGACCTTAGCCGGTAGCTCGGGGGCCGCTGCAACCACCACCACGCAGAGCAAAATATCGCTCGTGCCGACGAACTTCCTGCTGAAGCCGCAGGCTTCCAACCTCGGCTTCAAGCAACCGATCCAACTCTACACCAAGCCGACCGTTTCCCTCACGGGCAGTAAGCCAACCCATACGCAGCCCATCGTGTCTACATCCGCCGGCGCCGGCAACCAACCGATGAAACTGTTCCTGGTAAACACGCGCCCCAAGGATGGCTCGGCCCCACAGCAGCAGCTGCTTGCCTCGAAACCACCGCAGCTATTCAGCTCTACGTCGGCCGTCCCGATGGCGACCGGTGTGTCGGGGCTGCCGAAAATCAGCATCCAGCCAAAGCTCGTCACCAGCGGCGGAGTGACGGCGCTGGGTGCGGCGAAAATACTCCAGACAGCACCGGCCACTTCTACGAGAGTGATTGCCACCCCCTGTGGGGTACGGGGACCATCAAAGGCCGTCGGGTTCAAGTCGCTACTCAGCCAGCTGGTCGGAGTTTCTCGCGAAAATCTCGGCATCACCAAAACACGGCTGGTGGCCGAGAGGGAACGGTTCAGCAACGAGAAGTCGGTGGCCAATGCGGTACTTAAGGCGCTCGGCGAACTGAATACACTGCTGGCGGAAGTGAACGCCGCCAGTGCACCGGAACCGGAGGACCAGCAGCAGCAGCAGCAGGAACAGCGCATCCGAATAACGGACGTGCGGCACGACGAGACCCATCGGCGACGATCGGTAGTCGGAAGGGCGCTCAGTGACGATGAACACCTGAAAACGGAAGTCATCAGTGACTCCGAGGAAGGATAGACCAACGAGAGAGGGTTTGGAATACAATAAATGGATTTTATCAATAAAAAACTTAAAACTGCAACTGAACCGAAACTAAACCGAAAACCAATTCAAATCTCACATCACACGGTACGGTGGCGCCACCTGTACGTGAGAAGGCATTTGAGCTGTCATCTCACGCAAAGAAAACAAAAGGCATTGGAAAAGGATGGTAGGAAGAAGATAGACCATCGCTTGTGGGAGAGAATGAGACAAAAAGTGAACTGTCAGTTCGATTGTATTGTTGAACTCGGAACCTGGAATTGGAACAGAACGAGGAAGTTTTGCGTCAATGGTTTTTTTACACTCGGTCGGTCAGCGCGAAAGGCAATCTGGCAAGCCCAGTTCCGTGGTGTGCTGGGCTCTCGGAATCCGGCGGCAACTGGCCAAATATGCTTGCCTCGCGAAGAACCAGCTGTTTGGTGGTGGCACATTAGGCGCAAAGGGCTCCTTTCTCGCATAAGGCAGCTAGCCCTTCCGACCACCGAAAAGGGTAAGCAAATCTCGTGTGCGCGCGTGTGGTCGACGTGTTTCCTTTTATTGTTTCGTCCATGTGGAACCTATCGGTGCATTTCAACGGTGACCGGACGGAGTACACGGAACAGCAACAACTGGCAGTGTGAAAATCGGAACGAGAAACGGGATCGATTTGTCGTTTCCGTTCCGTCCGTGAATCTCTGCCCACGTCTTACGTCACAAAACCCCCCAACAGGCTGCAGGCTGGTGGCCCCAGGGGTGTCGAGGGGGTGTGTTTTCCCCAACCGAGAAGAGGGTGGCAAGCAGAAAGTGACCACACAAAGTGCAGTCTCCCCGATCGGGAGATTGGAAAAATCATCTGCCACCCTAAACGGTTCGCGCTTCGGTTTCCTTTAACACACCCTAGTTTTTAGCCTTAGGATTGTGCTCCTGGTGGACTTGTGTGTAGTGCATTTTGTAGTTGATGGGAAATTGTTCAAAAGTGTTGCGTATGTCCTGAAACAATAGTGAAGACACAGTCGACAAGGATACGAAAGAGCGTTGCGAGCAGGGTTGAACGAAAGTGTATTGTTTAGTTTTTGCGTGTGGCCATATGACTCGTTTTCCTCTCCCATATGCTGCGTGTGTGCGTGTTTGTGTGTCCTGAGGTGAAAAGCTGCAATGGAGAAAAACTGCTGTTTGTCGGAGGGGAATGTAGTCGCCAGAGGAAATGTGGGAGCTAAACGGTCTTCCGTTCTTGGCCTCCAAAATGTTGGGGATTACTTTTCATTAAATTGTAGCAAATGGCCCCATTTTGCAAGAGAGAATGTCACCGGATCTTCTTCTTCGGCCGTTGCTTTTGCGCTTTGCGTAACATCCCACGCCAGCCTGCCCGAGATTCGTTCCGCGCGGGGCCCTCTTCATCGTCAATTAAAAGGTCAAAAGGCAAACCCTTGGCGAGGTGACTTCCTCCGCGGCGGCCCCGAATGGTTGCTTCCATCAACTTCTCTTTTCCGGGAAAATCGTGTATATTGTTTCTCAAATGTCATCGGAACAATTCAATCGAACAGTTCAATGTTAGTAGGTTCGATCCATCCGGCAGTTTTTTTCCAAGAGAACATGGCAATCTGGGTTAATTGAAAGTCAATAGACTTAATTTATAGTATTGTAAAAGTATGTTAGTACTTAGTATTTGTTTGTTGCTAGGTTCACCACTGCAAGCCATTGTGCTGATGTTTTTTACAGATCAAAGTTTGCCTTGATGGCTCCAGGCTGTTGCATTTGCATTGATTGTAAAAACAGTAAACTTTCGGTGATTACGGAAGAACAGCCTTGCTCCTTGGCGGGTTCCCGGGTACGTCTGCCTATTCTGCTACATGAATCTTGGTTAAAAAGTTCGAAATTGAACCCACAGTTAATGTGGGAAGCTCCTCGGGCCAAACGAGGAGATGAATTTGACCAAAACATTCCGCCTCCAGCGGAGAGCGGATGGGGAGCGGAGTCATAAATAACACCGAGCCAGCCGGGCAAGCCACGAGACGGCGGTCCCAACAGATGATGATGGTGGCAATTGAAGAACATTGTGGTGGGCTTCTCCAAGAGCCGCGACGACGACGACGGCGGACCACAAGACACCCCAAGCGCGTCGACCGTCAAAGTTTCTTTTACCTTCAGCGAAGGTGACGATGACGGCGGCAGCAACGACGGTGGAAAGCGGGTCGGCGAGGAGTTCTTGACCGAGCCGCCGGCTCGCCATGACCGCGTGGGATAAAACCTGTGCGCCGCGGCCCCTTCCTTCAAACCGCCTGCTGGGAAACGTGGCCCACAGCCCCCCCGTACGCTGTACCACATCTTCCAACCTCGTTTATTTGTACTTCCCGGGGCCCGGACATGGTTCAAAAATCCAGGCAGTGCGCGGTGGGGCTGGTGGCGGTGGCGTTCCTTAGGCTGTGAGAAGCCTCTCTATAAGGCGGAGAGAAACCGAAAGCAAAACCCCGAGAATTCCCCTACACGACGACCATCGACCCGCAGCCCCGATCCGGTGGGAATTCTTCTCGAGTCTCGCGGATCGCCGTACAGGGACAGCGAGAAAGAGAGAAAGATGGTGGTGGTATTGCCGTATTTTGAATGTGATGTTGTTTGTTGTTTGCTGTCCGTCCCGAATCGGACCGAAAACAGACATCATCCACTGCCTACAGCAGCACCCGGAGTACGGAACACAAGAATCAGAAGAAGAATAAAGGAAACGACAAGCAGAAGGTGGTGGGCTTCTAAGCACCCATCGGGATCTTCCCGGGCCCCGAGATCGTCCCGCATAGAAGCGGTCAAGAACGAACGAAGGAAGCAAGAGATGCTGAGAAAGCGAGAGAGGGAGAGGGGTAGCGCTGGAAGGGGGCCCATAATCTGTAATTAACATTTGTCGTGGGAAAATTTTTGAATCGTGAGAAAGTTCAAAAACCGCCTCGCTCCCGCCAGGTCCTTTGGGCCGACGAATCTGGCGGGTTCCGGTTTCGATGGGATCGCGAGTATCGATCTCCGCGTGGTCCCCGCGAGCGTGAGAGATGGAGCCGTGGCGTGGCGACAACAACAACGGAGCGGCTCCCCAATGGATACGGATGCGAGGCGTAGGCGTGGCGAGAGAAGGGGGCACTGGGAACCGGTTCCGTTCGGTGGACACAATATGGGCTCTGGGAGGCGAACGTGAGGCAGAACGAGCGACAGAAAACGGATCATTCTCGGAAGTCCCAGTCCCAGTGGTCGCCGAGAGCCAACGAGAGCACCCGAGGGTTTTGTTATTGTGAACACTTTGCGACGGAGGATCGCGTAACCATCCACCACGCATCCACGTCCCCGCGCTCATAAACAACGTAATCGTTATGATCATCTTCCAGCCAACGATCGCTGACCGCAGCGGAATTTCGCGGGAGGCTGCGGTGGGCGGGTCGTTTTACAGTCGCAGTGCGACAGGAGCGGTTCCTATACCATTGTTTTCAACTGATCCCAGTTTTTTCTGTTTCCCTTCTTCGATAGGTCCCGCCGGGGCCGAGTTTGCGTTTGTGACCCAAGCGAATTAACTCAACAAAACCAGGAGCGCGTTTGGCTGGGGACGGCCGAGCGGTAGTGAAAGCGAAAGCGAAGGATTTACACCCATTACTGTGCTGTAAAACAAAGTACACACATACTCACCATGGCCATGTCTAAAGGATTCCGTGTGCTGGAGAAATCCAAACCACCGTCGCCGCACAGTGTCCTGCTGGAGCATCGGAACAAACCCGAAACGCTGCTGTTCGAGTCGCAGGCCGTCGCCGTCCTGTGTAAGTATCCTTCAGGTGCCCAAAAGAACCCTAATCCGACTTTCAACCTCAGTGGGGGCATCAGCAAATTGAGGGCCCTTCCAAAGCCGTGGGCCGGGCGACCCTTCACGGTCTGCTTGAATCGGCTGCAGGGCCCATCGTGGTGGCCCACACCGTCCTGCGTTCATGAACCCACTTTCGGAAACGGTCGGATACACTCGATCGCGGCCACCGCTTGGAGGTTATGGGACCCACCACTGACGGTTCATAAAAAGGGTGCTTTATCTATCAAGGGATATTTTAAGAACATAAACCAATGACGAGCGAATCACTGGTGATCGATACTTCTAAACGACGCTAATTAAAACTGAACTTGCTTTGGACTGCTTTTTTCGAACCATATTCGTGAGACGACGGGATGTTTATGACATTCCAAAACGGACCCTAATCAATGGGCTCCGACGCATTCGCCCTTCTTATCGAAGACAGGAATGTTTTCACACACTTTGCTCCGTGGGATAGTTCATGGTTTTGTTGATGCTCGAACGCCCACAAAAAGCGGACGATGGAGAACACACACGGAACGATATCATCGAGGGCACGATTTATCGATTGACGTGAAGGAGGAAGTCCGCCATTGCACTGTCGGCCGACCACTAGCAAAGTGTTTCTGGACTGAACCTACGACAGTGATTAATGAGTCGTAAGCGTATATTCTGCAATCGATCGATTCTGGATCGATCTGGCAGTAGATATGCAAAGAGGGCAATCAACCTGCCGGTGGTAGTTCTGTCCTTTACAGCAGTTTCTAATTTTAAATTGATCAAATTGAATTCGTTAAATTTCATTCTATTTGGTACATTCCGATGATGGCTTCACGATCTAGACTTCCTGTAGGATAATCGAATTTTCTTGAATGATTTGAAGGATTTGGATAGATCGTTCGCAAGAAAGCATTTTGTCCACTTTGGGGACAGTTTAACAGCAATTTAACTTTCGATCAACCAAACTGGTAAACGGGACACGGAAGATCGATGAGAGCAGGTCGATTGGGCTCGGTATCTTATCGAATAATTGTGACAGTTAAAGGGTGGCTTTGAAAGACCGATGATATGATGATTTTGACCGACTGGCGACAAAGGAGCATCATTTCGGTCCTCTTCCCTGCGAATCGATACTAATGGTACTTTTTTCTCAAACAGCGGCTCAGGAAACGGAAATCGTCCGCAAACAGTACACCAAAGTGTTGGACGCGTACGGATGCCTCGGGGTGCTACAATTGAACGCGGGCGACACCTCGCTGCTCTACCTGGTGATGGTGACCGGGTGCTTCTCCGTGGGCAAAATACTCGACAGCGAAATCTTTCGCATCACCCAAACGCAGTTCGTCTCGCTACAGTATCAACCAACGAACGAGGACAAGGTGGCCGAAATACGGAAGGTGCTGAACTCGGGCACGTTCTACTTTTCCTTCTCGAACCCGGCCACGGCCCAACCGGCGTACGGTTTCGACATAACGCTCTCGGCCCAGAGGCGACGCCGCACCAATGAGACGGACAATCGGTTCTTCTGGAACCGAATGCTGTTCATCCACCTGCTACGCTTCGGTGTAGAGTGCAACTTTTGGCTGCTGCGAGCGATGTGTGGCTCGGTGGAGATCCGCACGGTGTACGCCGGCAGCAAGCAAGCGCGCGCGGCCATCATCTCGCGGTTGAGCTGCGAACGGGCCGGAACACGGTTCAATGTGCGCGGTACCAACGACGAAGGGTGCGTGGCCAACTTTGTCGAGACGGAGCAGTGCATCTATCTGGACAATGAGATTACGTCGTACGTGCAGACCCGTGGCAGTGTGCCCCTGTTCTGGGAACAACCGGGCGTGCAGGTCGGATCGCACAAGGTGAAGTTGTCGCGTGGCTTCGAATCGTCCCGCGCGGCTTTCGATCGACATATGTGCACGATGAAGGCCCGGTATGGCCAGCAGGCCATCGTCAATCTACTCGGTACGAGCCTGATTGGGAGCAAGGAGGGTGAAGCGATGCTGAGCAACGAGTTTCAACGGCACCATCGCGAATCGGATCACAACGACGTACCGCACCTGGTGTTCGATTACCACCAGGAGTGCCGTAGTGGCAACACGAGCTCGTTGGCCAAGCTAAAACAACGCATCGATGCAACATGCGCCGACTTTGGCATGTTTTACGCCATCGGGGACACGGTGTACCGCGAGCAACGGGGAGCGATCCGGACGAACTGTCTCGATTGTCTCGACCGTACGAACTGCGTCCAGACGTACGTAGGGCTGGAGATGTTGGGCGAACAGATTCACCAGATGAGCGCGCTGTCGGACAAGAAGCAACAGATGGCATCCCGGTTCGAGGAGGTGTTCCGACAAATGTGGATCAACAACGGGAACGAGGTGAGCAAGATCTACGCCGGTACCGGTGCAATACAGGGTGGTTCGAAGCTGATGGACGGAGCACGATCGGCCGCCCGAACGATTCAGAACAATTTGCTCGACAACTCGAAGCAGGAAGCGATCGATGTACTGCTGGTTGGTTCGACGCTCAGCTCGGAGCTGGCCGACCGGGCCAGGATACTGCTTCCCTCCAACATGCTACATGGTGAGTGATTTTTTGGCCCCCTCGGGAACCTATTTAATTTTGATCCCGACCATTTCTTCGGCAGCTCCAACACCCGTCCTGAGGGAAATGTGTAAACGATACGAAGAGTATGTGAATCCGGTCGGTGTTAGGATTGCATGCGGAACGTACAACGTGAACGGTGGCAAACACTTCCGGAGTGTCGCCTACAAGGATGTTTCACTGGCGGACTGGCTGCTGGATTGTCATCGATTGGCACGATCACGATGTACGGCGCTTCGGGGAGCAATGTTGATGATGAGTTGACTAACATGTTCCCATTTTCTTCGCAGCGCTCGTCGATTTCAGTCACGTGGAAGACACCAACGAACCGCCGGTGGACGTATTCGCTATCGGATTTCAGGAGATTGTTGATCTGAATGCGTCCAACATTGTTGCTGCGAGGTAAGTTAGAGGTGCAGGTGGTGTTTTATCTCATCGTTGATTGGATTTCATTTTGTTTAAGCTCCGATAATGCGAAAGCTTGGGCCGAAGAGCTGCAGAAAGTGGTGAGCCGGGACGAGGAGTACGTGCTGTTGACCTACCAACAGCTCGTTGGCGTTTGCCTGTACATCTACATCCGACCGCAACACGCACCATACATCCGCGACGTGGCAATCGATTGCGTGAAAACGGGCCTTGGTGGAGCGACCGGCAATAAGGGTGCAGCGGCCATACGGTTCGTGCTTCACGGGACCTCACTGTGTTTCGTGTGCGCGCACTTTGCCGCCGGTCAATCGCAGGTGACCGAACGGAACGCGGACTACGCCGAAATAACGCGCAAGATCGCATTCCCGATGGGCCGCTCGTTGAAGTCGCACGATTATATCTTCTGGTGTGGCGATTTCAACTATCGTATCGACATGGACAAGGACGAACTGCGCGAGATGCTGCGTGTCGGTGGGGCATCGACCGATCTGAGTGTGATCCTGCCGTACGATCAGTTGCGCATTCAACAGAATGCGGGTAGCGTGTTTAACGAGTTTCTCGAGGGTGAGATCACGTTCCCACCGACGTATAAGTACGATCTGTTTAGCGATGACTACGATACAAGCGAAAAGGCACGGGCACCGGCTTGGACCGATCGAGTGCTGTGGCGACGGCGTAAGCAGAGCCCGGACGCGGACCGGCACCCAGGTTGGAACCCGGGCCGGTTGGTACACTACGGGCGAGCGGAGTTGAAGCAGAGTGATCACCGACCGGTGCTGGCGTTGATCGACATCGAAGTGCAGCGAATCGATCCGGCCCGCCGGGCCACCGTGTTTGGGGATGTGATTCGCGACCTGGGACCACCGGATGGTACGATCTTAATACAGGCCAACACCGGTGCCGGTGGTGGTGGTGGTGGTGGCGGTGGAGCGTACGCCGATTCTGGGGACGAAGACGAGGGTAGCATCTACGATGAGAACCTGATGGCGGCACTGATACAGGAATTGACGCAGATCGGTGAGGTAACGCTCGTACGCTTCGTGGGTGACACGATGTGGGTTACGTTCCGCGATGGACAATCGGCACTGACCGCCGCCCAGAAGCGCTCCGTGCAGGTGTGCGGGGTGGCGCTCTCCATCAATCTAAAAACGGATAATTGGGTGGAGCAAGTCGAGAAGGAGATTCTGCTCTGCACCCCGAACACGGTCAGTTTCTGCGATGTTCCTGCGGCCGGAGATTACAACAGTCTCGGGATACCAGAAATGCCGGCCAGCCGCCCGAAAAGTCCGCCGACGACCGGACGGATGGGGCCCCCAAGTCGTCCGCCGTTACCAAAGTCACCACAAGCATCACCAAAGCATCAACCATCGCCGCATCATCAGCATCCGCATCCGCTGCCCCACCATCACCATCATCCGCGGGCCGGCGTTATTAGCCTGGGGCCGGAAGTGTTGCTCGCATCGAAACTACCACAAAAGCCGTTCGTGCCAGCGGGACCGCCTCAGCGACCGACGCCCCCGGTTGAAGAGTACGCCAGCAGCTCGCCTCTTCCTGGTTCCCCACTTCACGCTGCGGCCGCTGCCTCCCAGCAGCAGCAAGCAGACTCATGTGCAATCTACGAGGAAATTAACGACGATTTCGTAAGTTTACCTTCATCTAGGTACGTTGATCATTGGAATGTATAACCCGGTTTTTGGGCACTCGCGCCCGCATTCATTGTAGATTCCGGAACAACCCCGCGGACCACCACCGCCACCACCACCCCGAAGCGATGTCTACGATCTGGATGTGGTGAGCAACAACAGCAAATCGACGAACAAATCTTCTCCTCCTGGGACCTCCGGTAGTTCGGGAGCTGGTTCTCCTCAGTCTGCAGGAAATGCGGCGTCGCTCGGTGCTGCAGGACCCCCGAAGGGTATTCCGCCGCCACTCCCGGTGCGGCGCGGTGGGCCTCCACCGATACCGAACCGTAGCGGTGGTCCTCCACCACTTCCGGCACGTCCCAATGTTCCGTAAATCGCATTCTCGCGCAACCCACCATTTTTCAAATCAACTTCTCCATTCTATGGGAAACATTCTGTCCTCCTGAACCTCCTCCAAACAAAGCGCCACTAATCAAACTAACTAATCCAATGTGCAATAGGGTATCTTAGCTGGACAACTAGGAATCAATAGCGCATCGCATTGCTGACACATTATCTTAAGGGAGAGGGATCATTTCGTTAGCACTGGTAGCCTGGTAGGAAATCAGCCGATGATCCTCGGATCGCGCTCATATAACAGTCGTAAACTCTATCCGTAGTCGTTGCGCTTCTTCGCCGCCACAGCCGTAGATGCGAAGAAGGTATATTCACCCGAGTCCGAGGTTGACACTACGCGGCTTGGTCTCTCTGTACTCTCCGGTTTTTACCGCCGAGCTTATAACATTCCAGTAGCCGCTAAAACAGATCTCTATTTTCCATCTTGTCTTGCTTCTTTTTCATCCTTACGTACGAGATTAAGTTGTCGGACCAAACGGTCCGGCTTTACGGAAAATAATCATTTTACCCTGCTTGTTGTGTGTAAGTGGTAACGGGAATAGAATTCGGGTTATCGGGAAAAAGTCGTGCGGGGAGTAGTTTAATGACGCAATGTGATGAAGGTTTACTAAGTTTTGGTCGTATTTCCCATTCCGTTTCCCCTTTTCCTCAGAGCGTTTGTTATTTATTATTAAAAAAAATTGTGCACTGGAGGAAATAGCTGCGGAAAGTCTGTGGCGGGATGGCGAGGAAGAAGGATTGCCAGGCCAGGCTGAGTTCAAGACCAATTATTGGAACGTGTCGCAAAAGCATACCATCCCACTTTGCCCGTCGGTAGCTCGGCGGCCCCGCAATTCCCAGCCAGCGTTCGCAGTCGTTCGGATCGATCCGACCATCCGACCATAAGTACATTATATACATAAATATGCGCTTGCATACAGTTCTCTGCACGCGAGCACCGTGTTTATATAGAGAAACGTATCGAATATATACATACATAAATGAAGAAAACAGTTACTACAATTAGCTGGTTAACAAAAGTTGAAATAGCTTCGTAGCGTTGGTAGCAGCGTACCGTAATTGATACTTAGCGAAGGGTTTTTTTGTTACGTTGAGCAATGCCGAGCTGGTAAGCAATAGTTCATTTTGTTCCAATGCCCCTCTGGACCGGTGCTGGAGACGTGTATTGGCAATGGCGAATGCTGGTAACCATTTCAGTGTGTATATGTGTATGGAAGTATCGTGTGCGTTCGAGAATTATGCGTGAATTGTTGTTTCGTTTGTATGGAAAACTTGCGAAAATATTTATCGGATTGATAGGTAAGAACCAGTGCGCGAAAGCTACATAGTCGATTAACACACCGCATCCAATGTATCATGTTACACATTGAACTATTATTATCATGAACGAACGAATAAAGACCACGGTAAAACAATACAAACTATCTGTTACTTTAATGTTTCCTCAAAAAGAATGGCGTCATCGGTTATTTTTTCTAGTTCAAACCATTCCCCTTTTCTGAACAATAAAATTTATTTGCTAGAACTGGATCGGAATAACTTATTTTTCGCCTAAAACCAACCCAATAGTTCAATAAATGCCATCTACGATTTAATAAATTCGCTTCTCACCGTTTCATGCCTAATGCTCGACTTTTTCAACTGCTCGACTTTCGCGGGCGCGCGAATAACTGTCAATCTGAGAGCTGTCAATTGCGAATGTTTGTTTACACAGCTGGCCGGTTTACGCGTTTGTTTCGTTTTTTGGGAAAAATTAAGCCGATGGCGGAAAAGGTGGTGAAAGAATGTTGCCTCGTCCCGTTGTCCGGCGCGCACCCATCGATCGTCATCAAATCGGAGCAAATGATGGTCGGTCGCAGCCCGCAAACGTTAATACAGGATCCGAATTGTTCACGTAACCAAGGTAAGTGTCTCACGGTGAGCTGTGTATTATCCGGAGTAAGGGTTTCACTTTTGATGTACCTCCGTAAGTTTGTTTGAGGGCGTACGCTGAGGATGCTTACGTGCTGGTGAAAACGCTCGGCCTCAATCCCTCGGTGCTGAACGGCAAGTCACTGCAAAGGAACATCGGCTACGAGGCGTACGATGGCGACGTGATTGAGCTGCTGCCAGGGGCGCATAAGTACAAATTTGTGTTCAAATACGAAGAACCTTGCAAACGACCCGATTTGGGAGAGGTGGAGAAGAAAACACAAGGCGTCACCAGCACCGGTGCATTGGAGAATCACAAGGAACGCAAAACCGCCGGATCTGCTAGCAAGCGGCCACGCGAAGAACAATCAGCAAAGGAAGCGATTGGCGACGGGCACGACCAAGCGTCAAAGAAGCGCACCAAGGAGGACAAACCGTCGTCCGAGGACGCACATCGCGATTCATACGGATCGCTAAAACCCACGACGAGCGGTGTTTGGGAATCGCTGGACAAGAAACAGTTGCACGTCTACACGAGCGCCGGTGTCGTGGCATCAACGAAAATTGCCGCCTACGACATGGACGGAACGCTTATCAAAACGCGTTCCGGCAACGTGTTCCCGAAATCGATAGACGATTGGCAGATTGCTTTCCCGGAGGTACCCGGCAAGCTGAAATCGCTCAACAAGTCCGGCTTCAAGCTAGTTATCCTCACCAACCAGGCGGGCATCGGCAAGGGAAAGCTACGTATCGAGGACTTTCGTCAAAAGATTGAATCGTTAATCCGCAAACTGGGCGTTCCGATGCAAGTGTTCATCTCGACCGGCTCCGGAATTTACCGTAAGCCGAGGACTGGCATGTGGCGTACCCTTTGCGAGCAAAAGAACGACGGTGTCCCCGTTGATAAGGGACGCAGCTTTTACGTGGGCGATGCTGCCGGCCGGCCTGAGGTTAAAAAGCCCTTCAAGCGAAAGAAAGATCACTCCTGTGTAGATCGGTTGCTTGCCCTAAACTTGGGCGTTCCTTTTTTGACACCCGAACTGCACTTCCAAAACATGCCCGAGGCCCCATGGACCACGCCGGAGTTTGATCCGAAGGAAGTTTGTGAAGCTGGGGCTGGTTCGGCTCTGCTCTGGCCACCGGGCGCTAAGCTAACCAGCATGGCTCAGGAAGCCATCATCATGGTCGGGTTTCCTGGATCCGGGAAAAGCCACTTCGCTCGCCATCAGCTCGTACCGCACGGCTACGAGCTCATCAACCGTGACACGCTCGGATCGTGGCAGAAGTGCGTGGCAAGTATGGTGGCTGCGCTGAAGCAGGGAAAGCGCGTCGTGATCGACAATACGAACCCGGATGCGGAGAGTCGCAAGCGATACCTGGAGGTAGCGGCGCGAGCGAACGTCCCCGTGCGGTGCTTCGTGATGGACGTGAGCTACCGACACGCACGACATAATAACGAATTCCGTGAGCTAACCGATCGCTCGCACTCGTCGATGTCGGACATGGTGTTCCATTCGTACAAGTAAGGGGCCGTTGTAGGATGTACGTGTACAAATAGTAATCGTTTCTTCCTCTCGCAGGTCCAAATTTCAAGAACCATCAACACAGGAGGGCTTCAAAGAAGTAGTTAAAGTTAAATTCATTCCGAAGTTCTCCTCCACGGATGACGAAGAGCTGTACCGAATGTTTCTGCTGGAAAAATAATGCTGAGATTTCGGTCCGTTTGCTGAAGTTGTTTGTAATTTTTGTAAGATCTGTCACATGTAATCTTCTTCTTCTATACATATAAAAGAAAGTCGTGAAGATGTCGTTCACTTATAACTAAAGAACGGCTGAACCGATTTGGCTGAAAATTGGAAGGGAGGGAGAACCTGTTGAGAACGCGTAGATTGCGGTTCAAACCGGAAAGGAGAACCAATGTTCAGACAATGCAACGTATGTTGCATGTCGCGAACAGACCTTCGACCAGGAAACTCGTAATCGGAACGAGCGTAGGACAAGTCGCGTTGTTTACATCTCCCATGAAACGGAATGTCGAAGACGCAATCATAACATGTCCTAAGCAAATGTAAGCGCGAGGGACAGGATCGCCAGCAACACGCTAGATAAGAACGTAGGACGCATACGTTTATATTTACAAGCCAACAAGACCCTCGGTATCATTGTTCGTATGTCTCGTGACATACGCGATCCATGGTGCCTGAGGGCTCTTTTCTGCTGCTGGGTCCGTCCTGTCCTGTCCTGTGTTGTCTAGCCCCCCTCGTCCCCTTCCTCTATGGATAGGCTTGAAAGGGTGCAACGTTGGTTCACCAGACTGGCCATTCGTAGGCTCCTGGGCGCCTCTGTTTCCGCCATGCCCCCATATGAGATTCGCTGTCGCATGTTGGGGCTACCTCCAATAGTGTCCCGCCACTCCCTTGTCCAATCCCTCTTCATCGCCAACCACCTGCTCCACAACACAGCCAACAGTTTTGTACAGCCACGTTCAGGTACTAGGAATTCTCTGAAGACTAGCCTGTCCGTGCTTTAAAAAATTTAACCCTTAATTGCAATCTGCAATGTCGGAGGTGTCCCACGCCTTGCACCACACACTGTGAAGACGCCAGCGAGAGAGATAGAGAAAGCTCAAAGCTGATCCGTGAGCGCCGCTCTCGGATTCGTTCGTAGGTTGCGGCGATGTTATTTTTGCGATGTTATTGCCAGCGAGCGATGTTATGAACTCGACGATGCGAGGAAATTGATTTGCCCGATCCCTTTCGTCGCGAGAAGTTGGTTTTCGTTGTTCGTCTGACGATAATTCGGTTCGCGATTAACTCGAAGAAGTGTTGTTTCCGTGTGGACGGTAATGAACCTTTTGAACAAGTGTAGATTCCGTTTCCGGTGCACGCCCGTCCGCCCGTGCAAGATCAGCTGACACAGATTTCCCACAGTTGTTGTTTGGGTTGTCGTTGTTTATGTCGATCGCAGTGCCGCCTTTTGTCACCATCACTCCCATCAGCCGGCGCAGTTGACGGAAAGGAGCTAAGATCCCGCAAAAATAGTGTTGCTTTTCAGACTCCAGTAGGTGACCTTGATTGTGCGTCCGGCGAAGATTGAGGCTGGAAACGGACCACTGGTTTCGTATTCTCTGGCCACGGGCTGGCCTGCCAATCACGACGTTCCTCCCGGCCGTTTCCCGGTTCCATCTCAAAGGGAGATCAAAGTCCGCAAACAATTGGCAGCCAGGGCGTGTGTATGTGCGTGTTTCGCATTATTGCAAATTACTGCTGCGTGTCGTTCTTTCGGGGAATGATCGAAAACGTGTGAGACGAGGCAAACAAGTTCTTATGGCGCAGCCTCCGGGAGTATCCTTGCCTCAAGTATGTTTTTACCCTCCACAACACAGGTTGCACTTTAGTAACGTTTTTTAGAAAGCACGGAAGTTGTCACGATTGAATTCTGCCCGTCGGATAACCCACCAGAGTGTGTTGACCCTGTTCTCCAGCATCCTTCATTGCCTCACGATCGAGCGGATTGCAGTGTCGATCCGGCGTTGGTGAATGGCGATTGGGATAAAGTTCAGCCTGTTGACGGAATGATATTTCACTGAAAGACGGCACGCTTGCGATCGCGGGAGAGATTTTCTATTCGAGCGTAGAAGAGATGTGTTAGATAGGAAGGTGCCAAAAAGCGGTACAAGTGCTTCGAAACCGGAGAAAAGCAAAAACCCAAAGCAACGTAAATCAAACAAGCAAACAACGGGCTCAAGTGCGTGCGCGAGAGAGAGAAAGAGCGAGCAGATCGAGTCGATCGTAGTAACACTTGGTAACGCACCTCACCTAATGGTGCGTTACTGTCGGCAGTTACACGTTACACATACGCGCTGTGAGCGAAAAACAAGTTTTCCAGCCACGGGAAACGGCCGGGGGCCCAGACGGTGTGAGGCAAATGCGATCGGATTGACGGGGTAAAGTAAGCCAAACCAAAGTGTAACCATACCTCCCGCGTCCCACGAGCTGACCACCACCACCACTACCAGTAACCATCCTCCAACAGCGGGCGGGAAATTTGGTTGAGCCGCGCGCAACGTGCAAAGCGCAAAGTAAAAGTAGTGTAGTGAGCAATAGAGGTGCTGTGCTGAACAACGACACCGACAACCACACTGGTGTGCGATCGTAAGTGTGCACAGTGCGCGCGCTGTACGTGGATGTGCAAACAGCAAATGAAAATAGAAGTACAAAAAGTGGCGGTGAGGAAAGAGCAACAACGCGCATAAAGGGAGAAACGACGAAGTCGACGGCGGCAAGGTAAAGTGAAAGCAAATGACGGAAAAAGGAGTGCTGATCGGTGAGTGAACCAACGTGAAGCGCGATAGTTAACGCGGCGGCAACAGCAGCAGCCACAACCACAACGGCACAGCACTTGAAAAGACGCTTAGAAAATCGCAAAAAAGGTAAGAAGCGTAAACATAACGACTAGACACGAAAACAACATCAAAACAACAGTTACTTAAGAGACAAAACCGCCGTCCACTGAATCGTTCGAAGTAGACACAAATGAGAAGCAAAGGCAGACAGTTAGTAAATCATCAACTGAACTGGAATAAGAATATGCAAACTAAAGAATTAATGCTTTCGAAAACTTTTAATTGGTTCTCTAGATTGAATTGAACTGAAATGTTGTCAAAGTTTGCAAAAGCCACAAAAATAGATGCAAACACCCCCGACGACGGTACTAAAGTCACGCCTGTTCACGCTTCGTGCTTCACGGAAGCTGCGCGAATTGCCTTATGCCGAATTGCCTTAAATCGGACACTTGAGCTTTGTGGTGTTTATGGTCTTCGTTTACCCGTGTTTGTGGCCTTTTAATTGATTTATGAATTGATATTTGGCTCCCGAAGATAAAATACGATCTGTCGGCAGATTTAGACCCAAGGCGAACGGTTCGTTGCTGCGGTGCACGCCAACTGTAGTTGTGTAAGCTTTTATGCTGTGTTGGCCGTGAGGTGGTGCATCATACCATCGCACACCGAACTTGTTTTGCGCTCTGGGGAAGCTTTCGGCGCGTGTGGTAAGGGGCGAGCCACATAAGCCACCGCCACGCTACGGTGCAGAACGACACATCAAAAGGGTTTATGGATCAGAGATGGGGTGCGTATGGGTGATAGTAATGTCTCTAGTGATGAGCGCCAGCTGGGGTCCTAAGGCGTCGATAGCAGCATAAGCATACCTCACTCTGTTGGCCGCTCTCACTCTTTATAGTGCCCATTGAATAATTCAATTTACCAGCCTTTTAGTTGAAGATGATAATTTATTATGCTTTTCCTTTTTAAGCCACTGGGAAGCTGATGCTCGGAATCGCACGTAAAGATAATGATACAGTTATTCCTCAGTGGTGATGTTACTGCTGTTCGGAGTGTTAGATTAATAGGCAACACAGCGTTTCAATACATTGGAAGAAGCCATAAAATGAGGGAAGGACGAACCAAAAATGGTTGCCAAAATTAGTGTTCCTGACCCCGGGAACTGGGAGACTAACACTTTAGCAGGCCGAAAAAAGCTGTCTGTCGGCTCGGCCCCAGACAGCAAACACAGTCCAAACATGTATGTGGCCTCCGGTATGCAAATTGGTTTCAAGCATGGAATTTATTAGCGCAAATATTAATCTTGGTGAAGGTGAAGCTCCTCAGCTGTTCATCATGGGCGACGAAAAGGACGGTTTTTAGTAAAAATGTCAAACGATTGAGCTGTGGCGGGTGTTTGGTTCGGCCAAATATTTAACTGCTCGTTGCTACGATGTCATTAATACCGGTACGCTGTCCGATTCAACTCTCGAAGAGCGAAAGACTGCTGCCACAGATCGGTGCGTGCCTCTTCCCTGCTGTGCCATGGCCTGGTCTTGAACTCATTAGGGGTGTGCTACCTCCAATCGCCAACACTAATCACCACCATCACAACCCGTGCCCGTGAAATACCGCACACGGTGTGCGTACTGCGATTCCGGTGTTTGTTTTCAAGCCGCCGTCATGTAGTGGCTTCCGTGTGCGTCTTCCTGGGCTGACCTTTAACCCACCGTAGGTGTTGGTGTCCGGGCCGACGGACGGTTCGAGAATGACCTTTGCCGGGGCTTTCGGGCTTTGCTTCGTTCTGTTCCCTCTATCAGGTATCGTCTAATTACCGGTCTAATAAACGAAATGAAGCCATTTCTTCAACACCAACGCACCGTCCTGAGCAGACTGGCGGTGATTCGGCTTTTTGAAACATAAATTGCTGCGCATTATGGCGTTCGATGATCGGACGCAGATTAGATACCAAGACCGGCGCTTTTCGCGTGCTCGATCATCAATCGGATTTTCGAGCACTCGAACCACCGTTTGGCGGATTGGCGTAGCTCAAATTGCAGCTCAAGTTGCGCAATTTACGCGACGAGCTTTTCTCGATCTGGTGGACCACAGGATCAACTTCATGAATTTAATTTTACGGGCTACGAGCTTCAGAAAGTTGTCGGTTTCGGATGGCCATCAATATCGGTTTTGATTACAGGGATGAGTTTGTCAATTTTTGGAAACCAAGATCCAATCTGTGGGCTAACAAAGATCATGCAAAATCATTCCTTTGCCTCCAAATTCCGGATCTTTATTGCGAAAACAATTTGAATGTGCAAACAAGTCGTGGCTTCGCGAAAAGATATACGCCTGTTGCGTTGGATTACCTTCCAGTTGCCCCTCCGAGCAGGTACTTAGCTGGCTGCATAATATCTTTGGCCGGCAGCAGTACGTGTACTCGTATCTCTCCGAACGACGCGCTCTCCTGGCCAGGCCGGTGCGGGGATTACATCACCGGCGCCCGAGCATATGCTGTAAGCGATGCTGATGTTGCCCTCGGTTCGTTTTATTTACACCGCCTCACCAATTGCCGCCGCTATTACCGCCGCTATTCCGAGAGCCCCTTCTGGTGCCATCCTGCCAGCAGCTAGCTGCCTAACAGTGGCCCGCAGCATTGCTTCGCCCAGGCTTCGAATTCGAACGGCATGTAGCGAGCGGATAAATTGAAGTGCTGACCAACACCAATGGGCGCACAGCAGCATGACAAACGATCTGCCACGAGCCCGCCCCGCCGTTAGGAAGTGGAGGCCAAAGTTCTGCTGTTCCGTCGCAAGTCTTCGATGCATTCTATAGCAACTGACGAGCACTTTGAAGCGTCTCGTCAAACGTTGGATTGAACGCTGAAGCACCGCAATTGAGGTTTAATATCTCATCCAACGACTCGCTGTAAGCCTTGTGGCTAAGTTCATTTGGCGTTGCTTTATGTTTCAATTTTGTACATTCTCAAGCGACAAGTGTAATGAGTTCTTACAGCGCACCCAACATCGCATAGCTTAGTGCCTTGAATCAACAATTTCCAACACCGTCAGTCAACAGCTGATGAGGAATCTTACGAAACCCGTTGCCTTCGCTCAACTGCTGCCTTTGCTCGAGACCTTCTATAGGAAGATAAGAGCAATAACTATTGACGAGCGCGGCACTTCGGTCCGATCGGTTATCGGTTGTGAGATGATATTTTCTGTCCCACCAGTCATCCAGTCATCAGCTCCGACCGATGCTATCTGTGCCGAATTTATGGCTCAACCGACGTACGTGCGGCGGTGACTAGCCGAAATGGGGAAGATCTGACGATAGACCGGCCAATATCAGCGAGGGCTTGAGGCACTGGCCATTAGAGATTTACGCCGGTTGCCCAAGTGCGTTCGTAGAATATGTATGAAAGTGGAAATCACGCCAGCTCCGGTTCCGGGCCTGGTTTCCGGCCCGGAAGCGGATGGTTTAGCTTCTGACGCGCCGCTGCCGTTTCGTTGGAGATTCAATCAGCGCACCCTCAATGTGGTGCCATAACTGTTCAGTTTAATGTCGTCATCTAAATGGTCGTTTCTGGAAGATGGGTTCCGTAACCTTTGCCACAGTGCCGTCCAGATATTTCTGTTTTGATACTTCTGAAAGGGAGCAAACCCTTTAAGTGTGCCATCTGCTTCTTTCACTGAACGAATGCAAATGTTTTCGTTCTTCAAACTTTAGATTCAGAAATCAGATTCTACTGTACCGCCGTTGAACGACCCGAACGATTCCATAATTCTGCTTAAAGTTTTCGCGTGAAGAAAACGTGAGGCGAAAAAAAACAAAACTCAAGAGCAGAATAGTTGGTTGGTTGAACAGGGCACAGCCATGAAAATAGAATGTACGCGCGAAAACCGTCATGCTCCGTGGGGATGCTTGGTAGAGACGGCGATGTTCTTGACGCTGGCGGAAAGTTCGCGAAGCAAAGAAGCGAAAGGTCTTCCAAGTGACCGCTTGCTTGAACGAGCTCAGATTCGCGGAAGGGCCACGGCATACGAAGACAGAGCACCGGCAGCCAGCATCTAGCGTCCACCGGACGCCGAAGGCAATTTATTATTGTTATTATCTGGATGTAATAGTTATGGTTCGGGCAGGCAGGCGGATGAGGACGATCGAGTCACCGGCAGCATAACGAGCAACGTCACACACTCTTGCCGCGCCCGCAGAGGCGGTAGAATCCGCCTCCCGGGGCCCCTTGGCAGAGATCGTCGGCGATTGTGAGGCAGCAACCCGCACCACGATGAGTCGCGTAAATGGTGGAAATCTTACCCCCCAGCTCGCCGTCGTATGTGTGGGTCGGTGACAAACTTGTTTTCCACCACCGGCACGAGGGGCCTCACGAGAAGAATTCGGCATTGCGCAATGTGCAACCGGAGGTTGGCGTTTGTGGTGTTGAAATCCATCGGAATCTATGTGCGACATCGCACGGGGGAACGTTTAGGAAGGCCGTTTGGAGCGCAAGCATTGGTGGGGAGCTGAGCCGCCGGAAGGAGAGACCCTCGGACCGGTCCCCCGGTACGTGTAGAACAACCGATAGAACCCTCGCCGGTACGAAAACAGGCCCTACGAGGGGTAAGCGAATGACAGAACAGATTGTAAAGCCCGGAGCACGTCGTGAGGTCGTGAGGTAGTTACTTGTAGTATCTGCTGGGCTCGGGATTTGGGAACTTGGTTTGTTAAAATTCATGTAACATAAGAGCTGGGCTTGGTGTTAGCCACTCACCAAAGTTCTAATCGAGGTCGAGTGTAAAAACATGTATGGAAATTGAGGTTTACCGACAAAATTCAAGTAGACCCCTCGAACAGTTGCGATCCTCCATTCCACACATTTAACTTATTCGGTCGCACCTAGAGCTCTTGGTTACGGAACGGAACCACCGTTTACACTAACACCCCTTGGTAGCTGCCGATTGCTCAATGGTGCCAGCATTAATACGGGCGGACTTAAACGCGGCGCGGACACCACCAACTACTTTGACTTTTCTCGATGCAATTCACGTTGCACTTCACGTTCTGTGGCTGTGGCGCTTTGGCGTACGACAACTTTTAGTGCTTCGCTAAGTGTGGCCGTCGCCGCCACCGCCAAGGTCTTCAAGAATGGTTCGATGTTCGAGAGCGAGGAAAACTCTTTTTTTCCAGGATTACCCGCCACCGTTCTATGCTTTTTGAGCGGTGCTGAACTGCCGGCGTATTGCCATCGTTGGACTCGGTTGAAGATCGGTTTCGCAAGCTTGGACGATGGAGGGAAGGACGATTGTAATAAATTGTCGTTTGTTCGCTGCGAAAACGTTAAATGCCTTTGCTCTGGGGGATTGGAATGTGAGAAAAGGGCACAAGAACTATGCGAACCTTTTAGAGGAGGGGTTCTTGTTGAATTGGCTCTTTAAATTTTTTTTAATTGGAACGGCATTTTGTTTAGGTTTTTATTATGGTCACACCTTGTTTTTTGGTATAAGCTTTTAACTTCTGAGGAAACAATCTATCTCAGAACTCTTAATCAAGAACTCTAAATCGAGATACAATATGGAAAACTTAATGTAAAATCGATGAAAGAGTCACAAAATCATTTTGGGTATTTCAGTGGCGTGCTCGGATACATACTGCCATTTCTCGAGAGGTTGTTTCTCGCAAATTTTTCCCCAATAAAACATGCCGTATTTAGACAATAATTCGTCGAAGGTTTGCTTCCAAATATTTGATGGTCACTTGTTCATCGATTAACTTTACATTACATTCCGGTCGAAAGAAAGCAAAGCCAAAAAGCTGCGTTGGTCGAAGAGTTAGTGAGCAGTTAATCCATTCTTCGAAAGTAATCGCGCCATCGCGATTCTTCGATATCAAATTTCACAATTTTTCAAGTGGTTCAAACAAATTAATGTTTCTACAAAAAATCCATTCAGTATTATGTAATAATCTGTTTTGCTTTTGTTTCTATTTTATGTTAATGTTTAAAAAAAATCAGGAATCGATATTTAGTTATCGTTCTAGTTTGTAAATTGATTGCCACGCACGACTTTTTCCGGAATAATACAATGAGAAATTATGGGAGCTTAGTTTTCTTTCCTCTTCACCTTATCGGATAAACAAATCATGTTTGAAAGAGGACAGGCTCCCGTAACGAGTGTTCTATTTACAGCCTTTCAAAAGTGTTTTACTTTTCAGTTGCGCTTCTAGCAACTTAACTTTGTATCCGTTCGCCGCTGGCTACCAATCAATTTTATTGATTTAATATTCAAACCCGTTTGAACGTCGCCCGCACGGCGTGGGCTTAGTAAATAAATAAATTGTCATGCCAAAACGAGTGTCCTTTTGCAAAGCGCCCCCACAAAATTCTAGATTAGTATTCGGCTACAAAATCGGTTACGAAAATGTTACGATCGAACGAGGTG
Source organism: Anopheles bellator (assembly GCF_943735745.2). Taxonomy (NCBI): domain Eukaryota; kingdom Metazoa; phylum Arthropoda; class Insecta; order Diptera; family Culicidae; genus Anopheles; species Anopheles bellator. The sequence goes on along the minus strand of NC_071285.1, from coordinate 21,478,056 downwards.
CTTGAATTTCGTTTCGAGCGACGCCACTGATTTCATTCGAAGTATGTTTAAAGTTCAAAAAGTGTTGCACTTCCACACCTTCTGCCTCCCTTCGGCCTATGGTCATTGTGGCTGCGGAAGTGATGGCGTGAAAGCTGCATTACACCCGTGTCCACCGTCGGGAGTTTTTCGCACGCTTGGTGTGTGGAAAATGGTAGCAGGGCCAAAGCAGGGCAAAAACATGCTGCTGCTTCAATGGGTTTACATTTTGGTGAGGCGCTTTTCCACATCTTGAATGCCATATCACGCACACCTCTATTGGTTTACCGTAGGTCGGACCGCCGGAGGAAGAAAAAGGGAAACCAACACGGCCTGACGGTGAAGTGCGAAATCGGCGTGAATGTGTCCGTCGGAGCTAATTGGAATGCCGTTTGACCTGTTGGCCATACCTCTTTTTTAATGGTTCTTTATGTGGTTGTATCTGTAATGCACTCTCTTTCGGGGGCCACTGCATTTAGCTCTATCGATCCGAACAGCTGGTAGCTGTTGGGTTTGGATATTGATCGAAAATCCATTGGCCTCTAGCGCGACCCAATACGGCGAACTTATGATGCGCGTCGACCTGTCTACGGAACGAACGTCTACGAGATGGGACGATGGCAATGGGTAATGTGGGTCGACAAATAATTCTGTCACTTCGGGTGCGTGGGCTGGTCCGGAGAAATTCTTTTCTTGTGGTGCATTTGGTACACTGAAATCTATACCACATACCACAAAATATACCATCATTTTCTTGTTTGAAATTTTATTTCACTGAATCGATGGATTTAAAGGTGGTGAAAACAATCCAAGATGAAGGATACATTTTTCATTAGCTCCATGTGACCCCTTTTTCTATGGTCTTCAGACGGCTCAAAAACGCGAGTTGCCTACTGCACGAATGTGGTCCCGGCTGATTCTAATTTAGTCAGTTTTCTTAGTGCTTCCATACTACATCTGTTACATTTTATTTAACCATACGCAAGCTGAATAGCTGATTTTAGATAGCCAAGATAAAGAATGATTTAAACATTTTCCGATACCAATATAAACCAATCAATTGAATTTAAATTCAAGTGAAAAACCAAAAACTCCTTCAACTACTTTTGTGGCCGTGGCAATATTTTCACATTGTGCTTCACATTTTTTACAATATTTCAACAGTTGACATTGTGAAGCAACATATTATTTTCCCTATAACAACTCCCTACAACTTTTTTCCTATAACTTATATTTTCACATAGTTTTTCTTTTGACTTTTTGCCCACAATGGATTGGCACACCCATTGCTCGTCTCTATTGTAGTGTTCCCTCGCGGTCATCACTTTATGTTCACAATAGCATACATCTCACCCTGCGAAACTAATCACAGCTCCATTCTGTCCTTTTCGCAGCTTTCCGATGAGGAAAATCGAACGAGCGATTAATCGAGCACCGGTAGATAAGGACGAACCGACCGACCGGTGAGGGGAGCTCGAAGGGACAAACCGACCGGCGGGAAGCGATGAGTGCGCCGGACAGTTCGGACACCACACGACGACAGTTCCAACGGTACAGTTCAAACGGTGCCGCAGTGTGACATTGATTTGACGAGCCTTCTCGTACGCCGCCAGTGATAAACGACACCGAGGTGAGTGGGCATGTTATGGTAGCATAAATAGCCGGCATACCAGAGGCATCGTTTTTCCGAAAGTTTCCTCCGAAAGTCTTCCAGTCTTTCAACGTCGGCTGGCTTCAGAAGCGGTTAAAGTTCCTTTTCTTTCCTCTTGGGAGCAAACCAGTCAACAACAGCCGCAGCGCAAACTACGTAAGACGATCGGAAGTAGCTTACTTCGGAAGTAGGTTTTCTATTGCGTTCTTTTATTTTTGTTTACTGTTCTTTCGAGCGGTAGAAATGATTTTTGTATTCTTTTCAAGATGGGATTAGCTGTCCGATATAAGGTAATATGAAACAGCTTGATAAGAGACGCGCAAGCAAATTCATTTGGATGCCTCTACCAGCATGTGCTCATCCGTTGAGGCCATCCATGTGATTTTCAGCTGTGTTGTTTCTATGTTTTATGTTGTTTTTATGAAAACAGTAGCGCCTAGGCCTGATATGAAAATTTGTTTTCATTTACGCTGTTATCCTTATTAAGCTACCTATTAAGCGCTTTTAGTATCCTTTTTTACTACGACCCAAAGTCATCGTCCGTAAAATTGCTGTATGGTCTTGGGGCGAAAGGACCTAATTAGGTGCTTCTCTTATACAACGTTCTTCCGTCGATGCGGCTCTCGGTGTTGATGGATTTTAGCATAATTGTGTCGCATTATTCAACACCCAACCCGCAACATTGCGCTAAATTTGCCCTGGCTCTGGGTGCCTGTGTGTGTCTTTATGTTCGTGCGGGGACTTATTTTTAGTAATAATTTGTCCATCGCTTATCATCAAATTACGCGCCACTTCGCACTGAATTTAGCCCACTGATTGACGCAACATTATTCATCGGGGCGTTTACCGCGTAGTATCCTTCGTCGAGCTCCAGGCTGCATATCCTCATGGACTCCTGGATTCCTGTGCTTCGAAGGACTAAGACCTGTTCCTATTTTTTCTGTCGTTTTCTATATTGTCTAGCTAGAAATAGGCTCGTTCGTGAGGTATCCTCAGAATGGGGGCCCACACAGAACAACACCAACCGCGTCTCTATTAGGCAAATTGGTCATGGTTCTGCCCACCTTCGAGGGGTATCATTATTTGAGGTTAGAGCTTTTAATCACAGACTGCTGGCAGCAGTCGGCAGGTCCGGCAAGAGCGAACACCACCTGCGACCGGGGCCACGGCGGTGAACGTTAATAAGAACTGAAATGAGGGAATAAACACAATGTCATAGCGCAGTGGCTAATTTGCATCATTGCATTCACCTCCCTTTCGGACCGTTAGTACCCCCTCCCCTCCCTGCGCCCCCCTGAGATCATGGAGGCGATCTTAATTTACGCTCGGGCGCGCTCAGGTCAGAGTGTCGCCCTCTTCCCGCGCCGAGTTCCGCATTCAGCTGGACACCTGGGGATTCCCGGAGCCCGGAGCTGATCTCGCGACCCTGTATCGTCGAACGCACACCCTTGCACACCCCCGTCACGGTGTGATGTGTTGTTGGAAATGATCACCACATTTTTCCTGATCAAATGCTGCCCTCCGTCGACGACGTCACGAAAGAACTATTACCGAGCGGTGGTCGAAGGTAGTTGAAGCTTAACCTTCCGGAACGGGCCAGCTAATCGACGTCAGCTCGAGCAGCAGCTTTGTCCGTGAGGGCAACCGTCAGGCAATACTTAGTTCCGTAGCATTTAGACGTACTTTGGTTTCCTGTTGATTTGCGGATGCACACGGAAGGGACCACTCATTACTCATTTTATGGGCCGAACAAAGGGGCAAAAGCTGAAAAGTTTTTACATTGTTGTTATCTTGTTATCCACTCATTCTTGCTTCAATTTGTTTGACTTTTGGTTTCTGTAAACCATTTATTTGCTTGTTTTACCTATTCGTTGTGTTGTAGGATAGTTGAATTGTTTTATTTATTATTATTGGATCAGACCTAGGTCTCAAGTTCATGGGCTGTCCGGGTTCGAATTGCCGTCTTTCGGTTTCGAACTGTTTCGAACTGCCGTCTTTCGGTTTCGAACTTGTCTTGTGTTTTCTTATCTTTGTTTGAGGTTCTTTAAGTTCATTATTGATTTTATAAACCATTTTTATCTCCTTCGTTTGTTACTTGCCCTAACAGTTCTTTACTGCTTTTGTTATAACTTTTATACTTGATTCTATTCCAATTGCTATTATATGGTCTGATTTTTCATTTACTCTGCATGATTGTAAAGCACCTACATTTTACGCACGATGTAAGGCATTCGTCCTGGGCTCGAAATAGAGTTCCGGCCATCCGGGAGGGTGATCGAACGTTTTCGTTAGCAACAAGGAAGGGCACGACGCAACAACTTGGAATGGGCGTTAAAGTAGTGTCCCACTCGATAGCCGCATGGAACTATCACACCCCCACCCAACCCAATCGGGCCCGTTGTTTACGGACTTTAAACCCTAAATTTGCGCGATAACCGCAGCGTCATCGACTGCCGGCTCCGGTTTATCAGCGTGCGATTATCTATCGGAGGCCCTTCCGCCAGAAGGTGCAATTTATTGCTTCATTAGAACTCCGGCCACACTCCCCACGGGCCCGCCGATGATGCGCACGACGATGATGAAGAAACTGCACAGCGGAGCCACATCGTTCATTGAGGCAATAAATTGCCATTCCCGCCGCCGGAGACGCACGCAGGTTTCCCACACGTCAATTGACTGCATTGACTCTCGGGCCGACCACCGCCTCCTTCTGGGTCGATGCTGCCAAGAAGAGCGCGGGTCCGATGTCCGATGGAATCGACGGACGTCGTCCACGTCAATTTCATTCTATTAGCCCACATCCGGCAGAAGTGAGTCCCGCCGGTTGGTTGGCTGACGGTTTCAGGCTTCGGATATGCCACAAATCTTATCTCTCTTTGCAGTAGGGGCTAGGGAGTCTTATCCACACACAGCTCACGTACGGCCGACGGTGGCAGTCAGTTATCGATAACGTGGTGCCGCCTCCGTTATCGAAGTGTTATGGGCTGTTATGGGTGGACTGTCACCGAGCTGCCGTACACCGAAGTACGCCGAGCCTAAGCCACCGAGAAAGGTCGCTTCCGTGATCTACGACGGCGACCTGGTCAGCTGTTAAGTGTCCGGCACCGGTTTCCAAGTTTCATCGAAGGACTTGTCTAGCGGTATTGTGTAACTGTTGGCTACTAAGTTTGGGTCATTTCTTCGTTGCTATTCGTAGGCTCCTATAAATTCAGGCAGTGTTGTATAGCTGGTCATTCGCGCTGATAGATTGTGGACTATAAGTCATTTTTGGGATTTATGGAGCTGAGCTTACTCAGTGCTCCCAAATTGGATCATATTCAAATCGGAACATATTTTTCAACAAACCCTTTCCATGAGTACTTCCCACGGAGCGACTCTGTCACGTGGATAATCGTTCGATTGGATCAATCACCGGCCAGTGACGACGTCGTCTGACGTGTGATTATCGCGACGTCGCTCGATGCGTGTAAAGTTCGACGAACGTCAAACGGCCACTCCACTGTGTGGTTCTATTAGCTGCAAACCACAACCCGGCCCAACCTATCCGGGGCACGTACGTACAGGTCAGTTTCGTGAAACGGTGTCCCATGCACTATGTCCTACTACACTCCCCGGTAGTGGTTCCTACTACTAGCTTCCTACTACACTCCCCGGTAGTGGTGCGATGATGGACTTTGTACTTTGGAATGGTCGAACCGTGCCTGGAGATTCCGTAGTCGGCGCGGAATGACTAACTAGAACGAGCATGCTTTACCCACTACCTTCGCATCCAACTGGAGGCGCGAAAAGGAAGAAGTATCCGCAAGAGCATCCTCGCGCACCTATGAATATTAAGTGCCCGCCAACACGTACTACGGTCAGTCTGTACCTCCGGATTCACCGGTTCGTGCACTGGACCAGTGCGGAATTCGTGTGTGGAAAGTAAAATGCAATCCTCGAAATCGATGCCCGAAAACGTAGTGAAAAAACCACGGAAGTTCCGCGGGACACGATCCGCAAATTACTGCAACGTTAACGGCTGCTGACGTGTAGCACGCGGGTTTGACCTCCCCGTAGTGACACTTTACAACAATGTGTCTGGGGCTCGGGTTAGGCTCCGAGGCTCGCGACGCCGATTGGAACGAAATAACTCAATCATCGGTGTGTGCGCGCGTAAACCAAACACGCGAGCCCCCCCCCTCTCGATCGCTCTCTGTCCGTCTCTGTCCGACGCTACGGTAGGCTGCGCGGTTGACCTTGAGCCCCAAGAGCTCGAATCGGGCGGATCAATCGGATGATGGGTCGGATTGGAAATGTTGGCGTGTTGTAATTACGTGTAAAAAAGTGAGTGCGTTGTGCGCAAATCCAATATGACTCGTGGCTCCCGCAGACCCTTTCGGCTTCTGTTTCCCCAGCCCGGCCGTGTGGTGGTGGTGGTGGTAATGGCCACAGTGGTTCGTTCTTTCGAAATACGAAAACACGGAGTTCTGCTGAAGTTCACACCACCCCAAAACCCCACTTGCCAGTGTTGGTTTGTGAAGAAACAATGATCGTGGTGTTTTTTTTCCCCGCCCCGATCGATCGATCTGATCTTGAAAAACGCGTTTTGGGCGGCTCGGTGCACAATCCGGTGTGGTGGACATAACAAAGGGTTTAAATGCCTTTTCTGGACGGTGAGTTTCGTGGTAAGGCCCAAGGTCCACAATAAGATGTTGATTTGACATTCAAATTGAAGATCAAACTTGAACTTGTTCTTTTATTACTGGGCGAAGCGAGGGCGAATTTTGCTAGCCATTTATTTGCACTGCATTGAATCAGGTGGATCAGTGGTAATTAAAAAAAATTCGTTGGTTTCTAAAAACACATAACATACTGCGGTGCCACACGAACCAATAATCGGACCGCAAAAACGACATTTCGTTTACGCTTCGTGTGGCAGGTTTAAATTATAAAACCGAAATGTCAAACGTGTTTACATTCGTGTTTTTGGTCCGAGAAAACAGAAATCGAAGAGAAATAAATTTATTTCTGAATATTTTTTTCTGCTATTTTTATTTTGTTGCTGTACCATCAAATAAGAACTTACATTATTCTCTGTTTGTAAACAAAGCGTTTGCGAACGGTTTTTACGTGTCCGCTGAGGCATAAACGTTTTGAAAAACGGCAAACAATTTGGCATTCAAATCGGCCAACAATTCAAATCGTTCCAATTAATTTATTAGTTTAGTCAACTTTTAAAAATTGTAATATCGTAACCAATACATTAACAACTGACTGGAAAGGGTGAAGCTCGTCTAGCTTAAACGATGTTGAAAAATGTTTTTCATTTCCTTAAAAAAAGGCTCTTTTTTGAATAAATAATAATGCCTTCAATACTTTACTTCACTTAACAACCCATCCAATCTGTTAATTAATGTGATATTATTGTGACTAAAAATATTATGGTTAGTTAGTTTCAATGATAGAACAAAATAAAAGGACGTTAAGCTGTCCATGCCTAATCTATAGGATGATCCACCAAGTGTTTAAATTTTACAGTTCCGATTACTTGGCTTTTGAAACGTTGAAACTTCATTCGGGAAATTGTGAAGAAATGAAGGAATGGTTTATTTAATCCGTCGTTGCTTTTTAATCATTTTATTTTTTAAATTACCGTATTTAATGTTAGACTGTCCACCTTCCATGGCCAGACAAATTCTATTTCTACCATTTCATGGCCGGTCGGTCAGTGCGGAAGGTGACACAAAGATGACTTAAAAAAAGCATGATCTACAGCAATATTAAAAATGTCTGAAAGTAATCGAATGATGTCTGGGAAATTCTACGCAGTCAATTTTTTGAAAATAAGAAATTTAACGCCCTTAGTCACTTCTAAGGAATGTAAGAATACATAATGATGATTGTGAAACCTTTGTAAAAGTTACATTCATTTGTTAGTGGGCATCAGCTGGAGTTGAACTTATTGACCCATGTGATGTTCTTCCATTTTTAATTATTTGTTCAAATCTTTATTTACCCTTTCGCTGCTTCAACGGCAACTGAATTTCCTCGTCGAAAAGCGTCGAAAGTTTTACGACTCTTGTTAAGCATGTTGATGTACGCACCTGTAAGGGCCGTGGAGAAAACATCGCCAGCTTCCATTTCGGTACGGCTCCGTTAGCTCTGCGGTGTGTGGCGCGTTGTAAGAAGTGGACAAGCAACGCGGTCTTAATCGCGGTCACATCCATCAGCGAGCCGGCATCTGTCGCTAGCAGCCAGCTCATACGTTGGAATGCTGCACGGCCACTTGAAACCATCGCTCAATTGAGCCAGGCCAGGCCGATGGGCTTGGTCTAACCGCCGGAGGACCGGTGCACGGATTATGTTCTGGTCGCAGGCAGCCGACCTTGTCGAGTGCCCTTTTTTGCCGCACGATGATGTAGTTGCTCTTATGTACGATCGAATCATGAGGATCTATTTGCTGGAAGAGCTGCCATTGAAGGTCTGCCAAGGGGGTTGGGTATAAGATGGCCAGTACCTGTCCGTCGTGGCATAGGAAGCATCGTCAGCAAGAGATCTTCCAAGTGAAGAGGCCGAGAATTGCAGTAAGTGCACTTGCAATCCTCCTGCGCCCCGACGGCAGCCAACGTTCTGCTCTAGAATTGGCTCCGTTCAACAGCCTAAGCCGTGCGGGTTGACTCATTGTGAACGTTGTCGCTTAAGAAGCGGGAGCAAAACGGCAAAAGTAGGTTTCCTAAGCTCCACCGTCGCGTCTGGGCAGGGTGGCGGACGAGCAGTGCAAAAATCTCGGCCGCATGTGAGCCGATTTTAGTGGTGTGCCCTGACCCAATGAGCTCGCACGTAACTTGTTTGACGTCTTTTGAAATGTACAGTACCACCTTCTAGCCTTCGCACCCACCGCTCGCACTTCGCCAGTGGTTGAGGCGCAATATGAGCTTCAAATTGCGAAAAATTTAAACACACCAACACATAACTCTTTCTGGCACACACCTGGACCCGGGGGGGTGTTAGGTGGGACGGTGCATGCAAACGGGCGTCTGCAAGCCACCGGAACCGAACCGGAACGCGCGAGCTGCTGGTGTGCGAGTAGAGCACACCACCCCGCGGTGTTGATGATGGCCCGTGAAAGCTCAGAGCTCACTATGGGCTCCATTCGCAGGGTATTGTATGCTTTTATCAATACTTCTAATAGTTCTGATCAAATGTTAATTGATGGCGGAATGTCGTCGGTCGGTCGGTCATCTCGGAAAACGTTTGTTTGATGTCGAGTTTTGCACCCAGAAGAATGGATCTTGTTTGAAAATTTATTATACAGCTTAGCGTTGTCCGAGCTGGCATCGAAGATCGCCACTCGAAAAGATCACGGAAGAAATGGTTTAAATGATTGGTGCTCCAAAATACGAAAAGAAGATGGACCAAACTTTAAGTTACAAAAGGTTAAATTGGAGCAAAATATTCTAAACTGATAAGTTGTTTCAGAACATTTCTAACGTGCCATGCCTTTGTTCCACACATCTCTTCCAACTGTTCCCGTGTAAAAGTAATCAATTTCTGTGTTATGGTGGGCCTTCAAATGTCAGACATCCATAATGTAAAAAAAGTAAAAGTAAAATTGAAGTAAAACAAAATGTAAACTTTGGAATAGGTGTTATCGCTACGTTGATCGCTCCGTGGCTTGGCGAAGTGGCGAAAACGTTTTACAAACGAACGAAACGTTCTTGAGTGTTGATTGTTGAAAACAAACTCACGCCTTTCGTCGCCTTTCGTTTTGCGATCCCTTAGCGACGACCCACAGTCGCCGACCCCCTCAGAGTCGGGACTGTCTTACTTAAGTTTTACTTGCCATTGGAAATCTTCGCGGGGATTCAACGCTCCGGGTCCCTGAACGAAAACTGGAATGAAGTTAAATTAAATAAAAATTAGAATTAGAATTAAATTAAGTTACAATTGATTTAGTATGTAAAAAGCGGCGAAATTCGAAAGTCTCTATAATACAACAAACAATCCAACCAACTGCAACACAATTCAACGAGAATCGGGCAAGGCCACCGCGCTGACTCTCGTTTGCACCAACTTCACCAACGGGTTTTCTGTCCATCGGTTTAACCGTGGTGCGGCGCGTCATCTGCCCTCCCTTGATCACCTCTCGACGTGGCCGTCGACGATGACACCATCGTCCTCTGGGGCTTGGTTGCGGATTTGCGCGGATGTGAATCCCGGTGGAAGTAATGCGTGATGACTTCCCGGCTGCGCGCTTTTCGGAGAACGTCGGAGCGCGATGCTGCTGGCCAAGGGCCAACGGGCCCATCGTCCCCGCGTGGCCCGGTGGCCGAATGACGTCAAACGGAACCCGCGTGTGTGCAGCGCTTCTCGGTTGTAATCCGCATGTTGCCATGTAGCTGAAGTGACACGTATGCAAAAGCCGCTTATAGACCAGTACCTCCCCGTGTCGCATAAGTTCGGAGATGTTAGATCGGACGAAAACAAACACTTGCCATGTTGCCGTGGACTTTTCCGTGTTGCTCCGCTCTCTTTCTCTCCACTCTCCGTGCCGTTGCTTGTTTGCTGGGTCGTGTATTTTCTAGACGGGAACTTTGTGGCGCAATTTAGCGTATGCTGTTTACGGTGATTTGTCGTGTGATATGTTCGTTTTCACTACAACTTTATTTAATCAGCGCTGAGTTTTGTGCTTTGGGATTTGGTTTTGAACCATGGCCACTGCTGGATTTTATTTCCGGCAAGTTAGTTTTTAAATTCCGTAGGACGTAAGTTTGAAAGCTCAGGAAAGCTCAAGTAAGTTTGCGATTTGTATAATCATTGAGCAACAAGATTGTAGTGAAAATTAGATGCCTTTTGTGAAACCTGTACAAAATGTTGTTTAAACCCCTAGTACACACCAGTTTGGGTGGTACAAAATATTTTAAAAAAAATTTAATATGAGTTGTTGTGGTGAAAGAATCACAGCATCTATATATTGTTCAATCAATCAAATCTTCAAGTTCGTGTTTCAATCCGTGTCATTTGGTTTCTAGGAAAATATAAATGTGTTTCACTATAAGTGTCCGAGTTTGTGCTGCTGTAAGTCTTAAATTTTATTGTCTCTCGCAAAACTGTAGCGTGAGCGTTACTTGATCTCAACCACAATTAATGCCTCTGATGCCTCTGATCGTTCAGATCAGAGCGATTACGATAGTATTATTTATTGCACCACAATTTCAATTATAAATCAACTCAACTCCACTTGCCCATGATTCCTGTCCTCGCTCCAGTTCCGGTTCCGTCTGTACCGCGGGCTTCCCGAGAGGATTCACAGAGTTGTCGGGTGTCGCACGTGGTGACGATATATTTGCGCCATCATGGTTCGCGGTTTGTACCAAGAAGCAGTTGATCAGCGAGTGTGATTAACCATCGACCGTGATTTCATTCGCCGATTTCTCCGACAGTCTCCACGCCTGTCTCGTGTCGACCTCGTGGGAAATACCTTTCTACCGAGGCGGCTTATCCAGTTTCCGGTTGCGAAGCCGGGACAGTGATTTAAATTTTTCCACTCCACGCACAATAAATTTCCATTCGATGGCCCAGTGTCGATGGTGGGTGAAAAAGCTATCGCCGATCCGCCGAGACCGACCGACCGACTTATCCAACCCGCCCCCACGACGACTGACGACGTGCTCGATGGAGATCGACGTCTTCCGATAAACTTCGGCTCTTGTCAACGTGGTGCGTGGGATTCGAATAATCCAATCGAAACACGCGTCCGCGGAAATGGGATTTTCCCATTTACGATGGCTGGAAAAACGACTCAACGAGTGCACACCTTATCGTGAAGCAAAAGGGTATCACAAGTTGTTGGAAGTTTTGGCACAATTTCATCCGTTTTTTGGGATTAGCACTAAGGAAGCCGATAAAAAATAGAAAAGGTGAAACAAGAACTTTAGCACGAGAAGCAAAACTTTAAATCAAGTTCAGCACGACGGCAAGGTTTCTCCGAATACCTGATTGATTCTGGGTTCGCCCAAAGTTGTCACTAGCAGTCTGAAGTGAGTCTGAGGCTGATAAGGTTCGAGTGGCGTTTCGAGTGCAGCAAAATGGAAAACGATTCGAATCTGAGAAGTGTTCATGGCGTTTTAGAGCCCGGACACCTTTGGGGCTTTTGTACGTCGAAGGTCAAGTAGAAGGTAAATAAATTCACTTGGTCCATTAACTTCACAATTGAAGGAAAAAGCCGTGCCCCAGTAAGTGGTAAGGTTTATTTTTGAAAACAAATTTTCAATGATCTTTTTTTATAAAAATAGATTACTTTTTAAAACATGTGTATATCCACCTCGAACTCGTGCGATATTTGCCTTGTGAAGCGATAGTCTTGCGCCTTGAGTGCTTTGGCCCTCTTATTTCTTTTCTGGGACCATTCCCTTTCATTCCACAGCCCACATCCCGAGCCAGAACTAAAGCCTATGAACCAGAAAGTGTCGCAAGGCACAGCTCACGGTCCAAAGCCCGAACCCGTCTCAATGAAAAATCTCTCAATTTATTTTTATATAGTCATATTAGTAATGTTCAACGGGGCCAAATTCTTCTTTCTCGATCGCGTCAGAATTCTCCTCTGCAGAATTGCACCATGGAAGCAACAACCTCATCACCCCATTTTGCCAGTGCCAGTTGTATAGTTAATAAGTTACTCAATTTAGTGTTTTATTGCCTAACTTTTATATTATGGCGTGATTTAAAACTGTGTGAACCCTTATCCATTTGTTCTATAACAATAACGTTTTTGACGGCGACATCAAACAATAGCGAGCAAATAGTGCGACTCATATGCTGCTCCATATCTTATTGATCTTCGGAATAGTTTATTTAACTATACTTAGTACACGTTTACTTAGTTCCCGTTGATCCCCATCCCATTTTTTGGGTGCTCTTGCAAATGAAAAATTTAACACATTTTACCATAGTGTGACCGTCAGGTTGAATGCTAAACGGATGCCGTATAGGATATCCTTTTTTGGCATTTTCCACCGATGGCCCACTTCAAAAGTCTTCAAGTTTTTCTCTTTCCAAACTTTAGCATCTCGCTTAACCACTGTGCCTGCTGATGGCGCACTTCCTTTTGACGAACGATAAACACGGAAGGATGGTAGATGCAAAAAAATAGTTGTTATGTCACCATCGTGTTTGTATTCGCCGCGGTAGGTGTTTTATGTGGAAAAAAATGCTAATTACAATTATGCCCAGGAACCCAGCCTTTTTTTGATGTTATGCCTATCATTGCCACTCGAATTAAAACCAAACGAGGTTCCGAGGATCGCTTACAGCAGCTGGTTTGCTTCACCATCATTTTTGCTCATTTTAATTATTCAACCAACTTGCCCCTTAATGGCTGCAGACCTAAAACTGGGATAAAAATTGTGTTTCACATTAACAAGTTAACATACCATTCAACGAAGCGGCCGCGCTGCCTTAAACGGGCTCCACTCAGTGCGTCCGAAACCAGTCCATGGTCAGCAGCGAGCTGTCAATCGCAGGTCGAAAGTGAAAATTGTATTACGCCCATTAATTTTCGGCCGCATCCCTATTCATAGTGCGAATTTACAATACCCAAAAGGCCAACCACTGGATCCTGTGAGACGAAAGAAGAAAAAAAAAATTGGAGACAATTGAACATCTTTCCGCTCCACCGACATGCCATCCCGATGGCCAACGCCACGATGGCCATGGCGCTTTCTTCGTGCGTTTTATTTTCTTACATTCAGGGTTAGCCTTGCATGACTCAAACAAGATGTAACTCCACCGGCAACCTACACGAACTCTGGCCGCTCTAATTGAATCATGGGGAGCGTGTTTTGTTGTTGAGTTGCGCAACGCAAAACGGCAAAAAGGTTGAATCGGCCATCGCTTTTTTCTATACGCCATCACGACGAGCCGCGGCCGGTGGGATTTCCTTACCAAATTATTCCACCATACGCCCGTCGCCGCCCCGCTGAGCGAGTGCGCCGAGCCTCGGGGTGCTACCTCGGACTATTAGTAGCCCAACCTCGGCCTAGGCTCACATAGCGAAGCACCGACAGTCGGGCGATGTGATTATCCTACGTGCACCGGGCACCGTGTCCGCTAGAGGTTAGATGCTTTTAGATAACCGGTGCACTTAACTACTGTTTTTTTCTCTTGCATCTCAATTTGCGCCTTTATCTTGGTGGGACCTTTTTATGGCCTAAAATGAATCAATATCAAGCTCAACTCAGGGTGAGCCATTTTTATTTGCTTGCCCGGGGTTGACATTGAAGGACATTTTGTGGCGCAATGGCGAAGAAAATAATAATGGCACATTGCGAGGGACGAAAGAAACAAACAAAAAATGGAGGTTCGTAGTCGGAACGGAGCGGTGGTGAAGCCCATTTGTCATTAGTACCCTCCATACATTCTGTCGTCCGATGTCGACGAATGCTGACAGATGAGTTGAGATGAGATGAGGTGTACGAGGTCCTCATTTATCTATCTGGAATTCTGAGTAAATGTAGGTGGTTTGCAAACACAGCATAGTAAAGTCAACAAAGTCAAGACGATCCTCAACAACAATAAAATTAACAAGTAAATGCATATGAAGATAAACATGAAACAAGAATACGAGTTCGTATCTATAATAAACGAATTGTTCAAAGCTAAACCAGAAACCACTTTTAAAGGGATTATTGAAACGTTATCTAAACTTTTGTTCGAAACTCGATGTAGAAAGCTACAAATCAATGCTACCTACAAAGTTACAAATACAGATAATTACGAAATAAGTAAATAAAATAATAACAAAAATGAAAAAAGGATATAAATTGATTAAAATAGAACTAAAACTCAAACAAATCTGTTTAAATCAAATTCAAAAGCAATGACTATAAAGGGACCACAAAAACGGTTTAAAACGCCCAAACTGGGCAATATAAGCTACTTTACATTGAACTGTAAATCGTATGGAAACAAATAAATTCGCTATTTGTAACATACTGGCAACAACCGAAGATCCGAAGGCTCCGTTTGCCGGTCCGGTCGTAGATTTCCCGAAATGACGAAATTAGCTGTCCCCTTTCAAAGGAGCAACCAAGTTGGCTTCCCACGTGCACCTTCCCTCGGAAGGTCTGGGATGATTTATTTTTCGCTTTGAAAAGCCCGGCGTCCTGTGAGAAATTGGCGGGCGGCGCAAAGCAAAACACGTGCCAAGGTGGCGAGATGCTCTGGAAGAGAGATGAAGCGATCCCCGGTCTCGGTGAGTGAGGTGACCAGAGTAATCTTCCGCGCACTAAATTAATAACGCCCGCCCGTGATTGGAGCGAAAGGCCCGTGCAGTGGGGGATGACCTGCGGTGGGGGACGTTGCTCATTGTAATCTACACCTTGTCCTTGGCAACGCCCGGCAACCGGACTCGGTTCAAGAAGTCAAGTCATCAGCGTTGGCTCCTTCTCGATGAACTCCTTGCAAACACGTGGCCTGCCCTGGCCCTGACGGAGGGGTGGCTGTGGGTGGCACGTGGTAGGATGGTTTCGGGAAGGCTAGGGGATGTGTAATTGTACTCTAGCGATCCGGGGCCGACCGAACGCTCATAACTGTCGATGACGTTTCGACGAGTCCGGGTGGTTGGAGCCGGGAGGGGAGCCAGGTGGAGAGGCACAGAGGGGCAAAGGTTAAGGTGAACCATAGCGGCGGTGGCCAAGCAACCGGCCGGCGATCAGGGCCATCCGACTGCCCGAGCGACCGCGCCGGGTTCGATTTTGCATTCTCGTTTATGATTCCACTTTTCTTCTCCTCTCTCTCTCTCTCTCTCTCTCTCTCTCTCTCTCTCTCTCTCTCTCTCTTTCTCTCTGACTTGGTCCTTTTTTCTTTCTCTCTGTCGTGTAATCCCTTTTGCACTTTTTGTTCAGTCGGCCGACCTTTGACCAACGCCCTTTCGGTTCGTTCGCAAGCTGCACTTGGACACGGTGTTTCGATCATCCGAAGGGGCGTGACACGTTGGGCGGTCAAGTGAGTGACCATCGGGGCGCTTTTGACCGTGACACTTGGGATTCAAGACGAACGGACACACACAAGCACACAGCGCTGTGCCGGCCGATGTCACGGATGCAGTGCTGTAAATTATGATCAAATCAATGCCGGCCCAGTGCGCGACGTCTTACGTACTTCAAGGACGAACGGCCAAGTGTGAGGCGAGAGTGTCCACAATAAGATCCGCGTTGATGATGTCCTCTCTCTGCGATGGCCTTCAACCGTACTAGACACCTCTCCTTGAAAGCCTTCGTCTTAATTTTTTGAGTTAAACTCTACTCCGTATTGATGAGCATTAAAGTTTCTGTTTCCTGCTTAGGATTCGAACTGTGGTCGGCGGCATGCCAGTCCCGCAACGGATTCCGCTACTCCATCGGTGTCGCAAAAATCGATACAAACCGTATTATAAAACACAACGTCAAGGCGTGAGTGAGTCAATAAAATAATTGATTGTTCAACACTGCTGCTGCCGGTGCTAAATTCTGCACGTTTTTGCCGTTTCCCCGAGGGTAAATAAATGCCGCTGGACGACATTGTTAATTCGCAAGACTTCGACAGCGAAACACTTTGTCCGACGGCGACGACGATGACTCGGTTCCATTCATTTTGCCACCTTCCTCCGAATATGGAATCGGGCGCGATCTCAGGATTACTGTTTACACATGATTCACAGATTAATTAAACTCTATCTGGGCGGAACGATCGCTCATCAAGAGTCCGGTAGATGCGCTGTGGCAAAACGATGGGAAACGCCAGTCAGGGGCGCGAATACGCGCGCGAACGGACATAAATTCCAATTATGCAACCCCAGCTTTTAATTAAAATGCCCACCGCCCTACGCCGAGTGACCCCGCCAGTTGAAGTTCGTCGAAAAGAGTTCGTCGCTACCGCGAGGCAGCGGACGAAAGTGATCCTCCGTCCGTCCGCCACGATGATGCGAAACGATGATCTCGGGCTCGGACCTAGGCCCGCTGGGAACAGTTTTCATTATCTGTCGATTTTCTAGAACAAACACGCCGAGGCCTAAGGCTGGTGCCCATGCCCCTGCATATGCATATTTATGAGCCTCGCTGTCTGTCGGTGGCCAGTGGTTTCGTGAGCTCTGTAATTGGTTTGCAGCCGCGGTATAGAGTGGAACCCGCGCCATGGACTTCCGGCATTACCGATTTTGCACGCCCGATAATTCACCTTTCACCTTGCACTGCCTCCGCTCAGCGCGTTTCAGGGTCACCGTTCCCCGGCAATTATCTCGATAAGATCTTGGCTTATCATCTCAGTTTTTCTCCTGTTTCACTGCCCTGCATTGATTGAGCGACCGAGCGTTTGCCAGCCCTGTTCCGTGTATCTAATCCAACTGTTTTCTCTGTACACTCTCCCTGCACAGGTCATGCCAGCTTTGCGTCTGTTTGGCCGGAAATGGTTAGCCGCCTCGGACGACCTCGTGTTTCCGTGCGTGTTCGAAATCTGCTTCCGCATCGTGTGGTAAGACTCGGGGAGACTCTGGGAGTCTCTCGGGGGGAGATTTCTCTAATATTTTCTTGCTCTCTCCCATCTCTCTCGGCAGGCTCGGGCTAATATCATGCGTAACGTCCACCTACTGGAGCGTGACCGAGGAGTGCGGTGAGGACGCACTCCCGGTACGGATCTATCTCGTAGGGACCATAGTGTTAATTAGTGTAAATATAGTTCTACTCGTGCTCTTAGTCAACCGCAGCGCCCAGGGCAGCATCACCGAGGTGCACAAGCGCCGCCTGGTCGTCCCGCTGCTGGTGATAAAGTAAGTGTGATGGAGTACCAGATTTATATATTGATCAATGGTTTTCACCCGCCATTCCGATGTTTTCCCACAGAATACTGTTAATTCTCCCGGAAACGGGACTGAACGTGCTCGGCACCATGTGGGCGTTTTGCGGCACGTTCGACTGTAGGAGTAGTGATAAAGTATCGAGAACTGTGATTGAAGGTAGGTGATTTCAGGGCTTTTATTAACCATAAGACGTCATAGCTGAGCAATTAACAAGTGGGCTATAGTTTTAGCTAAAGTGAAGTCCATAAATCTATCAAAAGAGCAAAAGACATCTATTCAAAATTGAGCTAATGATACAACCTAAACGCCACTCGTTCCGCGTAAGTTGTTTCGGCGTTTTTGTCTAGTTTGAAAAACCTAGACCAAATAAAAGCAAATTCTGGTCATGGTCAACGCGTAGTGTTTCAAGATCTATTCTATGTCTTGTTGGTAATCAAACGCCATCTTTTATTACGTTAAGATTTTGGCCTAGCTGAAAACAAGAAAAAAAAGTTATATGTTTTTGTTCGTTTCCGCAGTATCGTTCTTTGAAGGTTGATTCCGTTTCATTTCGGCATTTAAATCTTTTGGATCATAATCAATGTGTATCGCTCAAAAAAATTACCCTTTCTGGAAGTCAATCAATAGCATCCCAATTGTACAAAAAAACTACAAAATTACTGAAAACCTTGCCTTAGTTCCTGCAATAAATAAAATGACACCCCATATTTTTTAGATGAAAAAGTAAAGGACAAAACGATAAAATTTTAGATGTTTTGGCATTAAACAAAAAGGCGAAAGGTCACTCCAATAGTATACACGAATCTGAAACTAACGTGACGTAAATGCAAAGCGATTGCCGTGCAGTTAGCAAAGAAATGGTTTAATTACGAGGGTTCAGAAAAGTTCAGCGAGTCACTTCACGTCATATTCTTAGTAAAAAAAGGGGCCCCGTAATAACTCAATTATGAGTACCTTGCGTTCGGTCGCGTCCTGGGTAGGAATGTGTAAATAACGCCACGGGGTTTCCCGTTTCTATAACAAGAAGCAACCCGTTTTCCGTCTTCCAAACTCCGTTGAATCATTGCGACTGACGTGCGTCTGGGGCGAAAGAGCACACGAAAGTCTTAATTGTGGCCATAATTCATTGTGTCCGGGCATTATTTTAAACATTTGCCATTAAACTGTTAAATGCGTCTCCAAGCGAAGCGGTTTTGTACTTTACGTAGCGCCCACGTAGAGCTATAAAATTTCTTTCATTCAATGTCTGCTTCATCTTAACGTCTCTCTCTCTCTTACGTCACCGAGGGGCAATGTAGCACCGTACCCATTAACCTGTAAGGAATTAGCTCAATACGATTAAAAAACCGCAGGGGGTCCTGTTTAGTGGGCCGAAAAAACCATGTTACCGTTTTTTTCTCTTTGCTTACAGCTATCGTACTTTTCAACTGGGTAGTGTTTGCGTTGATCATCTTCGGCCTCGCGATCGTCTTCGATCCGCTCGGTTCGGCCAAGTACAAGAACGGGCGTGACACGAACGACAACGGTCCCACCGAGTCCGCCATCCACCGGAAAGTCTCGAAGCTGTGGTTCCGGCGGTTCCGGTGGGCGTTCTGCTGCCTGCGACGGGACGAGTTCGGCCACGAGGCGTTCACGCAGGTGGCCAGCCTGCTGAGTGCCCTGTTCCGAGGGACCGATCTCGTGCCGTCCGACATCGTGGCCGGCTGCGTACTGTTGCGGGTGCGCCAGAAGCGGGAGACGCGCGAGATGCGCCGAATCCGGATGCTGAACGACGACGGGCCACGCTACTCGACCGACATTACGCGCGTCTTCGCCACGTCACCCGCCTGGATGACGATCAAGAACGCGCGCCACTTTCTGCGCTTCGCCCTGGCCGCGTACGGCTGGCCGATGGTGTGCTATCTGAACTGTTGCACCGGACCGTATCGGTTAATACCGAAAATGACGTGCTGCGCTTGCTTCCGGTAAGAAACTCCCCGGTGGAACCCCAGTGGAATTCGCCGATGCGGCCACTTTATTGCGAGTGGCCAACAGTTGAAAATTATTTTAGAAATTCTACTGATGGATAAACGGATTTTCTTAATTTACTAATTAGTCGCCAACGGTTCAAATCTTGGCTGAAAGTTAATGCTATCAGCGCCACCTATTGACCATAGCCTCCGTGCTACTAATAAAGTAATTTAACTCTGTAACTAATCGAGCGATTGTTTATACATTTTCAGGCGAAAACCACAGATCATAATCGACGATAACTGCTGCCTGTGTCATCTGGCCGGCGTCCGCTACACATCCCGGCTCCGAAGTGAGGACGTTCTGCACGCTTCGTTCAAAAATCATGTATTTGAGGTTAGTTACGCTTCACTCGCTCGCCCGTCCACTACAACTACTGCTCCTCCGAGCTGCGCTCTACACCGAGGAACTTTGAATTACGTGACTTCATCTTGTCCAGCTGCTCCCTGGTGGGTGGATCATCGCGCAAGGCTTGCTCATCGGCATCTGTGAAGAATCCGATCGAACTCGAGTCACTACTTTTAAGTGGCCACTGGAAAATGTCTACCTTCAATGCTTTCTTCCTCCGGGCTGACCACCACGAGTTTGTTACCGTACACTTTCTCCAAGTTTGCTTCCTGTTCGTCACATTGCACCGGAGAAGCGGCCGCGACCAGCGACACACCGAACACAACCAGCACTGCAAACGCAACCTTCATTCTGAGGACGATTCTTACCTTGTCCGTAACGAAACTGGCAACTGGTTCGAGTCGGTTGGCCGATGGCGGTTTTATAGCTCGCCGGAAGCTAGGGAAGGGTGGCACAAGCGCGTGTGCCACTGTCGTGATAACACGAAACCTGTTCCGGCGTGTTGCTGGGCAGGGTTGCAAAGAATGTCAACTTTGCGGGTTGCGCTTTGGAGCTTATCGGCTTTGGGGTTCAGGGTGAGCTTCGTAAACCCTTCGCTCAGCGCACCCGGTTGGCTGGCTGGCTATCCGTTTCGAGTACTCCGTTGGAATATTGTTTGACAGTTTGGGGCTAGCGGAGTTTATGTTTTATTTGATTAGTGCGGCAATTAGTGCGCGCCAACCGTAATCGAGCTAACGGTTTCAGACCTCCTAGGCCGAAACTTTGGGTGCATGATTCAGCCTAACAATGCGATGCTATTTGTTTCATTAGCTAAAATTTAATTCAAAGTTCACATTTACTTCATCTTAACGATATTAACATTTGATAGTGTGTTAAGATGGACATCAAGAACTTCGCATGGAAGGATATTACTTTATACTTTCACAAACCTCTACTCACAAGCGAAAATTTGAAAAAGAAGTAACTAAGGAACTGGCGTTCCGGTTGTTTGTATCGGTGGTGGCGGTGTTGTAGTAATAATCGGACCTTCCCCGGTCGGCCGCCCACCTCCCGACGGTTTGTTCATGAAATTGTAGTGAAAGTACGCCTCGTTGTTTTTGCTGACCGTGCTCTGGTGGCGACCCATGAACGAGAACTTTTCCAAAAACGTAACCCAATTGAAGTCCCGTTTCGCACGCCGATGGTTCACCGGAAGCGAAAACGATGGCTCTCGAAAGAACCGTGACTGCACCGACGGCCGTTCCGGGAGCGCGTCCAGAGGATCAAAGCGAATGGTTGGTGTGGCTGCGTTTTCGGAGCGATTGCATCTCAGCTGACCATCGTCAGCCATCAAATGGGTGCTTGTGATCGAACACTCGTAGTGGACGCACTGACTGGGGGTTGGGCCTTCCTGTATTCCGTTCACTTCCGGTACCATAACGCAAACGCTGTAGGTTAGGTGATACTCCAGGCCGTCGCGTGTATGGCGCGCGTAGCACGAGTAGGAACTGTTGCTGTACCGTTTCCCGGTCATTACAATACCTTTGAAAAATTGAATTTTCTACATTGTTGAGGCTATTCGGTTAAACGCAGTGGCACTTACTGTCCGCTTTGATGTGTGGCAGAACGCAGCCGACGATTGTTCCGCAGTAGAAGAGGGCAACCAGATTGGGAACCATTTCGGGATCGGCGTTACGGTGATCACCTAGAGCACCAGACCAGAACAGTTCCTTATATACAGGAGCGCTAGCCAATGGCGGAATGTTGATTGAAAATTCTATAGGCTCATTTAAGCTTTGTTGCTAATTGTGGTTTGCTTCCTCTTACTTCCAGTTACCATTCTGCATCATGGCGGATCACAGCACGAAAAGCATCGTCATCGCGATCCGCGGTAGTCTGTCGATGCGCGACGTGTTCACCGATCTCGTGGCAAACGCCGAGCGCTTCGAGGCTCCTGGGATGCCGCCCGATTCGTCCGCGCACCGGGGCATGGTTGCCGGTGTCGACTGTATGCTGAAACGACTGCGGGAAGGCAACATCCTCGAGCGCATCCTGGCGACTTACCCCGAGTACACGCTCGTCCTGACCGGGCACAGTCTCGGGGCGGGCGTTTCGATCCTGCTGGCGGCCAAACTACGTAGCCGCTATCCGGACCTGCGGGTATACGCGTTTGCGACACCGGCCGGACTGCTGAGCCGTGAGGCGGCCCAGTGCACGGAAAGCTTCGCCTTCACCATCGGCGTCGGGGACGATTTCGTGATGCGGCTCGGTGTGGATTCGATCGAAAACCTGCGCACCAGCGTGATCGAAACGATTAGGGCTTGCAAGCTACCGAAGGTGAGGCCCGGAAACCCACAAAAAAACGGGGTACTGAAAACCAATCTCTCACTGTTCAAATCTGCAGTGGCGCATCATGCTGAACGGGTTCGGGTACGCACTGTTCGGTGTACCGTCGCGAGACCTGGAGACGACCTGGCACGATGTGACGGAAATCACGAAGAAGGCCGCCCAAAGTCCGCTGCTCCCTTCGGAAGAGCGCCCCATACAAACTGTGGCCACGGCGGTAGGTGGCTTTCTCAATTTAATTGTCGTTTATTATCATTAGACCGGGCAAAGCCGTTTAGGGCACTGACACCAAAGAATCCGATAAATCGGTGCAGCGAGACGGATGATCTACGAACGAGCCAAACTTGAACTCAATTTCCTTCCCTCGTTCACAGGAGGGTGGCCTGCTGTCCAGTGAAATCTCCCTGCGCCGGTTTGCGAAAACGCGGCTCTATACCGGCGGTCGGATACTGCACATTGTGCGACGGAAGAAAACGGAGCTAGAAAAGTGAGCCCGTCTTGAAATTAATTCCTATCTTAAATCTTTAGCGTGTTCCTTAACTTAACAAATTGTGGCTTTCTGTTTTAGAAAATCAAACAGCGGTGGCCCAACTTACGAGATGCGCTGGGCAACGGCCGAAGACTTCACCGAGCTGAAGGTAATGCCGCGCATGCTGCTCGACCATCTGCCCGATAACGTCTTCAAAACGCTCACCACCATCCTGGAGGACCAGAAAACGCACAATGGTTCGGTTCTTTCGTTGCAGGAAATTTAAAGTGCAATTCCGGCACGTGTATGATATCATTGTAAGTCGAGATTTAAGCTTAACTTGACCCTGACCTACACAAAAACTACAAACCTCGAAGCAAACCACCGGCCAACCATACTAACCATGATATAAAGTGCCTTATACGTAGCTGAGATGTATCTTGCCTAGGAAATCGTTGTCGGCGGGCCTTGAGAAGGCACGGGACGAGGATGCTTCCACTATTTTTTTCTATTCCTTCGCCGATGCACCATGACACAAGTGTGATCGGTTCGGCATGGGGTTCGCGCTTTTTTTCATTCGCTGACCAACACCAAATTGATGTCGGCATTCAGGATGTTCCTAAGATGATATTACTGTGTGAGTTCCCATGTCCCGTCCTGAGCGAAACTAGTTATAAGGAGCAAACAGAAGACAGCACCAGCTACTGAATCATTCCAGAGTAGCCCCGGAGTTTCACTTCGGTAGCCCTGACTCCGCGGCTAACCACTAAACATTCCACGGTTTATGTATTATATTACCTTAATTCTTTATTCCGCTACTGTGGTATTGATTTGTGATTTTAAGAAGAAAAAAGATGGCAACGATCGGATGCAGAGACGCCCGGCATCGGAACACGATGCCGCTAGCATAGATTATTTGTGTAAATTTGCAGCGCACCGAATCGCTCGTCGAAACACTCAAAAGTAACGTAGTAACCCATCGCGTCATAGGTGTTCTGGTATTTTCGTTGGGTTGTGATGAAAAGCAGCAGGCGATGAAACCAAATTGCGTTTACAAAGCACCGGAAGTCGTGTGTGCGAAAGGAAAAATGGTATTTATTAACTTATAAAGTTTACTATTTTCTGTTTTTCGACCAATGTCACATCCCAAAAGAAAGAAAAAGTAGAACGAAGGATAAAGGCTAAATTTTAAAATGTACCGAGCTGTGTTTAGATTAATCGATTTTCGAAACAATTTCGATAGTTTTAAGAGGAACTAAAACAGAATCACGCGAGTCTAAAAGTGTGAGGCGAGTTCGCGGTTGATGGAATAAAAATGGTACGACCGTTGTAGATTTTTTTCTATTTAAAACCAATTACGTCTTCTCTGATACCATTGAACGAAAACAAGTTCTCCGAATTGATGCTTCACACTTATTTGGTCGATTTATATTTCACTGCATAGTGCACTTACATTGCCACTGCGAATCCGCATCTAATTCCCGCCACTGTTTTGGCCTCCCTGTCCATTGCCTTGTCCCTGGCCGTTCGGAGGTCCACGTTGGCCACCCTGTCCACCTTGGCCACCACCTTGGCCACCACCTCGTCCATTGCCATCCTGTCCCTGCTGAGCGGCACGGCGTTCACGTACTCCTTCGAAACCCGGCGCAGCCCTTCGCATGCGGAATCCTTCCAACTCGCCGAACATCTGATCGACTGGTTTAATGCCCAACGACTCCGCTCCATCGATCGACATCACCTTTTCGTCCGGTTTCTTCGGATCCGCTGCGGCATAGCTCTGTTTAGAAGTGAATCCAGTTGTACGGAATTATAAACATTATTTGCTATACGAGTTTTTCGTTACTTACCATCAGCAGTAAACTAGCGGCCAAGGCGAGGATGAAGGTGTTTACGATAACGGCCATATTACAGTTCTGAGCTGGTAAACGCTTGCAGTTGCACTTCAACACTGTATGCTGCTCGTAATCGCTTTGCCGTCATTTTATACTGCAACCCGACAGCGGGAGCAGGCCCACTGAAGATCGGTATCAATCTTTTGGGGTGTAAAAAGATGACAATGACAAATGTTTTACTTCCTGCTCAACACGAGTCCACGGTTAGTCGTAAAAAGTGGGGAAAAGGGTGAACAATCTCGTGGTCTACTCCGTAATGAACCTGTTCACCGGCGGAAATGATGCACCGTTATTTGCATCGCGATCAGCGGAACCCGCGCACTCGCCATTATTATTGTGTTACGATGCGCGTTGGGGTTTCACGCGATCGATCACCATCACCAAATCACCATCGATAATTGTGTAATGTTCATAAATTAAAACTTAAGAATAAGAGGGAACGTTTAACAATGTAAATGACAAAATCAGGTAAAAATAAACTTTCGATATCGAAACGCAGTATGGGAAAACTTCAACGTTAGATCAAGCGGCAAACCTTTAACTCTGACCACTTTCGTCGACCTATTTAAATTCAATTCGAAATTTTACAATCGGATAAAGTGGTTTATACATTTTGCACTTCATATCGATTACTTTACAATCTTGTTCCGATCCTATGGTATTTATTTATTTATAGGTACTTATAAGTAGTTTCTTGTTTCATATATTCCAATTGTTTATCCATATTTAAACCGTTTTGGCCACGTTCGCAATGATCGGTTTAGGCCGGGCCTTGAACAAAATCTTGCTCCGTACGACTGCCCGGACTTGATACTCAACCTTTGGCACAACCTTATGCTCGATGGCAACGGTCGAATCGAGCACGGTCCGATTAGAAGCGACGGATTGGCCCGTCGAGTTCAGATTCTGCTGACTTTCGGTCACCACTTGGCTTATATCTAGCATCGTTTCATCGCATTCCCGAATATCGCGCTTCTCCACCACCAGTAACGGTTTATCAATTTTCTGCATCCGCCCCTGCAGTATATGGTGGCCGATGATTAGGATCTGGAAAGAATGAATCTGTTCATTGTTCTGAATCCAATCGAGATGATAATATTGATCAGGTGTACATACCGGCTGGCCGTATTTGTTGTACAGCAAATCTCCGATAAACTGTCCCGCCATGATGCGTTCCCCTCGAACCTCCAAATCACCCTGAAGTTCGACGATACACCATTCTTCTAGTTTGCCAGATTGCTCTTCGCCTTCCTGCGACGGGCTGCAAAATTTTATGAATGAATTTTAGAAGTTAAGATAATTAAGAATGAATCATATAAAATAAATGTAGATTGCTTATTACCCTACTAAAGAAAAAAAACCATAATCGCAACGAAACACTTGCATTTGAAATGCTTTCCTCTTTATTGAATAGAAAAAGAAAATGTACCGAGTAACAGATAGATTACATATCCTGTGGACTTCCCTTGGACCCGTCTAACAGCGGAACTTCTTAAACAGCGGATGCTGATGGGCAGACTTTCTACGCGCTTCATAGTAGATCGCATCATCTGCACCGGCCATCGAGCTAAGACCACCGGTGCGTTTGGAACCGCCCAGACGAGGGACACCCGTTCCCTCGCCCGGTATTCGCTCGTCCTCGCAGTCCATGTCGGTCGCCGACATTACCTGCTGCAAAAGTTGCCCCTGCTCGTCGCGTGTTTTGTAGAACAGCTCCGTATCGCTCTCCATTCCGGCGAGGTGCGTGATCACCTTGTAGCTGTAGCCCTGATTTACCAGAAACCGTTGGCGCTTTCGGGAGTAACCCATCTCGAGCGTGTCCTGTGATACGAGGGTGTAGAAGAACGCATTGTACTCCTCGGCGATGGCACCCTTCTTGGCTCGCAGGATACGTCCCAAACGCTGCGCCTCCTGTCGACGCGAACCACCGTGCGACGAGATCTGTATCAACACGTTCGCCTCCGGCAGATCGAAGCTCGTATCGGCCACTTTACTCACGAAGATCGTGTTCACCTTCGGGTTGAACTTGAAGTTTTGCAAAATCTGGATTCGTTCGTTCTGTGACGTCGGCCCGTAGATGTACGGCTTGTTCATCTTGATTGCGTAATGCTTCAGCGCGAACACGTTATCGCTGAACACGATCGTCTTATCACCTCGCTTCTCGTGGTAGCGGATGAGATACTGGCACGCTCGGAACTTGGCCGGATTCATCACATACAGCAGCATCTTTTTGGACGTTTTCGTCAGCAGATATTCACGGTAGAACTCCGGTGCCATCGGGCACCAGACCTCCGCACATTGTACCCGCGCAATGTAGCCACGCTTCTGGAGCTCCAACCAGTTCGCTTCATACAGCTTCGGTCCGATCAGAAAGTTGAGGTCGGCAATCTTGTCGTCCTCTCGCAGCAATGTCGCCGTCAGGCCGAGCTTGCAGTGCGACTGCACGATTGTGAGCACACGACGGAACATCTTGGCCGGGATCGTGTGCACTTCATCGAGCACCATAATGCCCCACTCTTGCTCTTGCAGCCAGCGCATCGTCTGTTCCGCTTCCCACGAGCGCTTCTGTGTGTGCGTTATCATCGAGTAGGTCGTCACGAGGATCCCGCAACCCATCGGTTTATCCTTTGCTTCGGACGTGAACCGACAGATCATGCTATCGTCCGCCGTGGACCACATTTTAAACTGTTGCTTCCACTGCTCGACCGACACACCGCTGTTGCACAGGACGAGGGCTCGTTTGCGCACCGTACAGCAGGCCGTAACACCGACGAGGGATTTCCCTGCACCGCAAGGCAACACAATCACGCCAGAACGGGCTCTTCCGTTTCCAAACATTTTGCGCAGGCTTTTCTCCTGATACGGACGCAGCACAGCCGCCGGTTTCAGGTCAATGTTAATGTCCACATTGATCGTATCGTTACGGAAGTCGTACTCGGCGAGCAGCGGGAACTCAATCTCGATACAGCGCTTCTGCAGCACTTCGATCTTCTCCTGGTTCACCTCGAACGATACCGTGTTGAGATTTGCTTCTTCTTCCTCCTCCTCGTTGTCCATCTTTTCGTAGAAGTTTGTGATATCCTCCGGTACGACATCGGCTGCTTCCGTTCCGGGTGCTTCCTCCGCAGGTTTATCTGTTGATGACTTGGGGTTAAACGTCGATCGAATCGAATGCGGTCCCTTGTCTTACCGATATCAGTAGTAGCCGACGGTCCCTGGCCAATGGTGGGTAGCTTGGTCTGCCCGAACGTCGTGATGCCCTTTCCCTTCTCGAGCGTTTGCCGAATGAAACCATCCTCACTTTCGTCTTCGGTCCGACGCAAGCGGCACGACTGTATGACCGGATCTTTCAGCAGCTTCTGCAACACCTCCGGGTGTGGACTTTCGACAAAGTATTTGTTGTGTTTCAACACGAGCTTTACCTTGCCGTACGAGAGCGTGCAGAGGCGTATGAATTCAATGATCCCCTCCGGAATGGTAGTTTTACTCAATCGCTTCATGTACTCCACGATGTCGTGTGTCTGTAGCCCGACGGAGACCGCCGCATACAAGCTGTAAGCCGTCAGTTTGTACTCGTGGATGTGTTCGGGACTAAAATGATGGCCAGAAGAAGTGGCAGTTTATGAAAAAGGGTAACCCACATTCGTCCCCATCCTCCTGAAAGGCTCCAATTTCCCTACCGACAGACCGGTTCCGAGATGGCGATCAGAAAATCGTGCGCATGTTTGTAGACCGGCGAGAAGGACTCAAGAAAGATGTGGCCATTCGGGGCAACCCACAGCGGTCGCGACGTATTGTCCGGTTTCAGCTCCATCTGCGACCGGTAGTCCTTCGCGCCGTACTCGTCCTCCTGGATGGCATCGTCGTTCTTCTCAGCATTTTTGGTGGCCGCGTCCGGCACAAAGTCACTGTCTCCGAGGCTGCTGCTACTATCGTCGTCGTCGCCGGCCAGTGCAGCGTACGCTTCATCCTCTGCGCGACGCTTTTTGTTCCACTTGTTTTCCACGAAACCACTCGCACCGGACGAGGACGAACCGGATGCAGCTTTATCCTTTTTGGACGATTTCTTTGGAGGACCCATCGTGCCCACTCCGGAAAATGAGCCGTAAACAACAAAACGCAATAACGCAACAACCGATTTGACAGCGGCACTTTTGACAGAACCCCCACGGAACCGCGAACTCGAACCGCGTTTTAATGCGATTTTGCATAATCAAACTGCTAATGTAGGATGTTACTTACTTTCTTACATAAATCGGCATTGCCACCGATTCACTCGCACAATTTTCTCAAAGAAATTAACTGAAATAAAAGAAATATCACACTTACAAAGTACCATCGAAAGATTCCTTCTGCGAAACAAACTTTGGCGCCCAACTCAGTTCCAAAGTTTTCCGCTAGAGGCTGACCCGATGTTCGTACAGGGTGTGTCAAAAGATAAACAAACGAATCAAAGCATCGTTTTCGATTGTTTTCCCATTATTTAGTCGACCTAATTGGAGAACTTGACGAGAAACTAAACAAAAACATTTGATCGGCGGACCAGCAGCACTCTCAAAGCGAACTTTACTTTATTATCCATTTTAAAATGTTCCGCACAACCAGCTGTCAAACGGTGAGCCGCTGGAAACGCCGCGCCGGCGGCTGGAAATACAGCCGCCGTCAGCAGGCGGTCAAGAAGACCAAGAAGGAGAAGCGGTGCAGTACAGGAAGGAACAAATAGAAAAGAAAACGTTGACAGCGAGCCGTTTGTTCGTCCATATTTTTCGCAGCGCCCGCGATTCGCCAACTATTCTCTGTTTCTCCGTGCCCGGTCGTCTCCGATTCCGCGTCGCCATTTCATCGTTGCCCTGAGACGTTTTTGCGTGTGCGGTGCGTGCTATTGTTTTCTTTCTTTTGTGTTTTCGATCGTTCGCCGGACGGTTTCCGTTGCGAGGATAAACCGCACGGAACGCAGCATTGTCGCGACGAGGTATCGATTGTGTGCGTTCTTTCTTGCAATTTCTGTTTTCTGCGCTTTGCGCTCGGCACAGTGCACACTTTGTTTCCGCCCGGTGCGAAACCATTTCCTGGAAGCCTTGAAGAGAATAGGCAGGAAGTTCGGCAGCTTGTGCGCTCGCGTGTGCATGTGTGTGCGGTGGTGAAGTGTGCTACTTCCGACTGTCCGTTCTCGTTTGGTCACAACAGTGTGCGCGCGTGTGTGTAGTGTTTGTGTCGCACAATCGAAGGATTCATCATCGTGTCTCCGTTCGGTCACCGTCTGAATATTCCGGATCGTTCTTATCACTCAGGCGGGGTGCGGGATTACTGGCGAAAACGGCCCACTGAAGGCCCAGAGTGCGAGAACGAGAGCAAGAGTGTACGGGCGAGCAAGAGAGGTAGGTTGATGAATCAACAAAGCGCACACCGGCGGTGCACACACCAATGCACCAAAATGGTCCGAAGAAATCTTCCGAATACACGCAATCCGTAGCAACCGGAGCACCAGAGGGATTACTGCAGGAGGTCAGCCGACTATGGCACAAGCAGGAAACAACCCCCGCGGGAGGTGCCATGGTCTCAGATTTCGGTTCAGTCTAGAGAACGGCGCCGGTGCCAGCCCCCGACGCCAGCCCCCGACGCCAGTCCCCCTCCTGGGCTGGCCATCGGGAATGTAGACACGAAGCAATGGAGAAAACCCGACGGCTAGCTCCCAAATTTTCCCTTTTCTTCCATACTTATTCCTCGAATCCCGAGCACCTCTCCAAATTTCACACCCCGTCCACCCGTGTGCGTGTATGTGTGCACTAAATTCTTACGGAGTTCGGTTTCGGGCACGGCCAGCCAAAGAAACATCATTATCCTAAAATTAGATTCGTACACATGCTTGCCCTGCTCCCCAGGGGCACCCTTATCTTGCCGTGCCGGTGGTTGGCAGGAAGTGTGGGCGGGGCGAGGCGAGACATCTTCGGCCACCTCAACCACCCACCGGAGCGGCCGGAGGCCAGTTCCACCCGGTGCAACCTGCGTACTGACCTTCTGGCTGACTCTGGCTCCACACGCAGGTTTCTTCCCGGACTCCGGTCTCCGGCAGCATGCGAAGGTTGTTGCCATCGCAACCCTCTCCCGTGCGCGATCGTTGCCGATGCACATGTTTCGTGATCTTCTTTCGGCGCGATCCCGGCGGCGGGGCGGGCAGTTGGCCGATTTGTGGTGCGTGATTTACGCAAGCAAACGCCGTCGGGGCGTACAGACCACATTGTTTGCCGCAACTTTACACTTGTTTATCATTAACTTTTGCGATCGAGCGCAACCCGCTCAAGCCTGGAACACGATCCACGAGCTGTTGCCATGATTTACTCTGCAGTTAAGCAATATTTTGAGATAATTACTAAATGAGGAACTAGAATGTAACATGAATAGGTATTTAGATGGTTTTGCATAGGATGTTTATCTTTTTCTTCCCATAACTTACATCTCTTTTTTATCAACATAATGATAGAAGATACTTTCCTGACCATTTTAACACGTCATTTTTCTGCTGATCAACCGCAGCGTGACCGATCGTATGCGAAAGGGTACGGTACGGAGCAGAACCTTGGCAATCCGCGGCACGTGAATTCCTACTAGAAAAACATGTGCGAATCCAATTCGCTCGCCGTCGGCGCTCCTTTCCGGCACCAGACGGTTGCTCGTGCGTGCGTGGCACGCATTTTTCTGCACCAACTTCTGCGACCTCGGCGCGGTCCATCACGATGACTAACTGTGGAAAAATGTGTAACAACTCTGCGATGTGCGATGGCCTAGTGTTATTGTGTGTTATGTCGCGTTAAACGCAATTTCATATTCTACGCACATCGGGACACATCGACCGCCGCCACCACCACGCTTCAGACGTTTTCTTTCCATGTCGTGTCATCATTCTGCGATCATCTTCTCGTCGCCCGGGGCCCACACAGAGAGGATGCTTTGGTACTAAATATTTGCACACACAGCATAAGTAATACGTTTATTGGCTTTGAGTAAACCCGGCGACCGAAATCCACCGAGCCGAGAATGCGTCATGCAGACTGGGAAAAAGGACGAAACACACATCGCTAATGAGCCGGGCAATGCCTTCGGTGAGGATGTGTGGATACAAGATTAGATGAACCGTGAACAGGCCTCATCTGCGGCGGAGGCATTCGAGGTTTTCCCCGTTCGAGACACGGACGGATCCCCCTTTTCTCCAGCGATCTGGAAAACTAATATAAACACCTACACACTCCATGTGTGCCTCACCCCCTCCGGTACACATGGT
Organism: Anopheles bellator; assembly: GCF_943735745.2. NCBI lineage: Eukaryota > Metazoa > Arthropoda > Insecta > Diptera > Culicidae > Anopheles > Anopheles bellator. Next base: position 21,446,253 of record NC_071285.1, on the reverse strand, counting down.
CTTTCATCGAGCGAGATTCTGGCTCTCCTTTCGCTTCTTCCATCCGTGTTCCATCCGCAATCGTGGCCATTTGCTGCGCGCGTTGGGGTGAATCAATTTTATTGATTACTTTTAATGTGTGGATGGATACAGCCTTTTACCCGCACATTCCTTTTGATGATGCCTCGCGTTTTCCGGCCGTAGGCTCAATCATGTGAGACGTATGCTCGTAAGCGAGCCAACCACAGCTGGTGTGGGCCAACTTGTTGCTGGACTCTCGGGTGCTTCATTCTTGTGCATCCGGATACGTGTGCAGATGCGGCGCTAGAAAACGAATGCATTGCATTGCACAACTTTTGTCCATTGGGCATTCGCATAGTATAGGTTTTTGTTTCCTAGTAAATTTGAACGAAATACAATCAAAATGGCTGTAACGCAGTGCGTTGCAGTGGGTCTAGCCGCTGTCGAATGATTGAGTTTTTATTTTTTTATGTTTGCTTATCACATACCGATAGCCGATATGACGTGGCGGGGCCGAGGCTGTCATGAAAGCACTGAATACCAGCCGAAGTGACCAAGATAAATCGAAAACCGTACACGCACACAAAGTTCCAAATCGTGAATTTTACGAGCGCTGCAGAGCACACACAATCGTCGCGTGTGGCTCCGGTCGGAAAAGAGTGTTTCCCGCATTATTCCGCGGTTTTTATCACACACTTCTTTTTACTGATAAACAAACCCAGGGGTACGCGGGAGAAGGCCGCGATAAGCCGCCCCAAAAGAGTGCGTTCTTCATTTTTTCTGCCTCTTTACACACTCTCTGTTGCTTGACGGCCATGGTTTGTGGCCGGTTTGTGCCGGCCGGCCGCTAATAATGTTTGAATTATTTTTGTTTGTTTTTTCCTTCACCGAACACAGTATTTATCGAAGAAAAGTCGATGTGGTGCACGGTAAATTTAAAAAAGTTCGTTCTTCTATCGTGCACGTATAATAGGAACACAGTACCGGAGCCACGCGGAGCCAGCCCTGTGCTTAGACCGTCATCGTCATGTCTACGGAAAAGGCAGTCAACCCGGCCGAGGTGGAGCAGGAGGAGCACGATACCAACTACCAGCCACCACCACAGAAGACGATCGAGGAAATAATGGCGGCCGACGCGGAAGACGAAAGTTTGCGGAAGTACAAGGAAGCGCTGCTCGGGCAGGCTCAGGCGGAAAAGATTATTTTCGGTAGGTGGCGTTAGAGTTAGAGTTTGCTGCGATAGAATTTCCCAACGATCGGCATTTCCCCCTTTCAGATGATTCCGATCCGCGGAAAGTGATCGTGAAGAAGCTAGCCCTCGTTGCCGCTGACCGCGATCCGATGGAGCTCGATCTGACGGGTGATTTGACGAAGCTAAAAAAGAACGTAAGTGGTTGGTGGGTGAGTGAAGCACCGCGGCGGTCCATTCTTATCGCTGTTGCTCGATTACCGTTTTAGGTGTTTGTTATCAAGGAAGGCATCCAGTACAAGATTCGAATCGATTTTGTTGTCCAACGGGAGATCGTCCATGGGCTGAAGTATGTGCAGAAAACTTACCGAATGGGAGTGCCAGGTACGATGCTGACTTGATGGCAAATTCCGCCACCATCAGATTCTTTAATTGGGCTACATGAAATGAAACCAAAAGTTCCATACCGATCCATTCTCATTATGGTGCTCCTTTTCATCCACCTTTTGAACTCTAATCCTGATCAATTTTCTATGCCTTTCCATTCTCATCTTTTCAATGGTGGTTATGGTATGTTTCAACACAATTTCTTGTGCCATGAACCGCAACGTTTGTGTGTCCCTTTGAAGCTCTCCATGGTAAGGGTAAACGAAATCGGCGATACTAGCGAAGTTCCAATGGTCTTAGTTGCGTCTGTAACTCATTAATAATGCCACTAGAGTTCGTTAGATTGCTTGTTGTTAATGACTTACCATTCAGCAGACACACTAGAGCGATCCTAGATAGCCCACCTAGAGAGCTCACCTGGAGAAAGTTCCACGAATGTTTGTCCTATTTTTCGTTTCAACCTCTGACGACTTAATTGCGTGTGCGTGCGTGTGTGTAAAGGGCAGATCTATTCCTAGTTCACAAAACCAAAATTTGCTGTTACTTGGTAACCGCTATTTACCTAACCTATTGTTTTCTACTTTAGATTAGTTTAATTATTAGATACCACTCCTTTAGAATGCTTCTAGTGAAATGAAGAATTCTCTTGCTACTTGTGTATCTCTTTCGTATTTTACTGGTTGTTTTTATGCTAAATTCGGTAACACTCCGTCTTGTAGATGCGGAGAACATAGGTTTCAAAACTAATATCCACCAAATACCTTACTCCTTGATGCTCTTTCATGCGTAAAACCAGTCGACAAAATGGTGCAAATGGTCGGTTCGTATCCACCAAAGAAGGAAATCCAGAGCTACACGACACCGTTCGAGGAGGCACCATCCGGTATGATGGCCCGCGGTACCTACTCCGTGACGTCCCTCTTCACCGACGACGACAAGAACGAGCACCTCAAGTGGGACTGGAGCTTTGAGATAAAAAAAGACTGGCAGTAAAATGCAAAATCATCCAAAAATCAGCAAACAAGCTAAAGGAACACAGGAACACAAAACAAAAATCACACACAAACAATACAAACAACACTATATAACACTACATTTACTAGAGACGTAGATTATGCGCCGGTCCGAGGCGGGCCGAGCGAGTGAAGAAAAAGGAACCTTTGTGAATTAAAAAGCGCATCAACCCATTGGTCGCCGCTGCACGAGCGACACCATCCACCAGAGAGGAGTCAGACGTTACGCGAGTGAACGCACTGGTGTGAAATATGATGCTGTTAATTGAAGTCGCGCATGGACTATGCTGCTAAAAGATTATGATTTGTCCTCTCCGAACAGACGGTGTACACGCGGAAGAGATTCGGATTAGCTGGATTTGCTGTAAGCACGATTTTACATTGAAAAGCTCGTTAGCAACGCGTAGTACCCCCTTGTACAGTGTAGAGGAAGATCGAATCGAGGATCGAGGATAGGGGAAGCATTTCATAAAGAATTTCTTGAAGAGCGTAGCCATTGCCTTAAGGTTTGGGAAGGTTTTTCATGTATTAGATGCATTTTAGTTTTGATCTTGCTCACATCCCGTATTGCGGTAGCGCATTTAGGTAGCGCGTGATCAGTCCCTCGTTCGCTTTCCGTGCCTGTTTTGCCTCTTATACCCTTTTATCTAAAACCCGCGTCCGTTTGCCCGTTTCGTATATATTATAATAAAACCGAAACATGATAAAGGTGCTTCAAAAGCAATAAAAATGATGATGAAAAGAGCAATGGACAGCAAATCGCCGGCCTTCCGGCTTGAAAATTATTGTAACTTTGCAAAGTATTGTCATGAAAACCTTAAAGCGGGTAGCAACAAGTGAGTGTGTACGCCAACCGAACGGTTATGTCGCAGCCGGAAAGTTAGACGTTAATATATGAACAAACGAACCCAAAATCCGGATGTATCAATCACCAATGCGCTGATACGCACTAAACAGATACGCCAATATAACGCTTGATTCGTATTGTGCCGTAGCTTGTGCTTAAGCAAACCCCCTTTTCCTTTGCAACACAGTACGGAACGGAACCCAAGGCGTGAGGCGGTTAGTCGTGATCGCACGCAAAGCTTAGAAGACGATGAGATGATCCAGTTGACGCGTGTCCGTTCGCGAACTACTGTACCGCAGATGATAAGAAAACAATAAACTCTAACGTGTGTGATAATTATGGATGCTCCCCCGGTACGCTCCCGCCATTTGTTGCAAGTAGTGCATCATAATATTAAAGAAAATGAATCGCGAAAAGAAGAAGGCACTGAAATAGGGGCACCCAATGTACTGATAATGAAGAAGCCGTGATCCATGATGTTTATACTAAACGAAACGAACGTGTACCGGAAAAAGTGCAATGAAAGAGCATGTAGCGACCCACTTCGCGGTACCACCAAGCCTCTCCAGTCTCGGGATGCACTACACACAACACAACACGGTTCCTGTTGCGATTCAGTTCCTTTACAACAGCATTCATAATCACGTGGCGATCGAATTATAGTCAGCGATCGCTATCACTAGCCACATACCCTATTTTTGTGAATGTTTTCTACATCAATTTCAACACATAACTGCGTGACCGGACGAAGAGATCCGCGTGTAGGGAAGGGAGCAACCGGCAACATTATTAGCGATCAAGCCAAAATTGCTTGCGAAGATAAAAGCGTTTATGAAATCCATTTTTACACATATGTGCGCGCCTTAGATGTAGCCGAGCGAGCAAATTTAATACGAAACAACACAGTATGGAAAGGACAGGAGCTGTCGGGATCGAATCACACAATAAGCAGGCCCCAGACAGACGGGTGCCGGGACAGTACGGATGTCGAAAGCGTGCTCCATTTTCGGCGATCCTTAGTTTTTTGATCAACAATGTGTGTGCTCAATTTGTTCGTTCAACGGTATTAGACGGAGGAAAATGAAAATTATAATAAAAAAACCCGTGGTCCGTGGAACGCTCGTGTCCACGACATTTACCGCCGAAAAAGCCAGACCGATCCGTTCATTGAGATTATAATATCACAAGTCTCCGATCGTAGACGGGCGCGTGCTTCGTAGACTAAGCATCTCAAATCGTGTGGTCCTTTTTACAATTTGGTAAGCCAAAAATTGAAATGTCAAGCCGCCGCCAGCTACCAGAAAGTCGACTCCGTCCCGGCGGCGCCTTATCAATCACTGTCAAAATCAAGTTTACTGGCAAACGTTATCGGGTGAAATCGGGCAAAAAGGTAACCTTCGACGGTGGAAAGTGTAACAACACACACACAAAGGAGCTAGTAGCACGCAGTCCACAGCGAGTGGTGTGTCCTTCTCCTGGTATGTGACTCTCGGGCAGGGGCACATTGAACGCAATGGCCCATTTCCATTAATTTTCGGACCTCCGTAACCCGAACGAAGGATCATAAATTTCCCTTGAATTAGTTCGCATAAAACACCGAACTCGCTGAACGACCCCGATCGGGCGCGTTCTCTTTATTGCTGCCATAGAGGGGTACGATTTCGTTCCCTTTCCTGATTTGAATATTAAATGGAACCGAACGTGTACTTGACCTATTCCGACAGGCGCGATCCGAGCATAATCGTAACGTAATCCTGCACTGCCACCAGCTAATAGGCTGATACGGTTTACGGGAGCGACAATCAATTCGCAGAAGCGATCCTTTCTTACCGGTTACGCCTTGCACACCACAATTGCAGTCGTAAAACGTAACGAATTAACACGAAAGTTTTTATTATTTCAGAAGGAAAATCATTATTTTCGGATTAGTAAACGTACGGTAAACGGACATCGATTGGGTTAGAGATTACTCTTAGCATTTATTGATCCGTGCCACGGTTTCGTTGCAAATTATTGCATACGCTACAATCCATCAATTGCGCCTTAAACCGTGAAACTATTTTTCGTCACTAGTGGCCCAAGCATAAGCCGCTCTTCGCTTCTCGAAGAGAGTAGTTTGTGTCCAGGGTAAAAGATCGTCAAATCTGGCCAGAAGTGACCGTTAAAGTGAAACGATGTGCTACAATGCTTCCGCATACGGAGGGTGGTGTCTACAGAATGATGTTTGCTGTTGCTGTTTCGCTCAATAAGTTATGTTTGATAATTATTAAATAGCTTGGGTCCGGTACCGAACCCAGAAACCGTACTAGAAGCACACTCCAAAACACAAACAGACAATAACATGATCTAATTTCTTAGTAAACCCCTTCAGGTGGCTCAACACTATTGGGTCCTCTCTATTGGTTGATCTTGATGAAGTTGATCAACCCGTTGGTGGATGAATCGTGCGTGGTGGTCTGGTTCGGGTCAGCCAGATCGACCTCGATCGCCTTGGCCAGCTGCTTGCCAAGCTCGACGCCCCACTGGTCGAACGAATTCACGTCCCAGATGACGCCTTGGGTGAAGATTTTGTGCTCGTACATCGCGATCAGTGCCCCGAGCACGAACGGTGTCACCTTCTTCACCAGAATCGAGTTCGTTGGCCGGTTACCGGTGAACACCTTGTGCGGCAAGAGCTGCTCGAGCGCTCCACCGGAAAGGCCAGCCTTCTCGAGTTCACCGCGTGCCTGCTCGGCCGTCTTACCCATCATAAGAGCTTCCGTCTGGGCGAGGTAGTTGGCCAGCAAGATCGTGTGCATCGCACCACTTTCGACTGGATTGTGCGTCTGCACCGGAGCAATGAAGTCGCACGGGATCATACGCGTTCCCTGTGGAAAAGACGATGAAAAGTATTAAAATCAGTCAATAATAAACCTTAGTTCATAGACCCAACATTAACAAATTTCCACAAAATAACGCCCTCCCCGTAATCAGCCAATGACCCCGTAGCGACCGCGTAATGATTGATACATCATACAGCAGCGTATAACCCGAGCGAGACGCGTGGTAAAGTACCGACTCCATTTGGGTTTGGTTATCGAGCGAATGGCGAGTGATTTACATAAAGCACACAATTACCCAGGCGCGGCAAGGGTCGATAAATTGAGGTCAGCACAAACCCCTTGGTGGAACCACGTCCTTAGCGTTATAATTGAATCCTCATCCTCCGCTGGGTGGACATTACGATTTGAAAACCGGGAAACGCTTTACGTCCACGATTTTCGCGGGAGAAATAACTCACCGTCAAGTGACGCGGCGGCTAGGACCAGCGATTGCTGGTGTTCCCCGGTTAATCCCCATCCTGCCCAGGGAACAGTGTTTCGCGGTTCTTACGCTGCGCTATGCCGCGCTTTCTTTGCATCGAATGTGTAATGAACGATTGGCATGTTTTGGAGCTTTTAACTTAAGGCGCCTCAACGGTAGCGCTCCTACATTGTAATGCTAAAACCGATTTAGTCGGGGACGACTTTAAGGAACCACTGGCAAGTAGTGAGTTTTCTTTTGCAGCCACACCACGGGGGCCAAAAAGCTTCTAAGGTCGTGCATTGTAAATCAAACTAATCTTGCCTTACGACGATCCCGCTAGGTAAGTTTCCTCTGAACTTACCTAGCGGGGTTTTAATTCTAAAATCACCTTTCTTTTTACCGCGACCTTCATTAGTCGTTAAATGTGGCCCAGCAGACTAGGAATACTGTCCGATGATTTGATTTAATACTTATAACTACTCTTTTTTACTTCAACTTCTCCAATAACACATCTTTGGCATCTCTTTGCCATCAAGCAAAATGTCATGTTTTGATGTTTTATACAAATTGATCATTACAAAAAAAAATCTAATAGACTTCTAAAACAATTGCTTTAAAACAATTGGAAATAACAATGTATCGATAAACCTCCATTTAGACTGTGACTAGAAGGGACTGTGATTAAAGACATTGACAGTAACAAGTTTATATAAGGGAACAATCAATGTGGTACAGTCTGTAGCAGTAAATTATAAAAATTCAGTAACATTATTAAAACATAACTCATTTGTTTATCGGCATTGATTAACAAACAAATGATAGTTGCAATCGAACCAATCGCCCGTGCTATGGCCACTTCCTTTCGAAGCTCATTCACACTCCATCATGTTTCATATTCATTCATTCTCCCCTAGACCGCGAGCTCGAGTGCTGCTTCGTGCTAACAGAAAGACGGTGCGTGATGATGTATATCACAGTCACAATAAATTAACCCACCGTAAGGTTGTTGGAACAAATAATTGGTCCGTTCCCAACAAACGTTGAGATGTCTTTGAAGTGCCAATCAGCGTGAAGTCTTAATGAAGAAGGGCTATAGCTGAAGGCTCCAACCAAAAATTCCATAAACCGCCTCAGCGGCAAGTGGAATCGTTCACACCACAGGATCTCCCTGTACCATTCGGAACGCGCCACACGGTTTGGCTTCCCCTTCTGTGAGCTTCATGGGCTTCACAATCCCGCAGAAAGCACGCAAACAGAATTGCAATGCCGGCCTCGGCCACCGGAAGGAAGGAAGGAAACAATAAATTACCAGCGGTCCAGCGGTGACCGCGTTCGGTTAGGACCCTCCGATTTCCAAATTAGCAGTGAAAAATATGTGTCGAAAGGCGGTGCTTCCGCCCGTCGTAGCAACGTTACTCGCGGGAGTGGCAATAATCTGTTGCTACTCGGGAGTGTGGACCACTTTTGATGCCTGATTGGGGCCTTTTCGGAGGGAGAACGGATTGTAAGTTAATTTACTTTATCGGTGCGTATTATTGCTACTCCACATTCGGAGCAAGGGGTTTGAGTACTCTTTCGCTACCATTTGGTGTGTCCTTTGGCGTGCGAAACGTATTGCTCCGTACTGGGTTAACTGAACGTTTCTATCGTTTATCAGCAGTATTGGTCAAACAGCGCGAATAATCATCACGATAGTGTTGCCTAGTGTTAGTAGTAGATAGCAGTGCCTAGTGTAGTGTTGTCACTGAAGCAAAACTCAGGAAATGAGTTTCAAGTGTACTCGACGCCATTCTTGTTTACCGTCATGACTTTCAGAATAAAACACTTTTGAGACGCTCACCTGATGGATCAGTTGGTAGAAGGCGTGCTGGCCGTTGGTGCCCGGTTCGCCCCAGACGATCGGTCCGGTGGCGAAGTTGACCTTCTCGCCGCCCTTCGTGACGCCCTTGCCGTTGCTCTCCATGTCGCCCTGCTGGAAGTAGGCCGCAAAGCGGTGCAGGTACTGATCGTATGGCAGCAGAGCGTGCGTTTCCGCTCCGTAGAAGTTCGAGTACCAGATGCCCATCAGGGCCAGGATGACCGGGGCCTAATCGGGAAAACACAGAAAAAAGAGGTCACAGAAACACGTAACAAAGTTGCCCACCCGAAGCATACATTTTCGTTCAGCGGCGCCGTCATGAAGTGGTTGTCCATGTAGTGGGCACCCTCGAGCAGCAGCTCGAAGTTGTCGAACCCGATGGCCAGCGCAATCGATAGGCCAATGGCGGACCAGAGCGAGTAGCGGCCACCGACCCAGTCCCAGAACTCGAACATGTTGCGCGTGTCGATACCGAACGCGGCCACCTTCTCCTTGTTCGTGGACAGTGCCACAAAGTGCTTGGCGACGTGCTCCTTCTCAGTGCACCGCTCCAGGAACCACCGCTTGGCCGCCGTCGCGTTCGTGATCGTTTCCTGCGTCGTGAACGTCTTCGACGCGATGATGAAGAGCGTCGTTTCCGGGTCGAGCTTCTTGAGCGTCTCGGCAATGTGCGTACCGTCGACGTTCGAGACGAAGTGCGACCGGATGCCCTGGTTGTACGGTTTCAGCGCTTCCGTCACCATCAGCGGCCCAAGATCCGAGCCACCGATGCCAATGTTGACGACGTCGCTGATCTTCTTGTTGGTGTAGCCGCGCCACACGCCACCGTGGATCTGCTCGGTAAACTCCTTCATGTGGGCCAGAACCGCGTTCACTTCCGGCATCACGTCCTTGCCGTCGACCAGGATCGGTTTGTTCGAACGGTTGCGCAGGGCCACGTGCAGCACGGCCCGGTTCTCCGTAACGTTGATGCGCTCCCCGTTAAACATATCGTTTCGCATTTTAACCACATCGCGAGATTCGGCTAACTCGAGCAGCAAGTTCCACGCATCGTCCGTGACACGGTTCTTCGAGTAATCGAGCAGGATGTCACCGTCGCCAGGAGTCGTTAGCTTGAGGCTAGAGTACAACAGCGAAGAGAACAAAACGAGTGAAGATCATTAACATTCGGATTCGTTAAGCCACCGGAGGCAAGTTTAGATTTTAGAATGAGCATTGCAACCCTTCCTTCTAGAAATCAAGGTTCTATGCATGAAGGACAAATGTAACCTTTGGGATGCTGGCGTAGAGAGCGAGATCCGCGTCGCGTGACCCACCACTGTGTTATGTCACGTGTATGCTCTCGCCGCTGTTGCACATGCTCGCCAGTCGCGGGTGGCTGCGAAGGTCAATAACGGATTTCCACAACAAGAATACGTGAGGCGAGTCACTTTCATTTTTGCGCGGTGTATATCGTGTCGATGGTTAGATAACGAACGAAAGGCTATCAGCACTTAATGTGATAAAATAGGCGGGCATTTTATGTCCGTTTATGCAGGATAGTTTGGAAGATTGAATTTATTATTTGGTCTCAGGATGGAATTAATGCCCTTTGTAAGGTGATTCCGGTCCGGTATCAATGGCCCATCGCCAATGTTAAAGGCCCATAAAAAAGTGTCATTTTTTGTTTTCCATTAAATTATCTGCACAGACGCGAACTCATCTTTTTCCAGAGTATCATCGAATCTGAAAATCTTCAACAAGAAATCGGCCACGAACCGTGCGTCGGTGCGATTATCAAACGCCACCGTAAAACGTGTACCGATATGAGTGCTTACACTGCTGGCCATCTGCTTCGCGATCGTTTCGTCCTACCGTGTGCGTTACGGCCAATATTTTAGTGTTTTGGCCCGAATTTCATCATTCAACCGTTCACACAAGACGCACGGGGGCACAAATTGCATCACTTTTTGGCGGGGTCGAGCCCTCTAGGGAGATCGGGCTGGCGGTTTCGTTGCGTGGTTGTTTTGCTACTCCCGTTCACCGATAGGCCGAAAGATCGTGGAGGTCAAGCATAGGCCGCCGGACAGCGACGACAATCACCGTCGGTCGAACGGTCAAAGCTTGAGCATGGTGAAGTGTAATAAAAACAAAAAGAAAACGACACTCGATCGTGTATGTTGCGTGTGCGTTCGCCGCGCTACTTACTGGAACTTATCGAAGCGAATATCGTCGCCCGCGAAGAGCTGCTTGATGTTAATGCCCGATCCGTTGGCATCGTAGTACTCCTGAATCTGCTGGTAGACCGGATCCTTGGACAGTAGCACTTTGCCCGACATTTTCGCTGCTTCGTTCGAACCGATCTAAACTGCAACCACGACGACACGGCCACCAAAGGACACGGAATGCACCTGAATGCACCGGGAGATTCACAGAAGGGTTAGGTAAGAACTCGATACAGCTCGGAAGCGGTCTGGTCGGAACGGCTTCAACAACTTGGCTGCTGGAGGGCTTGGCGGTCAGCGCTGGACTGACCAAGTGGTCGCCAACCAAACCGCGGGACCTCGAACGGAACGGAACACTTACACACAAGTTAGACCTCTCGACCGGACAGCACGCAAGGATTTCACGTGCCACTGGCTGGATATTCGGATTACAGGATCGCCAAATCGCCTTCCTCCGCTGTCTCAATGTCAAATGAAAAACATAGTGAGAAACACAGCGCGCGCGTGAGGGAGACAAACACAGATGTTTGCCGGCTTTCGATAGCGCGGCGCGTTTATGCGTGCGGAGTCCAACTCGACTCCGTGTTCAAATGTGTACTTCGATCCAACGGCGGCGCACGCGCCAGAGCGAGAGAGAGACAAAGAGCGAAAATAAACAAAACGGGCGTGAGAAGTGAGAAGCAGAAAAGTGAGAGTGGTGAGAAAAATCTGCCCACGGTGAGCAAATCGCTATTCACTGATTGAGCCGTTTTCTTTTTTGAATTTGAAATTATGAAATGTGAATTACCGTAGATTACGGGTATTAAGACCCACCTTTTTTGCAAACAAAATTCAGTCTAAAATCCAGTTAATAGGTGTAGTCAGCGACTTGGCTGGCTGGATTAACCCGTTAATGCATGGCTGATGGCACCAAGTTGCCTCCACTTTTAATCTTCAAACGTAAAACCCTGCCTAGGGACAAAATCCCCACAGGAATATTGATTCATGTTCATTCAAAAGGAAGGATGGACCTGCAAGGCATGGACTTGTGGTTTGATAAGGTATGGTCTAGGCGACCTGGCGGCCTGTTGAAGAAGAATTCTCTTTTGGTTTTTGATCAGTTTACGGGGCATTTGACGGAAAAAGTAAAGCAAAAGGATAAAGAACTGAGAACCCAGTTAGCAGTCATCAGCAGTCAGTCAGCAGTCAGGTGGTGGCACAAGTCAATCGCAACCTCTTGATATCAGTATCACTAAACCAACAATTCCTCAGCTAAAGGTCAAAGGCCAAAGTGATTCCTCAGACACAGATGATGATGACATGGACGCATTAGCTAGAAAACTGGTTAATCAATGTTTGGAAACAGAAGATATGTTTGAGACTGAAGAATTTCATAATTTCTATGACGAATGAGTTATAAAAAAAGTCGTTAAGAAATAAAAATAAAATAATATTAAGTAGTTTTTCTTGAATTTTTGATCTAAATACCCGTAATCTACAGTACATATTGGGGTTCCTATAAGATTAAAAAAATAATGGGCGTTTTGAGTTGATGTGAAATGTTGATGTAAACTGTAATGCTCAAGTTAGTTTCTCCTTTTTATTCGTTCATTCCGCCGGTGATCGAAATTTTCGTGGTTTAATTGAGGATCATGCCAATTATTTATGACATTAAACATGAACATACTTTTCATCGGATTACCAAGCATCGGGTGAATGGTATTTCCCCTCGAATGGATAAATTCACTAACCGAAACATTCTATAAAAATTAGTCTTTGTGGGCAAAATAGTAAACAGAGGTGGTTTAGCATCTGATTCTGTTCAATTAAAAATCTTTTGCATATTCTAGCTTCGTTAGCCACTATGGCTTCGTTTTGACCCCTTGGAAAGATTGGTAGCGAGGTTTTATCGATCTGAGCACAATTTTACTAGTATGCAAATTCGGTAATTTCCGAATGAAAAATTTCCATCTCAAATTGTTTTTTGTATTAAATTTTTTATCGATGTGTCGATAGGCATTCGTGCATTTTAAAGAAAGGTGAAACAAAAAATTTGGTGTGTGAACTTCGTTTTCATGTCGTGGAGGTCGGATTAAGGATATTACTAACTTTCGTTCGTTTTCCTTTCGTTTTCCATCGTTGAGTGTGTAGTTTTCTTGTTTCTGTTTATTCCATTGCTCACCATTTCTGAATTCGTTCCCAAAAACAAAACTTTTTACTAAAGTGAATTCCGAAGGGCCCTTTGACTTCCATTTATTTGCAGTTTCTGATAGCCGTCCGTACCGTCGAAAGGGTTTTGACTAGCGCCACAAAGAATCCGTTCACTGCCAGACCCGAAATGGTGCAAAGCACCATTCTCTGAACGATAATGGGGTGGCACCATCAAGCTGGTTGGCCGGCCGAAGAAAGATCGTGCCCTTTCGGAACATGGAACGCGATTTGTAAGACCCTGGACGACACCGCACTCGCGTGTTGCTCTCTACTTAGTGAACAATTGTTTACAATCGTTGACGCCCATTGGTTCCGAAGCTGAACAGCCGTCCACGACAGAGCCGCGACCGAATTTCGATTGCCCAGAACGTGAGCTGGGTAAATGAAAATGTCCAGGCTAATCCGTCCGGCACGCGGGTCCGACTTTCTTCGGTCCGACCGATGTTAGCGGTCAGAGTGGTCTCGGGAGAGCATTTTATTAATTACCCTACGTTTGCCGATTTGCCGCCGAAATGGTAAAATGGCGTGAAACACTCGGCGCATTGGGCAGCGGGACCAGCAATGGAACCGGACCAAACGGTGACCAGTTGGCCAATAATTTATGCGACTTTGGTCCCGTGACCCATGCCCTTAGCCGAATCGCGGCTCGTCGAAAGGATTTCGGTTTCTTTTTCGGGATTTCGACGAGCCGTTGATATTATTGTTTGCCACGAAACGGTGACTAAGCGGCGAGTTGCTGTTCTTCGGCTGGGACCTCGTAGACCTCGACGTAGAGGACCCCAAACAAGCGGACGTTCATCCTTCCATCCGGTTCCTCCGGCCGGAACAGCAATCGGGCGATACTGGGCGGTACCTAAGGGGTGTTACCCCAGATACGGTAGTACTAATTCAACTTACTTGGACCTCATCGGGTCAACGATTGCGAATAATGGGCAAGTGGCCGCAGGCAAACCGCGTCGGTGTAACGTCGCTAGGAAATAGGGTTTGTTAACGATTAGAACCGGTAATAATATTCGGTCATGTTCACCGAGCGACCCGAAGGGCCACCCATCCATCATCTCGGGCTGTCGGGTCTCTCGGTGCGAGCCAGAAGGCTCTTGCCAGACGGACCAGGACCTTAGCCCGCCGGGTCTATTGAACCAGGCTGTTTTACTGCAATTGTATCGATTATTTGGTAGCTTTCGTTGTCGGTCGGGCCCGCTCCGTCCTCAATGTTAATGAGAAACACTGCTCCTTAAACAATCATGTTACGGATGGCCGGCAAGCAAAAGTTTTTGTGAAAGCGGTTGATCGCGGATAGTTCTGTTTGGAGCGTAACTTTAAATTTGCCAGCTAATCCCGGAAAGTCACGCACGCGAAACTGATGGTGCTCGCCGTTCTTATAATGATCGTTGTGGTGACCGGAACTAAACGTCTACTAATTTGCATACTTTAGTGGTAATTTGAATATTCGTACGTTACGTTCGTTAGATACTCAAAAATTTCTGCGTTTGGCTTCATTATGTTTTCCGCGTTTTTTGAAACGCTTTTGATTGAGTGCTTGGGAAATCTTTGCGACTAGCCGCGCCGCGAATAATATGGTTCATGGTTCATTTTACAGTTAAACTGTCATGTTTGGTGTCGTGCTAATACATCATCATATTCCGAGTCCAACAAAGTCCAGACCCGTTATCGTTAGTGTAATAGGAGCTTTGACACTTATGCATGTGTCATACATTTTTCAAAGGACTTTAAGATCAAACTACGAGGTTACTAGCAGATGGTGCAGATTGCCTACGCTTAGGCCACTGCAGAGTGTACAATTTGCAGCGTTTTGCTGTTGTTGTTGTGTTATTATAGAGACTTTGAGCGCGGGACTTCATTCGTCTTTGCGTTTTGCCTATAGACTCTTGAAGGTACAAAGATTGCATCGTATGTTCTCCTGTACGCTATACGTTCCCGTTACTAGCATTATGCAAGTGTCTAATATGAACAATATGCCTTTTTATTGTAACATTTAAAGCTTCAGCTGTCAGTCAGTCGAACTCGAGCTTCCGGAACGTGCCGGCCGTTCCGAAGAGATCCTTTTCTTCCGCCAGCGGATTGGTGGTCCGGCGCCGGCTCTCGTCCACCCCCAGCGATTCCTCCTCCATCAGGTACGTCCGGTTGTCGATCAGCTTCTGCTCCCACTCGTCGACGAACTGCTGCACCGGTCCCAGTTCGCCGCCCAACTCGGCCGGCAGTATGGACCGGGGGAAGTGTTTGTGTAGCGACTCGAGACTGGAACCGTGCGATACAATCTGCTTACAACGTGGGAAAAAGGTAGTGCAAGATGCGGTTCAAACAATGCGCCCCCCGTACCCAGAAACCATCTCCGTTATCAGCGGTCCTTATCTAAGGCCACTGCATCACGTCACGAGGCGCTTACCGTTCGGTTGCGGTTCTTCTCTGTCATGAGGCCTTTGAAAATGTTTAGCACTATGTCGAAGCCCTTCGGTGTGTTGACGAAGTGGAAGCCTTTCTGGCGGAGCGGCGATGCCTGCTGGTTCAGGATCGATGCTTTACGCAGAAAGGAAAGATTGAAGTTGAACAGATGGCCACTGGACGAGTGGCCAAAGTCGATGATGGCCGCCTGGCCGCAGATCACCATCTGGTCGTCGTCGCGTAGCAGCACATCACCGATCATGGTGAACACCTTCAGCACGTCGGGAAAATCGCACACCTCACCGTCGAACGCATCGGCCCGGATGAGCACAATTTTCGGGTCGTCCGGACGGACGGTGTGAGGCAGTGGAACGGAAACACTGAAAACACCAAACGAAATCCACATTCACTCACTACCGTTCTGTTGCGCTGCTCGCCAAGGACCTACCCCATTCGGATCACTTGGCGCACGAACGGATCAAGAGGATCACGGTTACGCATCACTTCCGGTAGGACGGAGCGGATCGTGTAGTAGGTGTCCAGCTTCTGCTTCACCCGTTCCAGGCTGTGCTTGCAAGCGCGCAGAAACCCTACCAGAAACTGCTCCTCAAGCCGGCCCCGGATGTGACCCGACTGCTTCATCCAGGTCTGCAGCAGCTCCAACTCCTGGGCGACGGTTTGCTCGTTTTCGTTCAGTTCACTGGCAGCCTTCGCTCGTAGGCACTCCGGAATAGGCCTCAATTGCTGGCGAGCAGAGGCTTGTGTTAGCGGGTTTCAAAGTTTCTTACACATTCGACACACCCTTGACCTACCAGCTGAGCGGTGCTTGTACCGGATGCCGGGAATATTTCCTTCCCAACGGGGACTTCTACCTTCGTGCTCATGATGAGGACCGCTCAGTGACCTAATTGGCAATGTTGGGCACCAGCTCGGAGAGTTGTCCATACACCTTCGACGAACTACCTGGCAAGATTGGCATGTGGTGAGACAAATAGTGGGCGATAAGATAAGAACTTTGCTATCCATAAGCGAATCATCATCGGCGGTTGTTCACATTTACACCACGTGTGTGGCGTGGACGCCGATGGCTGGCTATCGCTGGAGAAGAGGTTCACCAGACATTCACCAGAGTCACATGTGTTATGACGGTCATGTTCTGGGGACTCTAGCAGAATGTAAACTATGAATTGCGAATTACGAACATACAAATACAAGTTAACCCACAGACGAAGTCTTTCGAGACACCTGAGCGATTGAAAAACAACAGCTGTTCATCAATTATCAACACCTGTTATGACGAACAACTTTAAAACAACGCATCTTAAAGGGGTAAAGATAACACTTTTAGTGTTTCGCCGTTTCAAATGGCATTGTACACTTATAGTGACTCTTAGTGATTGCCGTTGATAACCTACCATATTGGTAGCCATTGGAAGAGATATATTGAATTGAAAAATAATTCTCTTTTACTAGTTTTATTTGTTACTGTCATAACGAAGAACACGTCTTACTTAAATCCGAAATGCAGTATTATTGCTGCAGAGTATTTGCAGCTATGAAAAGCCTAGATTGTTATTAACCTGATAGAGACTTTTAGCTTGCAGCTTCAAGCTTGCTTTCATCTCTAAGGAAGATCAGTTATTTCACCAAAGCATATTTACATAAAAGAAATCTCTGGCGAGAGAAATCCTGCGGCTACCGCATGGCAGAAGGAATCGTTACCAGCAAATGACTCAATCAGAAAGGGATGTTAGAACACCAAACGCAGAACATAGGCGAATGAAGAAGGAACTTTGGCCGCAGGAAAGCCTTTTCGGTTTTTTTTCGGACACTCGATTCTTTACTTTTCGTAGTTCACGTGGGCTAATTACTTCAAACGTTCAAACGTTCTTTGATTCAATCAAACGATTCAAATCTATTTTGAAGCCGAAACCATCATTCATTAGCGCCATCTGTGAAGCGATAGCATAAACTGGGCAACACCTCGAGGATTTTGAAAGCACCGTTTTGCAACCGCTTTAAACGTTGATTGAACATTGCCAGCGAACAGTGAAATGAGCACGCCTTTTTGCACGTAAAAGGACGCGGGTCTATCTTATCGACGCACCGCAGGATTAATGAATAAATCGCACTAATGCAACGACGACGACGAACTCGGATCGATAACAAAAGTTCGAATTTGTTGAGAGCCAACTACCGGGCCCGGGTTCAGGTTGGTCTATCAGTTCGGAATCCATCATAGCGCAAGGTGGACGCTCGCCAATTCGGTTTCAGCAGGTAAGATAACGGATCGCCAATCGGTACGATGACCTTTAGAAGTGAAGGGGTGCTCCTTCTAGTAAAAGTTCCCCTAATCCTACCGGTTCACTATCTTTTCCACGCAGCTTATCCCACTCAACTGATAATGCCGAACATTAGGCCCCTGTCTGCCGAGTTGGCAAAGAAAGCCGCCGACGAGCTGTTTGAGAAACCGGAACGGCTGGATGAAGATCTGGCCGCCCTGCGGACGTGGCTGGCGAAATGCCCGCACATCAAGGCACGGACGGACGATCAGTTCCTGATGATGTTCCTGCGTGGCTCGAAGCATAGTCTTGAGAGAGCGAAGGAGAAGATAGATATGTACTACTCGATTCGGACGGCCATGCCGGAACTTATGCGCAATCGTGATCCGGAGGAGGCCAAGATCAAAGAGCTGATTCAGCTTGGCTCAGCGTTACCCCTACCGAGCACGGTATCGCCTGATAGCCCAAGAATCATACTCATGCGACCCGGAGTGTATGACCCGAACCGATACACTATTCAGGAGGTATTCCAGTACAACACCATGATGGCCGATGTTATGATGAAAGAGGACGATAGTCTGATCGTAGCGGGACAGGTAATGGGAAAGTTGTTCTAGGTTTTGCTCCTTTGAACAGCGCACAGTAGTATATCATGAATTCTTCTTCGTAGATGGGAATCGTTGATCTTGCCAACACGACGATGGCTCACTTTCTGCAGGTTAGTCCGTCGATCATGAAGAAGATGACCATGTGGAGCCAGGAAGGATCTCCGCTACGCCAGAAAGGTTTCCATTACGTCAACGCGCCGAGCGGGTTCGAGTTGGTTTACAACATGTTCAAGAACTTCCTCAACGAAAAGAACCGCTCTCGGGTGAGTTTCAGGTCCGTTCAAAAATTGATGTCGTGGAGTCTGATATTTCTACCTTGAATCATAGCTACATGTTCACGGGAGCAACTTGGATTCATTGTACGAGCATATACCGAAGAGCATGCTACCAGCTGAGTACGGTGGTGAGGCGGGCCCAATCCAGGACCTAGTAGACGCGTGGGCAAAAAAGCTACTCAGTTACAAGCAGTACTTCAAGGAAGACGACCAGTACGGTACGGATGAGAAGAAGCGGCCGGGTCGGCCGAAGAATGCAGAGACTCTGTTCGGACTGGAGGGTTCCTTCCGGAAGCTCGAAGTGGACTGAACTCAAACCCGCCGTTTCACAACCGAACCGTTTAAGACACCGATTGAACCGGAAGACTTTGGCACCAAGTGCTAAATGACAAGCTGAATGACCATGCAAATTTCACAATAAAGATCCCAATACAAGGAAACCGTAAAAAGGCGCGGGTATATCTTATCGACGCACTGAAAGATCAATAAATTAATCAGACGAAGGCTACGACAACGACGAGCTTGGATCGATAACCATAGGTTCGGTTTGTT